>NC_035438.2:81901043-82501043 GCF_002127325.2 Helianthus annuus
TTAATTCCAATAACAGTCAACACTTGACTTTGACTTTGACTTTTGGAAAACACGGGGTGTTACAGTCTCCCCTCCTTTAGGGAATTTCGTCCCGAAATTAGGCCGAGAACCGTACATCGCCGTGTGATTTTACCAATTTGATGCTTCAGATCTATCTAAATAACTGCGGGTACTTGGCCTTCATGTCACTTTCGAGTTCCCAAGTGAACTCCGCGCCTCGTTTGCCTTCCCATCGTACTTTTACAATAGGAATGCGAGAGCGTCTGAGTTGCTTGGTCTGTCGGTCCATGATTTCGACAGGCTTTTCCACGAAGTGTAGCGTCTCATTGACCTGAAGATCGTCGAGTGGTATTATCGCGTCGTGGTCGGCAACGCATTTTCGAAGGTTTGAAATATGGAAAGTCGGGTGAACATTGCTGAGTTCCTCCGGTAATTCGAGTTTGTAGGCAACTTTACCGATCCTTTCCAGAATCTTAAAAGGTCCAACAAATCGAGGCGCAAGTTTCCCTCTTTTGCCGAATCGGACTACTCCCTTCCAAGGTGATACCTTTAGGAGCACGTAGTCGCCAACTGCAAATTCGCGGGGCCTGCGTCGTTTATCGGCGTACATCTTTTGTCTATCCCGGGCCTTTACCAAGTTTTCCCTTATCTGGTGGATCTTGTCAGTCGTTTCTTGCAGAATCTCGGGCCCAGTCAATTGTGAATGACCGACCTCGTGCCATACAATAGGCGAGCGACATCTCCTACCATACAAGGCTTCGAAAGGTGCCATTTCGATGCTGGAGTGATAGCTATTATTGTACGAAAATTCGACTAATGGTAGGTGTTTGCTCCAACTACCACCAAAATCGATAGCACACGCACGGAGCATGTCTTCAATAGTACGAATCGTTCTTTCAGTCTGCCCGTCGGTTTGCGGGTGGAATGCGGTACTCAAATTCAGCGTCGTACCAAGAGCTGCTTGAAAAGTTTCCCACAATCTCGATGTAAACCGAGCGTCGCGATCCGAAATGATGTCTCGAGGCGTACCATGATTCTTAATGATCTCGTCGGTGTAGATTTGGGCTAGCGTGGCCACCTTGTAGTCTTCTCGTATTGGCAAAAAGTGGGCTGATTTGGTTAGACGGTCGACTATAACCCAAATACTGTCGTGACCTGATGGCGTGGTCGGAAGCTTAGTTATGAAATCCATAGCTATGCTTTCCCACTTCCATACGGGTATCGGCGGTTGTTCGAGTAAGCCTGAGGGTCTTTGGTGTTCAGCCTTGACTCTTGCACAAGTTAAACAGCTACCAACATATAGAGCAATATCCCTTTTCATCCCAGGCCACCAGTACTTGTAGCGAAGGTCCTGGTACATTTTGTCCGCACCGGGATGAATGGAATATCGGGATTTGTGGGCTTCGTTCATGATGATCTTTCGCAAATCTGTCCTCCTCGGAACCCAGATTCGGTCCAGATAATAGAATATTCCGTTGGCTTTGCTCACGAGCTGAGTTCCATCGTGATAGATTCGTTCTTTCTTCAGCGTACGCTCGTTAAAGCAAGCGTGTTGCGCTTCACGGATGAGAGCTTCGAGGTTATACTGAGCCTGGATGTTTCGAACACCTATCACGTAATTCTTTCTGCTGAGGGCGTCTGCAACTACATTCGCCTTGCCTGGGTGATAACGGATCTCACAGTCGTAATCGTTGAGAAGTTCTACCCATCGGCGTTGACGCATATTGAGTTCTCTCTGGTTAAAGATATGTTGTAAGCTCTTGTGATCAGTGAAGATCGTACACTTTGTACCATACAGGTAGTGTCGCCAAATCTTTAAGGCAAAGACAACTGCGCCTAGCTCGAGGTCATGGGTTGTATAGTTCTTCTCGTGGATTTTGAGCTGTCGAGATGCGTAAGCTATAACCTTGTCTCGTTGCATGAGAACACAGCCAAGTCCAAGGTTTGAAGCATCACAATAGACAACGAAGTCATCGCTTCCGTCCGGCAGTGTAAGAACTGGTGCATGGCACAGCATGTGTTTGAGGGTTTGGAAGGCAGTCTCCTGCGCGGTTCCCCACACAAAAGGCTTGTCTTTATGAGTAAGGGAGGTAAGCGGTACAGCAATCTTTGAGAATCCTTCGATGAATCGCCGGTAGTAACCAGCTAATCCGAGAAAAGAGCGAACTTCTGACGGATTCTTTGGCGTAACCCATCCCTTGACTGCCTCAATCTTTGCGGGATCAACGTGTATACCCCGACTATTCACAATGTGACCCAGAAATTGAACCTCCTCCAACCAGAACTCACACTTGGAGAATTTGGCGTAGAGTTGGTTCCCCTGAAGCAACTCGAGAACCAATCGCAAATGCTGCGCATGTTCGGCCCTCGATCTGGAATAGATCAGGACATCGTCGATAAATACAATGACAAAACGGTCTAAGAACGGTTTACACACGCGATTCATCAGATCCATAAAGACCGCGGGTGCGTTGGTCAGACCAAAAGGCATGACAACAAATTCGTAGTGGCCGTATCGGGTTCGAAAAGCGGTTTTGGGTATGTCTTCCTCTTGAATCCGCAACTGATGATAGCCTGAACGTAGATCAATCTTGGAGAAGCACTGAGCACCTTGTAGTTGGTCAAACAGATCATCGATTCTTGGTAAGGGGTATCGGTTCTTGATGGTCAGCTTGTTCAATTCCCGGTAATCGATGCACATTCGGAACGACCCGTCCTTCTTTTTGACGAAAAGGACTGGTGCGCCCCAAGGAGAAGTGCTCGGGCGAATGAAGCCTTTTTCAAGTAACTCTTGGAGTTGGTTTGAGAATTCTCGCATCTCAGATGGAGCGAGTCGATACGGAGCTTTGGCCACTGGGTTAGCTCCTGGAATAAGGTCGATTCGAAAGTCGATATCACGACTTGGGGGTAATCCAGGAAGATCATCAGGGAACACCTGAGGAAATTCTCGGACAACAGGGACATCATTGACTTCAACTTTCTTTTTCTTGTCCGTCTCTGCTACAACAATGTTGGCCAAGAAGGCTCGATATTCCTTGCGGAGATATTTGCGAGCTTGAAGACAGGACATGAGCTTGAGATCTTTCGCAGTAGTTTCACCATAAACAACAAGAATATCACCACTAGCTAGCACAAAACGAATCATCTTATCGGCACACACAATTTCAGCATGGTTTTCACGAAGAAAGTCCATGCCTACTATGACATCGAAACTTCCGAGTTGCATTGGGATGAGATTAATCGGAAATATATGATTGTTGAGTTTGAGGGTACAATCACGGAGCACAGAATTGACAGCAATGGTTCTTCCGGTAGCGACTTCTACTTCGAAAGGCGTCGAAAGATAAGAGCGCTTACGTCTAAGAAGCTTCTCAAATCCAAATGACACAAAGCAGTTATCGGCTCCAGTATCAAACAAACATGATGCATATATACCATTCACAAGGAACGTACCATTGACCACGTTGTTGTCAGCTTGAGCCTGACGTGCGTTGATGTTGAAAGTTCTGGCGTGAGCGGCTTGTTGTTGAGGCTGTTGTTGTTGTTGCTGGGGTTGTTGAGCTTCTTGTTTCACCACCCTGTTCGGGCACCGGTTTGCGAAGTGGTTAGGGTCACCACATGCAAAGCAGGTCCGAACATTGTTTGCTGGGGCCTGTGCAGCTTGAGGAGCTTGAGGAGCAGGGAGTAGAGCTTGGTTGACAGCGGCTTGAGCTTGAGCTTGACGGGGACCATAGCGGCAACTCGCAGTGAAATGCCCGTAAACGTTGCAGTGGGCACAGAATCGGCAGGCCACACCCACCGGGTGATGATAAGAACATGTAGCACAGAGTGGGTGGGGGCCGGTGTACGCACGCTTCGCTGGCGGCGCATTGATCACTGGCGCTGAACGCTGTGGCTGTTGCTGCTGGGCTGGTACAGACTGAATGGGAGCAGCAGTGGTTGCGGCAGCGCAACTCTTGTTCTTCTTTCTTCTTCTCGAAGACTTGGAGGCTTGGGCAGTGGTGTTATCGGTTGATGCTGCGGTGACTTGATGCAGAGACTTGGCTTGCTTATCCCAGAAACCAGCCTTCACCCGCTTGTCATTAATCTCAGCGGCGAGTAGGTAGGTTTCCTCGATCGTTGCGGGCTTGGAGGCGTGAACGAAATCTGCGACACAATCCGGAAGAGCACGGATGTATTTCTTGATGGTCATGTCAGAAGTCTTGACCTGGTCGGGACATATGATACTCAATTGCTTGAAACGGGCAGTGAGACCAGCATTGTCTCCCTCCTTTTGCCTGATACCCCAGAACTCATCCTCCAACTTTTGGCGTTCGTGGGGAGGACAGAACTCGTCCATCATGATTGCTTTCAATTCCTTCCACGTCAGCTCGTATGCAGCGTCGTTCCCGCGCTTGTTCCTTTCTGCGGTCCACCAGTCCAAAGCTCGCGACTGGAAGACACCGGTAGCATTGAGAGTACGGAGGTGATCTGGGCATCCGCTTTGACGAAGGGTGACTTCTACCGAGTCAAACCAATGAAACAGAGCCGTAGGGCCATCTTCACCGGTAAACTCTTTTGGCCCACATGCCTTGAATTGTTTGAAGCTAAAAGTAGCTTTGTTGGGATCTTTGGGCGTAAGGGTTCGGGATTCCTCAGATGACTTGCTTGCGTTCTCGAACACATCACTGACGGCTTTTGCCAAGGTCTTAGAGATGATGGCAGCCAGACGTCGATCTCTTTTCTCCTGGCGGGTAAGACGCGAGCGTGATCTAGGTTGTCCAGATGACGACATGGTCTGCAATAGACATCGTCACAGGCTCAACACAATGAATTCGAGTCTCACACGTTCTTAGATCTCTAAAGCTTAGAATCACGTCGCATTTCTCGTCACGTAACACACATAGTCACATAAGCACATAATCATAGGGCACATAAGCACATAAGCAATTAAGCAAGTAGAGCACTTAATTTCCTAAACACGTACGCAATTTTTATCACAGAGGCGGTCAGAAAACAGAAACCTATAACCACAAGTCGAGTGTCGTTCGTTTTGCGTATCGGATAGCATCACATTGTATCGTCTAACTTAGTTGTATAGCGTAGCATAGCACACTGGTTTCGTTTAGATCACATCAACAGGGATTTGAATCGAGATAGGATAGCAACAAAGGTCACGCAGATTGATAACAAATGGAGTAACCAACAAATCTCAAAACACGTAAACAGGTAATTCATACAAAATCAACAAAACAACACTCAAAATCGGAAAATGGATTGTCTGCGGCTACTAGACTTTGACTAACCATGGCAATTTAACTATTCATAGTTGACTTGTCGTCACTTTCAACTCTAGGAGACATGTTTCTGCCTCGATTCTTGGGCATTATGCATGCGCATTCTAGGTCATACTCGTGAGTTCAGGTCGTTGGAGTCCGTCAATTGCCTTGGCGAGATGAAATAAAGTCGGAATAACTGCCAAGGTTAGGGTTTCACCCCTAGCTCAGCAATTTCTTCCTTGTTTTAAGAAAATTTAGAGGAAATTTTCATCAAATTACGGGTTTCAGCCCTAATTTGGTATAATTCTCCCCCGTTTGTTGATAGAAATTAGCACAAAGTAGTTGGCAAAAATTTGTAATTTAGGCAGGAATTTGCGGGTTTCACTCCTAATCCCGTCCAGATTACAAGATTTGGCTCGGAGTTCGGATGTAATGATAGAATAGAAGGAATCAACATAAAAGTAAGCACATAAACTTGGTCTCTTGGTTCCTAACTATAGTCTAGGTCTCTGAGACAGCGATCCGGACTAGATCGTGTCTAACCTAACTCCCTATAGTTATGGCTCTGATACCAATCTGTCACACCCCAACCGATGGCGGAATCATCGGGGCGCGGCGCTGAGCGAAACAGATTGTTCAGAAGTCTCCACAACAACTATCATACAATTCAGTTAAATAACACGTCCCATACCGTGTCCTAAATAATAACAAGTTATCATAGAAATCAACTAAACAATATGGGAACTGTTCCGACAACTCAAATCTTAATTATTACAGACCAAATGTAAATATTGTTTTAAGACCTCTAGACGGCTATCCGTAAATCTTACTGACTACAGGTGCCAGTACAAGATCTACAGATAATTATGGCCCTGGAGCAGGTACGTGGACTCAGTCCTAGGGTCACAGGCTCCTAGAAGTTTATTATTGCCTCGCTTCCCTAGCACGCTAGTAGCTTAAACACCTGTCACATACGTTAAAATAACAGTCAATACATATAATGTAAAGGTGAGTACACAAGTTTGATATAGCATATAGAGTTCGAATAGTTTACGCATAACCAAGCACGTACACAAGGGCAAACGATGCATGTAAATTATCGACATGGGACCATCGATACCAACGACTGCGGGTTGACTGTCCGAGACAGTTCGCAATACATGATTACCACCGTAATCCATGCAAGTAATTGTCCTTAGCAACCCCCGTGTGAACGGGTGCTGAGTCCAAACTATAGTACTATGTTGCTAAAGCAGGTAGATAGCACTCCACGTGTAAACATAATAAACAACAATCATTTAGACAAGTAATACATGCAAATAGGTTAGCGTTCAATTAGTTTGTGTTGTTCGTGAATTTGATAGATTACGTATGTAACACCCAAAAGTGCTGAAAGCAAAAAGGGATCGAGTATACTCACAGTGGTTGGTTGTGGATTGAAGGGAGCACTGAGAATAGGTTAGCCTGAATAGTTCGATAACACAACGATGAGTAACGCGGAAAAGTAAACAATGTACTTGGATCGAGTAGGCCATTCGATCGGACAGCAGTTCGATCGAGTGGGCTGTTCGATTGGTTTGAAGGTCCGTTCGAACATCCATTCGATCGGCTGGCTGGCTCGATCGGCTGGTTCCTTCAAGTGGATTGTTTCTTCCTTTGATGTGAAGGATGTGTTTGTGTACGATGGTTTGTACTACCTTTCAAGTTGGCCGATCGAACAGCTGTTCGATCGGTTAGCCCAACCGATCGGTTAGCATTGTATCGTTTTCAAATATGTCACTCGATCGGCTGGCATGCTCGATCGGGTGACATTCCAATGTTTCGAAAAGGTTAAGTGTTTTAAAGTATAGTATCTCATGATCCGAGCAGTAATGATTACAATCGAGTGGCGTAGTCGATCGAACAGTACCTCGTCAATACTACACTTTTGGTGAGTTGGTGGGCCTAAGTGCTAGTCGATCGGTTAGCCTAACCGATCGGCTGGCATAGTCGTTCGGTTGGGCTGTTCGATCGGACAGCCTAGCCGTTCGGCCAGCTTCTCGATTCGGTTAACCTTTCACTTAACACTTGGTTATTCCCGTTAATTGTTGATGTTTTAGAGTTATTTTGACCACGAGTTGAACCACAAAGCTGAAATTCCCACTTAGCCTCCTGACTCGAGCAGGAATCACCCAAACTCGGTCAGAGACGGTTTGGAACCCAAGTTTAACGTTTAACCCGAGATCGGTAAATCTCTTGGTAAAACCCGAATCTTGAACCATGTGTCTTGTTAGATTGATTTGTAAATCGGTTCAAGTCTCGTTTTCACCTTTTTGAGTGTAAAAGAGTTGAAAGATAGATGAAAACCCATCTTCCAATCCTTTTCCACCGTGAAATGTTAAGATCTTTGGAAGATTTTAGGTTATTTATGTGGAAATCGGTTAGATCTAGCTTATTCATGGTGGAATGAAGTCAAGAACATGAAGTTCTTGATGAACACCAAGAACACCATGATGACATCACTCAAGAACACCTAGATCTTGGTGATTTCATGGATGAAATCCAGATTTTGAAAGATAGAAAGATGGAGAATCGATTATTGAACAAAAACGTACAAAGATTAGAGCGAAATACTTACCGGTTTGAGAGAAATCTGAGATTTAGTGAGAAGAAGAGGCTGGTCGGTCAGAGCTTTTCCAAAAGTGGAAAGCTTGACAAGGACAGCCCTATTTATAGGCTTCCAAAAGAGGAAAGGGTCAGCTGATCGAACAGCATCCCTGATCGAGCAGCTGTCCGATCGAACAGCCTGTTCGATCGGCTAGCCTGTTCGATCAGGTTGCCCTGTTCGATCGGCTTGCCTTGTTTTGAGTGTTTTGCGACGATTTTCGATATTCCGACTTAGAACGATGATTTGAGGATGATAGAATTTCCTAATCTAGTTACTTTTAGTCCCAACTACTATATCTAACATACAAGCATCCTTACAACCATTTCGGGTTCGATTTCCATTGAGTTTGATTCACCTTTGAGTCTTGATTGATTTGATTGATTCACCACACACTCTTAACATAAAGTAAGCATGCACAAGTAACACATAAGGCACACACACACGTATAAAAGTACTAAAATCCCCACACTTGAGTTCGATGATTGATTTGATTAGCTTGATTATTGATTGACTAGCCTTATTGCGTTGTTACTTCCTATCATTCACAGTCGGTCGTTGATTCACAGTTCGATTATCGGTCGATTAGTTTGATTATACAACACTTACTCCAAATAATACGAAAATCAAAATGAAACTAAAAATGAAATTAATCTTTATTAATCTTTAATTCCAATAACAGTCAACACTTGACTTTGACTTTGACTTTTGGAAAACACGGGGTGTTACAAGTTGTTTGGGTGGTGATCAGTGGTTGACAACAGTAGTTGAAACAACTGGTGCTTCAACCACTGTTGCCATTACAACAGATGTTGTAACATCTGTTGTCTTCTGCTTTTTGGCAGGGGGTGATGATGGTTTGGTAGTTTTTGGTTTTGATGGTGGTTTTTGTGCTGTGGACACAGATGGTGGTGGTGGAACAGTAGTTGTGGTGGTGTGTGGTGATATGGTGTGTGTTGGAGGTGTTTGTGTTGATGATATGGCAGCTGTTTGGCTACAGACAGTAGTTTTTGTAACTACTGGTGTCTCAGCTGTTTGAGTTGAAGTTTTTGAGGTTTTGGGTTCCTCTGGTTCAATGTACAGCCCATCTTCTATACCTTTATTTCTCAACTTGATTTTCTCCCCCTTTTTGGCATTATCTGCCAGGGGTGTATCCATGAAGAAGATGGTAGATGAAGCTTTTTCACTCTGGGCAGTCTTTTGGATGCTAGCCTTTACAGCTTTGATATCTGCTTGAGTGTCTTTGAACCTTGATTCCACAATGTTGGTCAGCATTTGTACTTGAAGAGCATGCTTTTTATCAGCCATTTGTTGCTGTTTTTCAAGCATTGGTTGGAAGATATTCCATAGCTCTTTTGCAGCAAATGCTTGTGGAGCAGATGCTTGAGCAGGAGGAACAGTTGATTGGGCTTTTTGAGCTTCTAACAGCTGCTGCACCATATCTTTTATCTCGGCAACAGAAGATTCCAAGTTTTCAACTCTGGCCGTCAATTCATTATATTTTGAATCATCACCTGAATTAACAGGATCATCTGAATCCCCACCAGTGGTGGTTGTATCAATGTGTGACTTAGGAACAGAGTCCCAAAAATCATCCATTGATGCCCCTTTTTCTTGGTACTGGGGACTTCTTTCTTCAGCAACCGATAAACCTTTGATGGTACCGGTGGTTAGAATTAACTCACCGGTGGTTACCGATGTTGCCATGGAAGAAATTGCCTTCAAGGGAGTCTTAGTAATGTAACAACTGTCCAACTGAAGATCTGTTGATCCATCAGTTGTAGATGCTGCTCCACTTGAACTACCACCGAGAGTTACATGTAACTCAGGGGGTGTAACCTCCTCAACTGTTGCTGGGTAACAGAGGTATGAGCATCAGACCCAGTCACTTGTGGAGGTATACTCTTAGTAATGGGTGATAGAGAGGAACTGGTTTGTATCTGTGCCATATCAACTGCATGCAACAGGGGTATGATTGATTGTGGCAATATGATTGGTGAGGGTATGGGTGTTGAAAGAGACATGTCCTTGGGATCAGGACTGTGGAAGATAGATCCGAGTGGATCTAGAGCTTCATATTGTGGAGACCCTGTGGTTACAACCTGATCCTTTTGTGAGGATGCAGGAGGAGTTTTAGGCTGGGGTTGAGATCTTTCTTCCAACTGCTGTGAGGAAGTAGCAGCAGTGGTTACTTGTGACTTTTGTGTTGTCACTGGCATTGACTCTGGGATCTCATCTTCCAGAGTTGCCCTTGGTGTGGGTTTGGTGGGTTTTCTGGATATTTTCTTTTTGGTCTTTTTAGTGGTGGCAGGTGTGGGTTTCAAAGCAGTGGGTGTGCTGCTTTGATCACCTGGAGCAGTGGGCTCAGCAGAGGTTGCCTGAGGATCAATGGCAGTTTCTAAAACCTGCTCAGGCATTTTTGTTTTTAATTTTATAGGTGCCATCATTCTTGAAAATGTTTCAATTGTTAAACAATTTATTTTGAAAGAGACACCTTGTTTGGGCAAATCTGCATCTTTCACTATGAATTTTTGTTCAAAGTAGTAGCTTAGAAATCTTGGAAAGAGCAGAAATGCCTTATTATCAACGTTTTTTACCAAATCATCAAATATTTCCTGGGAGTAATTATAGTTTTTATCATTTAAAATTGCATACCCCAGGCATTGGATTTTTGTTGGTATCTCATTAAAAGACGTTGTTTTATTAGAAACACACATGAGTAGTGTGTGGAATAAAAATCTGGGTGCAGAAGGGAAGTAACCCTTTTGTAGGGTATCCCTATTTGGTTGTTCTGCATAGCCCCTGTTCATGAAATCCTTTATCAACTCGTCTTTAGTAAATGAGGTTTTTCCTTTCAAATCATCGAGTTTAAAGATTTCAGAGATGGATTTTGGAGAGATTTGTACCTTCTTACCCTGTATCGAGGAGTTGATGGCGGCAATGATGTCTCCTTGTTTTTCAAGGGTGGCATTTTTCCAGAACTCTCTCTGGGTATCAAGGTAAATGGGAGCGTCTGCTGTTATCAAAGTTTTGTACTTTGATGCAGAAAGGATGTCAAGGATGGAGTCGAAGGTGTGGTTATCGGTAGGTTTTGTGAGTATACCTACATAGTTGTGTGGAGCTTTGTAGCGAATCTCCGGTGTTTCAGCGGCCATTTGAGTGGCATCTGCTGTTGTGGAGGAAGATGATGGTTTTGATTTTGTTTTCGATTTTGGTTTCGTCATTTTGGATGAAGAAGATCGAAGAAGATTTTTGGAGTTATGAGAGGGAAACTGCTATGAGAAGAGAACTTTTGGAATTCAATTCGACAGTAAAACTCTGTTTTGGTGTTAGGGCAGAGTTTTATTTAGGAAGAAAAAGGTGAATGATGATGTGAGAGCGGTTATAATGATCTGACGGCTAAAAGCTGACCACCTGCCAACCCCTGATGAAATGGTGAATAATGGAGGAAAGTTGTTTTGACAACTACTGATGGAACAAACATTAGTAGTTACAACGGTAATGAAATGAAACAGTGGATGTATCAGTGGATGAAACAAAGATTTTAAACATCAGTGTTTTTGTAGAAGCAGAGGTTGACTCTCAGCAGTGGACAGGCTTTAGAGAACAGATGTTGAGGCACAACAACATTTTAAGAACAACAGAGGATAAGGACAATTTGTATAACAACTGGTTGTGCAGCAGTGTTTTGACTACTGACAGATAATTTTAGCATCTGTTTGTTCAGATGTAGGAATCTAACATTTGTTGAGTACCAGAAATGCTATTCTTAACAAAATACAATTTAGATGTAAAATATTAAGATTAAATTGTCATCAGTAAACTTCAGAAACTTTGTTCAAGGTTTTGCCAACTGCCTAGTTTTTCAGACAGTGGTTTAGCATCTCAGATGATGAAAACTTTTCTACCAGACCTACTCATTTTGTGTCTAATTACTTGAACTAGAACATGAGTGTCTAGTAGTTCAAAATCAATTTGCAATCAATTTTTGATCAGTGATAACCAAACTTGAGCTTAACATGACCTTGATATGAGTGTCATTTCCTTTTGATCAGTTTAAGGATAGTAATTTCACACAAAAATAAGGAAATTACATCCTGACCAGAGATGAACTTTTACTATCAAAAATGAGTAAAAGTACAAAATATATTTTATAAAAAATAAAACATATCTGGTTTTATTTAGAGAAAAACACCTTAAGAAAAATTTAAAGGAAATTTTTGAAAAATAAAAGGATTTAACAACTTTTCAATTAGGTTCATGATCATATCATTCTCAAGTTATTTTGACCATAGTTTGGGGTCATTTTCTTGACAATTGATTGTAAATCCTACTTTTAAGAGCTATCACTGGTGATGCCATTGTTACCTGAACAATTTCTGCATTGATGAATGCACACAGTTGTATGACTTCATTGTTTTACCCAACTGTAACCTCAAGAGTGTTTTATGCTTATACTCTTTTCCTTTTGGATACAAAAGTTTTGAGATAGCCACACTTTGAGATTTGTTCATTTTCTCTTTTTTTTTTCCTTTCTACCCTTTTTATTCACATGTTCAGAAATACTCACTAGGAGATTATATTTCGAACATCCCTTGTCCAAAATCATTTTGAAGCAATGTTTTGAGAGATCTGACCATATTTTATTACAGATCACACATTACACATGATTTGGACTATTTTGACACCTTATTTTCTTAATGTGTTTTGACAAAGTTGATTTGGTCCTTTTGAGGATACTCAACCTTCCTTTTAGCACATAAGAATTTTTGACTAAAGCTTTATTTCCCTCTTTTAGAATTGGCAAAACACTAATGGTTATATGAACTTAGATTTTGCTAATTCTGAGGTACATACTTTAGTAAATAAAAAAAACATCACAAATAACCAAGCAACAAGTGAAATCAATTTGAAAATATTGAACGATCCATAATTTATCAGATACTTTACAGATCTGAAACTATGAGAGACTTGTGCATGAAATCACTTGTTGCGTGAAATTTGTGTGTCATATGACATCTTGGTTGTTTTACAGAGTTTTCTGAAGAACCATTTTGATCATGATTCACTCGTTACTCTGTTTTTCAACTGAATACAACCAACCTTAGTATCAATGAATTTTGAGCTGAACTGTTATGTCAAATTGATTGTTAGATCGAATTTGACTGTCCAAGCTCTGATACCAATTGTTAGTATCTGAGGCTGACATGATTGTGCTTGTTTGTTTAGTTTTGACAAATCAATGATGATACAGCAAGATTAAGTGCAGCGGAAATGAAAACAATCTTTGTAAACACAATCAATATAGAGAAAATAGTTTTGTAAACAATTGCTTCTCATTGAGTCGAATGATTAAAGTACAAAGCAAATGATTACAACATGTTTACATACTAAACTCCCCCTCAGCCTGATACTCCAGAGTTGGTTGCACAAGATGAAAGGATTGAATTGAGGAGGAGAACTCACTCAAAACGAATCAAATGTAACAGTACAGAGTACCGCTCCATTTATAGGCAAACCAAACTACTGATGTACCTCAGCTGACGTCACCATGATAGTGACATCTAACGACCTAACAAACTATAAACACTGTTCTATACAAACTACTGATATACAACATCTGATAATCAGCATAATACAAACTAGAGATAACTACTGCTTCACGTTCCACTGTTATAGCCTAAGCACTGATTACTTGAACATCAGTGCTTTCTTCAAAAGGTGACCAGTCTTTGAATGAGCAGTGCTTGAGTCTTTAGCAGTACTTAGAACACAGCAGTAGATAGAGCAATAGAGTTTGTCTTCAGCAGTCTTTGGAGTATCATCAGTGTTTGGTTTATCAGTTGTTGTAGTTGAGCAACAGTTAAGATCCATCAGCTGTTAGAATACCACTGTCAAGGGGAGAGCTAAGAGTAAACTGCTGCTTATTGATAGTCCACTGATGTGATCCGGTTTTGGCTTTACATTATCTGTTCCTCTGGTAGGGTTCAATCCCAACACTCCGGAACATCAACATATACTCAACATACCTTAAATAACCTTTACATAACTTAGAAATAAGTTTTGAAGGCTTTGGTATGGCAAAAACAAGTTAATTCGCTTACAGGGACTAAACTTGACAAACTGCGAAAGTATGCCAATTTGAACTGTAACAAACATTCCGGAACATGTCCATAAGTTAAACATACCATAAATATCCCTTACATATCTTAGAAATAGGCTTTGAGGGGTTTGGTATGCTAAAACAAACTTTTGGATCATTCAGGGGCTAAAAGTGTCAAAAAGTGCACAAGTTTGCACTTTCGCGCATAAGTTACGTTCTGAATACATCCGGACATCCAAAAATTTATGTAAGCATCCTTATATTATGCCTTAGTGTTTGGCATGAGAAAAATCCATTCGTCACGCAATTTGGATCATTTTTCGCGCTTATGCGCATTCCGTCGTAATTAAGCGAACATCGCGTTCGTACGACCAAACGAACTGACATCCGGCATATTTTTGAGCATGTTTCATGTTCACAATGTTTAGGCATCATTTTAGGGCCTTAAAGTTGGCTTTACGGGCCTTAGAAGTGTTGGAAATGGCTTAAATATGCAACATGGACTAAAACTGTCATTTCTGAAAGTTTGTGCAGATCAGACAAGGCCAGGCGGCCCGCCTGAGTTTTGTCTGTATCCTGACGCGGGCCGCGTCAGCCCTGCAGATGCAGAAACTCGTTTTTTTGCTGATTTTGGCCTTTCAATCACTCCAAAGGGCAATGCCCTTTCACAATCTCTGGAGTTAGGGTCATTATATGATACCACAACATCTTCACAAGTGTACGGATTAGATCGTGGCACGATATTCAAGAAACGATCCTAACGGTCTTGCTTTTCCTATAAATACCCCCGCATTTGTGTTAAAACCCACAAAACTGATCAAAGAGCTCTAAGTTGATGCCATTGCTTCATACCTGAGCTCCTGAATCAAGTTTAGCTTTCGGGGACCTTTCGTAAGTGTTCTTTCGTTCTTTTAATCGCTTTCTAGTGCTAAAGTCAAACTTTGTTTGACTTTCTGCGTTGACCAGCTTATGGTCAACACGAAGTTCGTTGGAACTTCATAACGTGAGCGTGATCACGATGGTTATAGTCCGTAGTGACTATACCTACTGATTACCACGTTATCTAGGCTCAGTGACGAGTCGTAGTTTCGGCCAAAATGTGCATTCTTGCGTATTTTGTAACCAAACTACTCGTGGGTATCAAAACCGTTTGTTTTGATACCAAACTTGTTTTCTAAACTTAGTTAAGCATGTTTTAACATGCTTAGCTCGTCAGTTTCAGTATAGTGCTTATATAGGATCGTAAGGTAAGCGATCTAAACAATCGCTTATACTTTCGAACCCAACCCATTTGGTCGATCATTAAGATTCGACCAAACACCTTAGGTGAACATAGTTGTATAGGGAATAACCTTCCGAGGTTATACCTTATGGTCACGATGTTAGGCGTTCCAAACGCGTTCTACGCGAACGACGCGTTAAGGTAGCATAAGCTACCTAAACGGGTCGTAATGGGCCGTAAGCACTTAGGTTAGGTTTCATTTTAGCATATAGGCTTTGTTAAACCATATTACTTGAGTCTCTATACTCGTTTGGTTTACGAACCCTCATTCTATCCAATCTTCCGATTTTGGTCCGGTATATTAATATAGCTACCTATTAGGTGCCGTTTGATATCCGCGATCTCTAGCATTATTTGGTTGTTATACAAGAACTTCAAAGCAATCTCAGGTGAGTACATAGAACCCCATCTTTCAAATGCTTTCAAGGTGTCTATGTGAGTACATAGACCCCTCTTTTACTGTTTTCTAAACATTTTGGGGTGAAACACATGTGCCTACTTGTTACTTTCATGCTTTCCATGTTTTTACATCATATACCTGCTATGTTCGTTAGTACATTATAGTACATGATTTCATTACATTTCATGCTATGTATGCCCATTGTGTGCGTACTTAGTACATTGTTTTACATTACATTTCATGCTATGTATGCCCATTATGTGCGTACTTAGTACATTATTTCACATTACATTTCATGCTATTATGCCCATTGTGTGCATACTTAGTACAATTGTTTACATCACATGCTTTCATTTTGGTATGACATTTGGTTTGTTTAACATGGAACAATACATTCATTAACATTAGCTACGCCGTTCGTTAGTAGGTAGTGGTACCATAGGAATTGACAACTCCCGTTCCGGACATCCTAGGTTGGTTTGGATGAAAGGAATGACCGAATTCGATAAACATAACTTAGATAAACCTTTAATTTGTTTAAGGGTTTATCGCCACAGTCTCAAGGCTTGGATGTATGCATTTTCACAATACCGCATAAATGTTAGTATCAGTATAGCATGCATTTGTTCCACAAAACATAACTTTGATTTAAACCATGTTTTACTTCAATACCTTGTTGTTGTGCATTTTACATATGGTTTAGTTGATATATTTCACTTACCATACATGATATATTTTGGGTATACATTACATGATCTACATTAAACATAAACATTTTGACCTTGATATACACATTTGGTGGTTTACATTGAACATAGACATTTCGATATGGTTTACACAATAACACTTGACAATTGATTTATACATGAACAATTTACATGGTGGTTGGTTTGGGTAAATGGTTTGAGTAACGTGGCGTATGTAATATGATACAAACATGGTGGATACGCCGCTGGTACTTCCTATATATAAATGTTTGTATAATATTACCTATCGTAGCATTATTTAAATCATTTCAGTATAGACATGTTACCTTTTTCACAAATAACATATTCTTCACAAGACATTGTTTTACAAACAAACTTATCTTATACAAACTCATTTTTACTCTCCTTTAACCTTACATTTTATTTATACATATCATCTGATCTTATCGTTTCTCATATGATTTACAAGACTAAACAATTTACAAGGTTCATGACTGACTGTTATTAAACGTTTTCTTTAAACTCAAGTCATGAATCCCATTTTCACAAAACCTATGTATCTCACATGCATTTTTATGCTGACGTACCTACTTTCACATGTGTTTTCAGGAGCTATCGCTTAGGATGACGATTATGACACTAGGGCGGACCTATGCCTTAGAGACATAAAACGAAGATAGACGTAGTTTAATTATGTTATAAACTCTTTATTTCCTGTTTGAAGACAATGTAACACTCGTGTTTGATAAATAAAATATAACTTTGTATGCCATAGTTGTGAAACAATTAATTCTGTCTCAACACTCCCCGACGTTTCCGCCGCGGTTGCATGTTATACGCGGTCGGGGTGTGACACCAATTGGCCTAAACCATAGGGGGTAAAATTGCAGTTTACTCTTGTTAATATATGTATATCTATATTATAATATATGTATATGTAAACATAACCTGCACACCAAGTTCCTAAACCACTACCATCTCTACCAAAATTAGGGCTTTTACATGGAAGACACGGGTGGAAGACGAGGGGAATATTAATTCTACAACTTAGAATTACCTCCATCAAGATTTTGACATGTTTTAGGAAGAAGCCACCATCACTCACCGAGTGCGGGCACAACACTTGAACAAATATTATTCAAAATAGAAGCCACTGTGGAAGGAACATTAGCTCCTAAATCTTGTCATGGAGGTTTACCACCAAATCGTGCGCATCATCCAGAAGCTTCCAAACGTCTAAATGGCCCGCACCCTCATTCTCCTCCAAGCCGATTTTGTAATTCCGGCCCTGATGGCAGTCTGGTCTGCCCACATCACCTCCCATAAACACAACGTCTGTTCAAAGTTCAGCTCTCGCCTGAACAGAACCACCACCATCCGGTACACGAAAAAACAATCCTCTGCCTGCAACTCCTCCAGGTGGCGGTACAGGTGCGAGTCTTTCCCCTTGATGATCTTCGACACTATGTTCAAGCAGCTATCGTCATCTTCCACGTCTTCCATGTAAAAGCCCTAATTTTTGGTAAAGTTGTGTTTTCTTTTGAAGCCCTAACTTTGAAATTGAGGTTTGTGATAATGGTGATGGTTGATGGTGGTTGTTGTAAAGATGGTGGCAGTGCACGTGGTTGCCGGAGGGTTGAGTTGGTGGTGGGATGGTGGTGATGGTGATGGTAGAGATGGAAATGGCAATGGTTTAGGAACTTGGTGTGCAGGTTATGTTTACATATACATATATTATAGATATACATATATTAACAAATTAATGAATTGTTTTAATTGTTTTTAATTTATTTATTATCATGTATTTTTAATGCGTAAAATGACCAAATTGCCCTCATGTGCATATAGTTAACTGAAAATTTTAACTGGGTTAGTGTTAAAGGACCTATGGTGTAACGGGTTTTGCAAATAAAGGATTGTGACTGTAATTATTGAAGTTAAAGGATATCTATTGCAATCCGGTATAAACATAAAGGACGAAAAGTGTAATTTACCCTGTGTTTTCTCTTTTTCCCCGGCGAACGTCCTCTTTTGCCAGTACGAATCAAGCTATACAAATATTAAAGATTTTTTTAGTAAAAATAATCATTTTTAAAGTAGCCTTTAAATATCAGTTAATATAAGTGCTCTTGATTTTGGATTCATTCATATATTGTGTGCATTTTGACTTATAGGGTTTGGTTCGGCTCTCTGTTGCTTGTTTACAGTTTATTATTGATCCTTAAATTGTTTTATGTTATATACTATTGGGTGTACACATTGTGGGTTCATAGTTAATTAGATATACCGCATGCGCGTGTGATTGTATACTATTGGGTGTACACATTGTATGCTCATAGTTAATTAGATATACCGCATCACGAAACCGTTTAAGTAAAGGTTGCAAACTCGGTTCATCAAATCCATAAAAACCGCATGTGCGTTGGTCAAACGAAAAGGCATAACCACGAACTCATAATGACCGTATCGCGTATGAAAGGCGGTTTTGGGTATATCTTCTTTGAAGACCCGAAGTTGATGATAGCTAGAACGAAGATCGATCTTGGAAAAACACGTCGCGCCTTGAAGTTGATCGAAGAGATCGTCAATGCGAGGAAGAGGATATCGATTCTTAACAGTAAGCTTGTTAATTTCACGATAATCGATACACATCCAAAAGGTACCGTCCTTTTTGACAAAAAGAACCTGTGGCCTCCCCAAGGAGAAGTACTGGGGCGTATAAAGCCTTTATCAAGAAGCTCTTGAATTTGGCTAGATAGCTCTTGCATCTCTGAGGGTGCGAGTCGGTATGGATACTTAGAAACAGGCGTAGCGCCAGGAACTAAATTGGTACGAAAATCAACCGATTGAGGAGGAGGAGGAAGACCATGTAGATCTTCTGGAAAACGTCAGGAAAATCGCAAACAACAGGAACATCACTCACGCTATTATCCTTGTCCTTCTATTCCACAACGTGGGCAAGAAAGGCAAAGTAATCCTTGCGCAAGTACTTGTTCGATTGAGTACACAACATAAGCTTGAGACCTTTAGAAGGTTTCTCGCCATAGACGTGCAAGGAGTCAAGACAAGGAAGAGGAAGACGGATAAACTTTTCCGAACAAACAACTTCAGAGCTTCTTGATAAAGGCTCAAAGAACACTTAGGAAGAACAAAATCGACAGTTATCGACTTACCGTTAGCGACTTCGACCGCGAATGATTTTGGCAACTTAGAGCGTCTACACTTAAGCAACGGTTCGAATTCAACGGATACAAAACTTTTATCCGCGCAAGTATCAAATAAACAAGAAGCATAGACATTGTTTACAAGGAACGTGTAAGTGCAGTTCCTGTAGGGTAATTGTGCTTTATCAGTTCTGGTCAACGGTCAACAAAGTCCAAGCCAAGTCAAGAATTCGGAAGCTTTATCAGTTCCGAGTTTATGATGTTAAACTCGGAATATGATTGTTATGGGAGGATTTTCTAATGACCCGTGATCCTCATGTGTTATCCTGTTTAGTGATCCTTACTTCTGTGACAGATGGTGATCCTTAGAAGTGTTTCAGGATCA
This sequence comes from Helianthus annuus, assembly GCF_002127325.2. Lineage (NCBI taxonomy): Eukaryota > Viridiplantae > Streptophyta > Magnoliopsida > Asterales > Asteraceae > Helianthus > Helianthus annuus. The sequence continues at coordinate 81,920,987 of NC_035438.2, forward strand.
GGATCATGGATCATCCTAAGGATCCTTATACTAACGATTGTTCACTTTGAATTCGGTATTGTTTTGCAGGGGTAACAACTTGGACTTAGTCTTGGTAACGTCCCTGAAGAATATTCCACGGTTATTCTGCACGTGCTTGACTAGAAATGGACGTTGTGGAGAACGTGGGGAGAAGGCACAAATTGCGGGATGTTAGTTAGCTTAGTTAACTTCTATTTTTAAAGGGGTAGCGAGCTAGTTTTTAGAACACTTGGCTAATTTTTGGCTACACACACTCGTACAACTGCACTCAATAGCTTACAGCAAAACACTTAGCAATTTTCACACATTTCTACACGATACACTATAGTGATCCTTGTACCTAGCTCGCTATCATCCAAAGTTGTAAAGAATTATTGTTTAATTTGAGTTGGTGATCGGTAGTTTCCATCACCCGAGATTTTTTATGCCGGAGATCATCCATTGATCAAGGGCTTTTTCCTCGTACAAATCATTGTGTCACTTGTGCAATACATTTCTGAGTGATCCTCATTGTTGTTTACCAATTCAAGCATCATACCCCTTAACAGAGAGTTTGGTTGCATTATCCTTGTCTGATTTTTAACCAAAACAGTTTGGCGCCCACCGTGGTGCAATTGGTGCTTCATTCATAAAGATTCTCATTCTCGTGATCATTTCGGTTCATTGCATCCAAGCAGATGGCTTCATCATCAAAGAATACTTCTATTGCGATGTCTGCAGTTAATTCATCTCAGGGCATTCCACCTTTGCCTCCACCACCTTCTGGATCTCAGAAAAATGCCGAGAAGAAACCAACTCCCATTTTCTCAAAACCTCCAACTTCTTCTTCTTCTTATACTCCTACTACTAGTGACATGTTTACTCTGATTTTGCAGATGAAGGAGCATATACAGCAGCAGGATAAGACCAACGAAAGGATTCTTAAAGAAATCGGAGACCTCAAGAAACAAAAGAGATCGGTAGAAGATCACTCCCCACTGATGCCCAGATCTTTGAATTTCGATACTCCGGTTGTATCTTCTCAGCCTTCAGTGGTCCCAGATGTCCAATATGTGGGAGGACCAAAAGGAGTGCACTATGGATCATCAGCAATGACTCAGGCATCAGGTTCATACTTCCAGCCAGCAGGATCCCATCCTCAGCATATAGGATCCTTCACAAGTTCAGGAGGATATCCAGGAGCGCAACAGATTCAAAGGTTCTGGCCATTCCAAGGATCCTCGCAGGTTCAAGGATCCTCCTATGTCCCAGGATCCTCGCAGGTTCAAGGATCCTCCTATGTCCCAGGATCCTCGCAGGTTCAAGGATCCTCCTATGTCCCAGGATCCTCGCAGATTCAAGGATCCTCCCAGGTTCAAGGATCCTCCCAGGTTCAAGGATCCTCGTAGGTTCAAGGATCATCCTATGTTCCAGGATCCTTTCAGTTTCATTTTCATGGATCCTTAAGGAGTTTGCAATCAGGGAGTTCAGATATCCATCAGGGAGATTTTATTCCAATGCAAACCATTGCGTCTACTGGTCCTTCAATCATTCCGGAGTCTCAACAATATGGATTCACATCCACTCTTCCTAATTTGAACCCAGTGGGAGGTAACACCTTCAATAATTTTTGTACCACTAACCATGGCCTCATGCAGGATACAGGTATCAACCATGCCATGGCTAGAGAGTTGCAAAAGTTAAAGGATATGATATCAAGTGTCCCAGGAGTGGTCAAGCCTATCCCGGAGATTGCTGATGGGAGCCATAAGACATCTCGTTTTGCACCACCAATCTGTGATGCTGAGATACCCAAGAGGTTCCACGTGCCCACCATGAAGTTGTATGACGGTTCAACAGATCCTGAAGAACACATAGCACAATACAGGGAAAGGATGGAAATCAATCCCATCCCGGAAAGGTTAAAGGAAGCATGTCTGTGCAAGGGATTTGGATCCACTCTTACTGGATTGACTCTTAAATGGCTGCTAAGTCTTCCCCCTTACTCTATTACCTCATTTGTGTTTTGGTCAAAAATCACACAAGGATAATGTAACCAAACTTTATGTAAACGGGGTATGATGCTTGGTTAATTATGAAAGTAAAGGATCACTTCTGTGATAAAGATGCAAAGACACAATGATTTATACGAGGAAAAATCCCTTGATCAATGTATGATCTCCGGCATAAAAAACCTCGGGTGATGGCAACTACCGATCACCAACTTCAATATAAGAAAAATATAGTTACAACTTCGGATGATAATGAGCTGAGTACAAGGATCACTATTGTTTTGAGTGTCTAAGTGTGTGAGAATTGTGTTGTATGTCGTGTCTTCTTCCAAATGAGGAAGAGTGGTATTTATACAAGTGTAGGTGACCTATTTTAGGTAAAAAGACTAATAATCAGCTCATTACCCCTTTAGAAATAAAAGACAATCTAGCCTAAATTGCCGCCCTTAAATCAAGCTAAGTTTCCATATCCTGTGCAACGTCTATCTCCGATTAAGCTCATGCCATAATTGTGAAGACGCGTCCCTTGATTATGATGCTAAGAGCGTATCCTGCTAGATGTTCCTGCAAAATAACATTGTTTCAAACGAAGGTAACTGTTAGCATGAGGATCCTTTGATGGTCCATGATCCTGATCCTGAAGTCCTGCTGAGGATCACTATCTGCCAAAGAAACAAGGATCACTGGTTAGGATCACGTGTAAGGATCATGTATAATAAAATTCCAGCCCTAACAATTGCCCCCAAAATATAAGGAGTTTATTGTAAATTAATGAGTTGTATTTTGTTTCGATCTTATCTCCAACGGGCGACTCCGAATAACTAGCCGTTACACATGGACTAGCCGTTGTGATCATTACGTCATAGATGTGACAATCCCTGCAGATCATGATTATAAATAGGAGATAGGGTAAGGATCAGTTTGTATTTAAATTCAGGATATACTCCCTTTATAATCTCCACCGAAGATTGATCAGGTATTCTCCTCTTCTCTCTTTCCTTTCTCTATTCTCTTTGCTCTGTTTTCTGTTTTTGCTCTGTTTCCATTCCGTCACAAGCATGTTGCTCCGGAATTCTCCTCACAAGGATTCCAAGAAGAGTAGTCCCCTAAAAAGCCAGGGGATCATCAAGGATTCTCCTACGGAGAGGTGTTGTTTTAGTGACGCTCACGTAGACAGAATTCGTCATCGCTTTCCGGCGAATGCTGTTTTCAAATCCTTTGTTCCTACAGCTTTGAGCGACTTTGTTTCAGACGTCTGGGTGGCTTTTCCTGCTACTCCGTTCACTATAGGGTATTCGTATCCTTTTCCAACCGTCACCCAATCTTTCTTTTCCTTAACCGGCATCTCTTATATCCAAGCTATGCCGATGATCTGGAGGGTTCTGTATACCTTCGAGAGGATCATTGAGCAGAAAGGGATTGATCTTGGGATGGCGGAGTTGGCCGAGCTTTATGATCTTACCACATTTGGTTCTCACCGGTACTTGCTGAAACGGAAAGCCGGGGAGGATCACCCTGTCTTCAAGGTCACTAAGAACGATACAAACTGGAAGCGTCGCTTTTTCTTTGTTAGGAGGGATTCCATCCCAGATGGGAAGGATCTGCCCAAGGAATGGGCCACTCATGGTAGGGTAGAGGATCCTCGAAGGATCACTATCAGTCCTGTCTCAAATGATGAGGATCACTAATGTCTTTTTTATCTCTTGTGCAGCTATATCCATCGCTCATCTGAAATTAACCCCTGCTGCAAGAGAGAGAGTCTTAGCTTTTAAAAAGCTTGATCCTGGGGTCAGAAGTTTCCAAGTCACTGTCCAAGATTCACAAGAAGTATCCTCTGCATCTGCCACTATGTCAAGTAAGTATCCTTATAGAAAATAAATTACATATAGGATTGTTTAATAAAGCGACTTATCTTGATTTTGATTGTGTAGGTGCTGGGAAGTCTGCCAGGTCTGTCAAATCTGCCTCTAAATTTGGGATAGATGATCTTGCCAACGTCAAGTCTTCGAGGAAGAAGGCTCCTGCTGCCAGTCCTTCAGTTTCAGCCCCCAAGGCGCCTATCCGGGGCAAGGGAAAAAAGAGGAAAACCTCTGAAGATCTCCAAGGATTTCCCCTCCTCCGTCAGCAATTCCTTGACTACGTGAATGAGGTAAGGATCACTGCCCCTGTTGGTTATCCGTCTCGAATATCCTGTTTGTGTATCCTGTTTCTTTGAGGATCATCTGATTCTGAACTTACCTTATTTCCCTTTTTGCAGAAACTTGCCGAGATCGAGACCTATCTTGGCCATGTTGAGGATCAAGAGAGCCAGATTGCCGACCTTCAACAAATGGGCGTGCTTAAGGATCTCAAGATAGCAGATCTTGAGAAGGAACTCCAAGCCACGAAGGATGAGGCTGCTCAGAGGTTGATCGATATGGATAGCGAGAAGCAGGAGATCACCCAGGATGCCAAGGTCTCTGCGGCAATTGCTATGTACAAGATACAACTTCAGATGGCTGAGGAGGCTCAGGATCCTATCTTTGATAAGAGCACATGGGATGTTGAAGGCTGGAAGGCAAGGCTAGCGGACCTGGAGGACGAGGATGAGGCTGAGGATATCCCCATGCTGGAAGGCGGTGATGCTGAAAAGGATCAGGGTGGAGAGGCTGGTGGTAATGGAGCAGCGAAGGAGTAGGCTGCATGATTGGGCGATGATGGATATTGTTGACTAGGCCGGAGCCCAATTTTTTAGGTTTGGTAGTGGTTTGTGGTAGTTGATGTTTGAAACAATTATGGTCTGTAATCTTCGAACAGTAGTTTTTAGGGTTAAGGATCCTGGATCCTTTGAACAATAGGTAGGATTGCAAAAGGTGGAGGGATCCTCTATTTGGGGGATGAAGCCTTTGTGATCCTGCCGCTTTTAATTTCCTGCATAATGCTAAGACCGCATAGACAATGGACACCCTTTGCCAACCCATGTGGACGGGCCACGTTTTGCTGGTAGAAATGTGGGTTGACAATTTTGACAACTTTTTGAAAGGGTTAAAGATCCTTTTGTTTAATAATATAACTTTAATTTTTCTGGCTTATCTCGTGTTGTTATCCTTATCTTCTTGTTTCTTGATTGTTTTTGTAGTATATTTGTTAAAGTAACAAGGGTTGAAAATATGTTATCCAAATTTAGGATATGATCCCAGATCAAATATCCTGATATTGAAAATTTTCAAAGTACTTTAATTCAAGGATCATAGGTTTGGTTGTCAAAGTGTAAGGGTCGGTTAGGATAGTGAGTATAATCAAAATGGTCAAGGATCATACCTGAGGATCCAAGTTAGGATCCTAACCTTCAATCGAGACAATCGTAGATAAGATTTTGATGGATAATAAGGATTAAGGATCCTTATGTGTTTTAACTTTGACAATCCTGAAAAACGAAGCACAACTTGGGACTAAGCCAATGTAAGAAATAAATTAGTAACTGGGGACATGCCCAAAGGGTAACTGAGAATGATCCCGGAGGATCACTGGGGACAAGCCCAAAGGATAACTGAGAATGATCCCGGAGGATCACTGGGGACAAGCCCAAAGGATAACTGGGGACAAGCCCAAAGGATAACTGGGGACAAGCCCAAAGGATCGTATGTAAACTGGAGTATGGCCCTTTCTGGCGACTATCCAAACTTAGTGACATGAAAATGTCAAAACCTTAGCTAACGTGAAAACGTTAGAAACCTTAGGAACGGATGTATGGTACGTCTACCATTATACGTAGGATCCTAGATATAGCCAGTACGATGAGGTTGTCAGCCCCGGAAGTGGGTACTGGTCCCAAAGACGTCAACTATATTAGGATCATCGTGCGCTGCTGGCGGAAACTGGGGATAATCCCAAGGATAACTGGGGTTGGACCCAAGGATCTGCGGTGCTTTTGAAGATCTTTGACGATATGCTGAAGATATCTGAACTATCATAACTCAAATGGTTCGTGAGTAGAGGATGAAGGATACATGATCCTTATCCTTAGGTAAAAAGTAAGAAAATGCAATAGTTTCTAGGATAAGCATATTACCAGAGTAAGGATCACTGATATCATCGGGATCCTTCAAGGATACTTCAATGTAAGGATCACATGAAGGATCATGTTCACATGAAATATTTCTTTAGGTGAACAGCATTCCAGGCTCTTGGCAACAAGTTTCCTTCCATGGTTAGCAACCTGTATGCCCCCTTTCCTGCTTCAGCTTCAATCAAGTAGGGACCTTCCCATTTTGGTGCTAACTTCCCGTCAGCAGGATTGATAGTATTTTGAAATGCTTTTCTCAACACCATATCTCCGACTTGGAACTTCCTTATTCTGACATTTTTGTTGTAGGCACCAGCCATTCTTTGTTGGTAGCTTGCCATCCTTATCCTAGCTAGGTCCCTGATTTCCTCAATAGTATCCAAATCCTGAGCCAGGATTGTAGCATTCTCTTCAGGATCACGAGCACTTGTTCTAGCAGTTGGGATCACCATCTCTGTTGGGATCACTGCTTCTGCCCCAAATACTAAAGAAAAAGGTGTTTGACCAGTGGCATTCTTGGGAGTTGTTCTATCAGCCCATAGCACATAAGGTAACTCCTCTGCCCATTTCCCCTTCTTGGATCCTAGCTTCTTCTTCAGATTGTTGATGATGATCTTGTTGGATGATTCTGCTTGACCATTGGCTTGTGGATGAACTGGTGTTGATGTGATCATCTTGATTCCCCAACTGTCACAAAAGTTAGTGGTTCTGCTTCCAATGAATTGGGAGCCATTATCACATATAATTTCAGAGGGAATGCCAAATCTAGTTATAATGTTTCTTTTAATGAAGGATATGACTTCCTTTTCTCTGACTTGGGCGAAGGCTTCAGCTTCTATCCACTTAGAAAAATAGTCAGTCATGGCAAGCATAAATACTTTTCCACCAGGTGCTTTAGGAAGCTTGCCAACTATATCCATTCCCCATCTCATGAATGGCCAAGAGGATGGTATTGGGTGTAAAAATTCAGCTGGCTGATGGAGGATATTGCTATGTCTTTGGCAAGGATCACACTTCTTAGCATACTCTACAGCATCCCTTTTCATGGTTGGCCAGTAGTATCCTGTTCTAAGGATCCTCGAGAACAATGCTCTGCCCCCAGTGTGGTTTCCACAATCTCCTTCGTGGAAATCTTTCAATACTTCTTCAATTTCAGGATCCTCAATACATCTCAAATATGGTCCTGCAAGAGATCGCTTATATAATACATCATTCAAAATTGTGAACTGAGATACCTTAATCCTGAAAGCTCTAGGATTTTCTTCCATCGGAATCTCCCCGTGTTGCAAGTATCTCATGATTGGTGAGATCCATGATCCTGAATAAGGTTGAGCTTCTTCACTAGGGATCATCGCAGTATCCTCTTCTATTTCCATGGCCACCTGATTTTTGATAGCAGGAGCCAGGATATGGATGATAGGGATACTTATATCTTCTGGAATTTTCAAGGATGATCCTAGGTTGGCCAATGCATCAGCCTCTGTGTTTTCCTCCCTTGGTACCTGTGTCAAGCTGAAAGAAACAAAGGAGAGTGCCAATTCTTTGACTATCTCTAAATACTTGGTTAGTTTTTCACCTTTAACAGCATAGGACCCATTAAAGTGATTAGTGATCAACAATGAGTCTACATATACTTCGAGATATTTTACCCCCATATCCTTAGCGATTTGCAAGCCAGCAATTAAGGCTTCATATTCAGCCTCATTGTTAGTTGCTTGGAATTCACAGGCTATGGAGTGGGGTATTATGTCCTTTAGTTTCTGTAATTCCCTGGCCATAGCATGATTGACACCTGTATCCTGCATGAATCCATGGTTAGTGGCAAGATAATTATTTAAAGTGTTACCTCCCATTGGGTTCAAATTAGGAATAGTGGTTGTGAATCCAAGTTGCTGGGATTCAGGGACAATGGAGGGACCGGTGGAGGCTATGGTCTGCATTGGAATGAAATCCCCTTGATGGACATCCGGATTTCCTGTTTGCAAACTTCTTAGGGATCCTGGCATTGGGAAGGATCCTGGAACAAAGGAGGATCCTTGAACCTGGAGTGATCCTGGAACAAAGGAGGATCCTTGAACCTGGGATGATCCTGGGATAAAATAGGATCCTTGAAGTTGCTGTGTTCCAGGATAGACTCCTGAATTCATGAAGGATCCCATATACTGAGGATAGGATCCTGCTGGCTGAAAATGTGAGCCTGATGTCTGAGTCATTGCTGCCGACTTGAGATGTAATCATCTTGACTCCCCTATGATTTGCACGTCCGGGGTCCCCGATGGCTGGGAAGTGATCATTGGAGTCTCGAAGCTCAAGGATTTGGGCATCAGTGGGGAATGATCCTCTGCCGCTTTCTTTTGTCTTTTGAGGTCTCCAATTTCCCTGAGGATCCTGTCATTAGTCTCATCCTGCCGCTGCATACGATCCTTCATCTGCAAAATTAAAGCAAACACATCACTAGTACTGGGAATAGAAGAATTCATAGCAGAAGAAGATGGAGGTTTAGAGGAAGTAGGAGTTGGTCTCTTCTCAGTATTTTTCTGAGATCCTGCTGGTGGAGGAGGCAGAGTGGTCTGTGATGAGGTGACTGCAGACATCGCCGTGGACGTGTTCTTCAATGATGAAGCCATGTAACTCTTTGAAATGATTTCGAACAAAAGATTTTCTTATGAATGAAGCACCAATTGCCCCACGGTGGGCGCCAAACTGTTTTGGTCAAAAATCACACAAGGATAATGTAACCAAACTTTATGTAAACGGGGTATGATGCTTGGTTAATTATGAAAGTAAAGGATCACTTCTGTGATAAAGATGCAAAGACACAATGATTTATACGAGGAAAAAGCCCTTGATAAATGTATGATCTCCGGCATAAAAAACCTCGGGTGATGGCAACTACCGATCACCAACTTCAATATAAGAAAAATATAGTTACAACTTCGGATGATAATGAGCTGAGTACAAGGATCACTATTGTTTTGAGTGTCTAAGTGTGTGAGAATTGTGTTGTATGTCGTGTCTTCTTCCAAATGAGGAAGAGTGGTATTTATACAAGTGTAGGTGACCTATTTTAGGTAAAAAGACTAATAATCAACTCATTACCCCTTTAGAAATAAAAGACAATCTAGCCTAAATTGCCGCCCTTAAATCAAGCTAAGTTTCCATATCCTGTGCAACGTCTATCTCCGATTAAGCTCATGCCATAATTGTGAAGACGCGTCCCTTGATTATGATGCTAAGAGCGTATCCTGCTAGATGTTCCTGCAAAATAACATTGTTTCAAACGAAGGTAACTGTTAGCATGAGGATCCTTTGATGGTCCATGATCCTGATCCTGAAGTCCTGCTGAGGATCACTATCTGCCAAAGAAACAAGGATCACTGGTTAGGATCATGTGTAAGGATCATGTATAATAAAATTCCAGCCCTAACAATTTGCTAATCTAGTTAACCTATTTAATAATCAGTTTTCTTGTAGTAGAAAATTTGAGCGTTTAACTAGTGATATGTATAGGATAACCCAGGGTCATAATGAATCATTAAGGGATTATATCACTAAATTTAGTAAAGAATCCTTAGATATTCCTAACCTGGATATTGCTACGGCTGTTGAAGCCTTTAAAATTGGATTGCTTAGGGATTCGTTATTCTTTGATGATCTTGTTATGACACCATGCAGGAATCTAGATGAGGTAAGAACCCAGGCACTTAGGTTCATCCGGCTAGAAGATGACAAGAGGATCCAGGAGAGGTTAGCAGGATCCTCAAAGCAAGAGAAACAAGGATCCTCGTTCAAGAACAACAAGTTCAGATCCTATAACAAATCTGATAACCAGAACGTGCATGCTGTTGATCAAGAAGAGGATGATGAGGATTATCCTCCAATTTCTGAATATTGTTTTTTCTGTTGATAACAATGAGCTAATCCTTGCAATGCAGAATCTAGGCGATAAAGCTAGATGGCCAAGGAAAAATGACAGACCAGCTGCAACTAAAGATAAGTCAAAGTGGTGTGCATACCATGAAGATTTTGGGCATCTCACGGAAGAATGCATTGCACTAAGAAAAGAAATTGGATACCTGTTGAGCAAGGGGCACTTGAAAGAATTGTTGGGGAGAAAGAAGTCAAGGACTCAGGATCCTGAAAGGATCCCAGAGAAAGCTCCAGCCCCTCCAGCAGATTCACAAGTTATAAACTTTATTTCTGGAGGATCAGACATCTGTGGAACATCCTTCTCAGCAGCTAAAAGGCATGCAAAGGAAACCAAGATGGATAATGGAGACAGACCCATCCGAACATCCAGTGTCTCCGAAGGGAAAGTCATAACTTTTGATGAGGATGATCGTGTTGACATTCAGGATCCTCATCACGATGGTTTGGTTATCACTCTTTTTATTTCTAACCATTTTGTCTGCATGATCCTTATAGACGGAGGAAGCTCTGTGAACATTATCTAGCTTGATGTTCTTAAGAAGATGGGTATCCCCGAATCCGATATCATACCGAGATCCTCTGTGCTCGTGGGATTCAGTGGCGAGACTAAGAATACTCTGGGGGACATCAAACTCCAATTTATGTCGAAGGACTACATAATTATCAAAAATTTTGTGTTATTGACTGTTTATCTTGTTGCAATGTTATCCTTGGCAGGCCTTGGATACATGATATGAAGGCAGTCCCATCCACCTATCATCAATGTGTGAAGCTTCCTAGTCCTTGGGGGATCGTGAAGATTGATAGCGATCAACAAGAGGCTAAGAACTGCTATACCTCGTCAATGAAACCAGCTTCAAAGTCAATGGCTCAATAGCAATCAAAGTATCCTCCAAGGGATGTCTTGGAGGCAAGAGAGCAGGATGTAGTAGAAATCCTCATGGATCCTGGTGATCCTGAATCCAAAATCTATATCGGATCAGGGATCCTTGGCGAAATGAAAGAAGACCTCATATCCTTCCTCAAAAGGAGGAAAACTACCTTTGCATGGAAACACGAAGACATGACAGGTATATCTAAAGATATAATCACTCACAAACTTGGCATTGACAGGTCATTTCAAACCAATCCATCAAAAAAGGAGGAAGTTTGCACCAGAAAGAAACGCCATTATCCAGGAAGAGGTAGAGAAATTGCTCCGAGCAGGTATGATTAGAGAGGTCAAGTATCCAAGATGGTTGGCCAATGTGGTTGTTGTTCAAAAGAAAAACGGAAAGTGGATGGTATGTGTCGATTTTACTGATTTAAATAAGGCATGTCCCAAGGATCCTTTCCCATTACCCCACATTGACTCCATGGTGGATGCAACGGCGGGTCATGAACTGTTAACTTTTATGGATGCTTCATCTGGATTTCAGCAAATTCAGATGGAACCATCTGATCAAGAGGATACAGCCTTTATGACTCCCACTGGTATATACTGTTATATTGCTATGCCATTTGGACTAAGGAATGCAGGTGCAACTTATCAAAGGCTAGTTAATATGATGTTCAAGGATCAAATTGGACAAACTATGGAGGTTTACATAGACGATATGGTGGTAAAATCCAGAAAGGCTGAGGATCACCTAAGGGATTTGGAGGAAGCATTCGATATCCTTGACAAATATAACATGAAACTTAATCCTTCAAAATGTCACTTTGGTGTCAAAGCAGGTAAATTCTTAGGATATATAGTGACAAAGAGAGGCATTGAAGCCAGTCCAGAACAAATCAAAGCTATTGTGAACATCAAATCTCCTGCCAATGCTAAGGATGTCCAGAGGCTAACAGGCAGGATTGCAGCTTTGAACAGATTCATATCTAAATCCTCAGAGAAATGTAAAGAGTTCTATGATATCTTGAGGAAGAGCAAGAAATTTGAGTGGACTGAGAAGCATGAAAGTGCCTTAAGAGCTCCAAAGGATTACCTGTCCTCGGCCCCGGCCTTGATGAAACCAGAAAAAGGGGATGTGTTATCCTTGTATCTAGCGGTATCCTCAAAAGCAGTAAGTGTCGTCCTTGTTAAGGATCATGAAGGTACACAACATCCTGTCTATTATGTAAGTAAGAGTTTACTTGATGCTGAATCCAGGTATTCACACCTAGAGAAACTTATCCTTGCATTAATTATGGCATCTACTAAACTAAGACATTATTTTGAAACTCATGCCATTATTGTTAAAACTAATTTTCCAGTTAAGAATGTACTCAGGAAACCTGAAATGTCAGGAAGGATGGCTAAGTGGGCAGTGAAGCTCAGTGCATATGATATAAGATATGAGCCCAGGACAGCCATTAAATCCCAGGCATTAGCTGATTTTGTGGCAGATTTCAGTAGTGATTTGCAAGAGGAAGCTGAATTAGAAGTCCAGCAGATCCTTGGATACTCTATACTGATGGATCCTCAAATATCAAAGGCACAGGGCTTGTGATACTACTAAAATCACCACAGGGGGATATAATACCCCACTCTATAGCTTGTGAGTTTCAAACTACTAACAATGAGGCTGAATATGAAGCCTTGATAGCTGGTTTGCAAATTGCTAAGCATATGAGGATCAGGTATCTTGAGGTACATGTAGATTCATTATTAATCACTAATCACTTTAATGGATCCTATGCTGTTAAAGGTGAAAAGCTAACCAATTATTTGGAGATAGTCAAAGAATTGGCACTCTCTTTTGTTTCCTTTAGTTTGACACAGGTACCAAGGGAAGAAAATACAGAAGCTGATGCATTGGCTAATTTAGGATCATCCTTGAAGATCACGGAAGATATAAGTATCCTCATTATCCATATCTTAGCTCCTGCTATCGAGGATCATGTGGCTATGGAAATAGGAGAGGATTCTGCAATTATCCCTAGTGAGGATACTCAATCTCATTCAGGATCATGGATCCTCCCAATCATGAAATACTTGCAACATGGAGAGATTCCAACAGGAGAAAACCCTAGGGCTTTCAAAATTAAGGTATCTCAATTCACAATTTTAAATAATACGTTGTATAAGCGATCTCTTGCAGGACCATATTTAAGATGCATTGAGGATCCTGAAATCTAAGAAGTTTTAAAAGACTTCCATCAAGGAGATTGTGGAAACCATACTGGGGGCAGGGCATTATTCTCAAGGATCCTGAGGACAGGATACTACTGGCCAACTATGAAGAAAGATGCTGTGGAGTATGCTAAGAAGTGTGATCCTTGTCAGAGACACAGCAATATCCTTCACCAACCAGCTGAATTTTTGCATCCTATATCCTCCTCTTGGCCATTTCTGAGATGGGGGATGGATATAGTTGGTAAGCTCCCTAAGGCACCTGGTGGAAAAGTGTTCATGCTTGCTATGACTGATTACTTCTCCAAGTGGATAGAGGCTGAAGCTTTTGCCCAAGTCAGAGAAAAGGAAGTGTTAGGGCATGAATTTTATGCTAAGGATCATCTATCCTGAGACTAGGCATGGATCACGGATGCTTAATGGCTGATGCAGAGAGTCTGGGATCCAGAGTCTGATGATCACGAGTCCGAGGATCCTTAACAGAACTTATGCTTTGCACGTTTTTAATGTGTAAATGCAGGTAATGGACGTAGTGGACCACTTCTTTGCTGGAATCTCGTGGAATATGCTTTTAGGCACGTGTATATTGAAGAAATAACCATTAGTGGTGGTCATGGGTGACTTCCACCTTTTTCGAGAAGTTAGTTAGTTGTTTTTTCTTATCTTTTTAAGGGGAAACAAGCTCATTAGAGACACAACTCGTGCACACCACAGAAAATACACACAATACACGAATTCTCCACTTAGCAAAAAACACACACTCACACTAGAAATTCATTATATCGAGCTTGTTTTCTTCCGAAGTTGTACAAGGATCACTATTGTTTCAGCAATATAGTTGGTGATCGGTAGTTTCCATCACCTGAGGTTTTTTATGCTGGAGATCATTCATTGATCAAGGGCTTTTTCCTCGTAGAAATCTTTGTGTCACTTGTGCAATTCATATTTAAGTGATCCTTATCATTGTTTACCAATTCAAGCATCATACCCCATAACTAAGAGTTTGGTTGCATTAACCTCGTCTGATTTTTGACCAAAACAGTTTGGCGCCCACCGTGGGGCAATTGGTGCTTCATTCCTAAGAAGTTCTTCTGTTTGTGATCATTCCGGTTCATTGCATTCAAGTACATGGCTTCATCATCAAAGAATACTTCTACTGCGATGTCTGCGGTCAATTCATCTCAGGGCATTCCACCTCTGCCTCCACCACCTGCTGGACCTCAGAAAAATGCTGAGAAGAAACCAACTCCCATTTTCTCAAAACCTCCAACTCCTTCTGCTTCTTATACTCGTACTACTAGTGACATGTTTACTCTGATTTTGCAGATGAAGGAGCATATACAGCAGCAGGATAAGACCAATGAGAGGATTCTTAAAGAAATTGGAGACATCAAGAAACAAAAGAGATCGGCAGAGGATCATTCCCCACTGGTGCCCAGATCTTTGAATTTTGATACTCCGGTGATAACTTCTCAGCCTTCAGTGATTCCAGATGTTCAATATGTGGGAGGACCAAAAGGAGTGCACTATGGTTCAACAACAATGACTCAGGCCTCAGGATCACACTTCCAACCAGCAGGACCCCATCCTCAGCATGCAGGATCCTTCACAAGCTCAGGAGGATACCCAGGAGCGCAGCAGATTCAAGGGTTCTGGCCGTTTCAAGGATCCTCCCAGGTTCAAGGATCCTCCTTTTTTCTAGGATCATCCCAGGTTCAAGGATCCTCCTTTGTTCCAGGATCATCCCAGGTTCAAGGATCCTCCTTTGTTCCAGGATCATCCCAGGTTCAAGGATCCTCCTTTGTTCCAGGATCATCCCAGGTTCAAGGATCCTCCATTGTTCCAGGATCATCCCAGGTTCAAGGATCCTCCGTTGTCCCAGGATCATCCCAGTTTCATGGATCCTTCCAGATGCCGGGATCCTTAAGGAGTTTGCAATCAGGAAGTTCAGATATCCATCAGGGGGATTTTATTCCAATGCAGACCATTGCTTCTACTGGTCCCTCGATCATTCCAGAGTCCCAACAATATGGGTTCACATCCGGTGTTCCTAATTTGAACCCGGTGGGAGGTAACACTTTTAATAATTCTCTTACTACTAACCATGGATTCATGCAGGATACAGGTATCAATCATGCCATGGCCAGAGAATTGCAATAGTTAAAGGATATGATATCAAGTGTTCCAGGAGTGGTCAAACCTATCCCGGAGATTGCAGATGGGAGCCATAAGATATCTCGTTTTGCACCACCAATCTGTGATGCTGAGATACCCAAGAGGTTCCACGTGCCAACCATGAAGTTATATGATGGTTCAACGGATCCTGAAGAACACATAGCACAATACAGGGAGAGGATGGAGATCAATCCAATCCCAGAAAGGTTAAAGGAAGCATGCTTGTCCAAGGGATTTGGATCCACTCTTACTGGATCAGCTCTCAAATGGCTGCTAAGTCTTCCCCCCTACTCTATTACCTCATTTGCTAATCTAGTTAACCTATTTAATAATCAGTTTTCTTGTAGTAGAAAATTTGAACGTTTAACTAGTGATTTATATAGGATAACCCAGGGTCATAATGAATCATTAAGGGATTATATCACTAAATTTAGTAAAGAATCCTTAGACATTCCCAACCTGGATATAGCCACGGCTGTTGAGGCCTTTAAAATGGGATTGCTTAGGGATTCATTGTTCTATGATGATCTTGTTATGACACCATGCAGGAACCTAGATGAGGTAAGAACTCGGGCACTCAGGTTCATCCGGCTAGAGGATGATAAGAGGATCCAGGAGAGATTAGCAGGATCCTCAAAACAAGAAAAGCAAGGATCCTCGTTCAAGAACAACAAGTTCAGATCCTATTGTTAGGGCTGGATTTTTATGATATATGATCCTTACATGTGATCCTAACCAGTGATCCTTGTTTCTTTAGCAGATAGTGATCCTCAGCAGGACTTCAGGATCAGGATCATGGACCATTATAGGATCCTCATGCTAACAGTTACCTTCATTGAATTAAATGATATTTTGCAGGAACATCTAGCAGGATCCGCTCTTAGCATCACGATCAAGGGACGCGTCTTTACAATTATAGCATGTGCTTAATCGGAGATGGACGTTACAAAGGATATGGAAACTTGGCATGATTTAAGGGCGACAATTTAGGCTAGATTTACTTTTATTTCTAAAGGGGTAATGAGCTGATTATTAGTCTTTTTACCTAAAATAGGTCACCTACACTTGTATATATAACACTCTTCCCCATTCGGAAGGGGGACAACACAATTCTCACACGCTTAGACACTCGAAACTATAGTGATCCTTGTACTCAGCTCATTATCATCCGAAGTTGTAACCATTTTTCTTATATTGAAGTTTGGTGATCGGTAGTTGCCATCACCCGAGGTTTTTTATGCCGGAGATCATACATTGATCAAGGGCTTTTTCCTCGTATAAATCATTGTGTCTTTGCATATTTCATACTGAAGTGATCCTTTACTTTTTCAATAAACCAAGCATCATACCCCGTTTACATAGAGTTTGGTTGCATTATCCTTGTGTGATTTTTGACCAAAACAGTTTGGCGCCCACCGTGGGGCAATTGGTGCTTCATTTATAAGAAAACTTTCTGTTCGAAATCATTTCAAAGAATTACATGGCTTCATCATTGAAAAACACGTCCACGGCGATGTCTGTAATCACCTCGTCTCAGAACACTCTGCCCCCTCCACCGGCAGGATCCCAGAAGAATGCTGAGAAGAGACCAACTCCTACTAACTCTAAACCTCCATCTTCTTCTGCTATGAATTCTTATACTCCCAGTACTAGTGACGTATTTACTTTGATTTTGCAGATGAAGGATCGTATGCAGCGGCAGGATGAAACTAATGAAAGGATCCTCAGGGAAATTGGAGATCTCAAAAGACAAAAGAAAGCGGCAGAGGATCATTCTCCACTGATGCCCAAATCCTTGAGCTTTGATACTCCAATGATCACTTCTCAGCCATCGGGAGTCCCAGACGTGCAACTTATGGGAGAATCAAGAGGATTGCACCTCGGATCGGCAGCAATGACTCAGGCATCAGGCTCACACTTTCAGCCGGCAGGATCCTATCCCCAGCATATGGGATCCTTCATGAATTCAGGAGCCTATCCGGGAGCACAGCAGTTTCAAGGATCCTACTTTGTTCCAGGATCATCCCAGGGTCAAGGATCCTCCTTTGTTCCAGGATCATCCCAGGTTCAAGGATCCTTCTTTGTTCCAGGATCGTCCTAGGTTCAAGGATCCTCCTTCGTTCCAGGATCATCCCAGATACCAGGATCCTTCCAGATGCCAGGATCCCTAAAAAGTTTGCAAACAGGAAGTCTAGATGTCCATCAAGGGGACTCCATTCCAATGCAGACCATTGCTTCCACTGGTCCCTCCGTTATCCCAGAATCCCAGCAATATGGATTCACACCCAATGTTCCTAACTTGAACTCAATGGGAGGTAACACTTTAAATAATTATCTTACCACTAACCATGGATTCATGCATGATACAGGTGTGAATCATGCTATGGCCAGGGAGTTGCAGAAGCTAAAAGATATGATCTCAAGTGTTCCAGGGGTAGTCAAGCCTATCCCGGAGATTGCAGATGGAAGCCATAAGGTGTCTCGTTTTGCACCACCGATTTGTGATGCAGAGGTACCCAAAAGGTTCCATATCCCTACTATGAAGCTGTATGATGGTACAACGGATCCTGAGGAGTACATAGCACAATACAGGGAGAGGATGGAGATCAATCCAATCCCGGAAAAGTTAAAGGAAGCATGCCTATGTAAAGGATTTGGATCCACTCTTACTGGATCAGCTCTTGAATGGCTGCTAAGTCTTCCCCCTTACTCTATTACTTCATTTGCTAATTTAGTTAATTTATTCAATAACCAATTCTCTTGTAGTAGAAAATTTGAAAGATTAACTAGTGATTTATATAGGGTAACTCAAAGTCATAATGAATCATTAAGGGATTATATAACTAAATTTAGTAAAGAATCCTTGGACATTCCCAACTTGGATATGGCTACGGCTGTTGAAGCCTTCAAAATGGGACTGCTTAAGGATTCATTATTCTATGATGATCTTGTTATGACACCATGCAGGAATCTAGATGAAGTAAGAACTCGGGCACTCAGGTTCATCCGGCTAGAGGATGACAAGAGGATCCAGGAGAGACAAGTAGGATCCTCAAAACAGGAGAAGCAAGGATCCTCCTTCAAGAACAATAAATTCAAATCCGACCATAGAAATGACAACCAGAATGTGCATGCTGTTGACCAAGAAGAGGATGATGAAGATTATCCTCCAATCTCAGAATATTGTTTTTCCGTTGATAATCATGAACTAATCCTTGCAATGCAGAATCTAGGAGAAAAAGCTAGGTGGCCCAGGAAGAATGATAAACCATCCGGGACTAAAGACAAGTCAAAATGGTGTGCATACCATGAGGATTTCGGATATCTAACTGAAGAATGCATAGCTTTAAGAAAAGAAATTGGATATCTGTTAAGCAAGGGGCATCTAAAAGAATTGTTGGGAAGAAAAAAGCAAAGGACTCAGGATCCTGAAAGGATCCCTGAAAAGGCTCCAGCCCCTCCGGCGAATGCACAAGTGATCAACTTTATTTCCGGAGGATCAGACATCTGTGGTACATCCTTCTCGGCGGCCAAAAGGCATGCAAAGGAAGCAAAAATGGATAATGGAGAGAGACCTATTCGAACATCAAGTGTCTCGGAAGGAAAGACGATAACGTTTGATGAGAATGATCGCATTAACATCCAGGATCCTCATCATGATAGTTTAGTTATTACTCTCTTTATCTCTAACCATTTTGTCCGCAGGATCCTTATCGACGGAGGAAGCTCAGTGAACATTATCCAGCTTGATGTTCTGAAGAAAATGGGTATCCCAGAATCAGACATCACACCAAGATCCTCCGTGCTTGTAGGATTCAGTGGAGAAACGAAGAAAACTCTGGGGGACATCAAACTCCCAATCTACGTGGAAGGATTACATAATTATCAAAAATTTTGTGTTATTGACTGTTTATCTTGTTGCAATGTTATCCTTGGCAGGCCCTGGATACATGATATGAAAGCAGTCCCATCCACCTATCATCAATGTGTGAAACTCCCTAGCCCATGGGGGATAATCAAGATCGACAGTGATCAGCAGGAGGCTAAGGATTGTTATACCTCATCCATGAAGCTAACTTCGAAGCCAAGGGAGCAATAGCAATTACAGTATCCTCCGAGGAATGTCTTGGAGGCAAGGGAACAAGATGTGGACGAAATCCTCTTGGATCCTAGTGATCCTGAATCAAAAATCTATATCGGATCATGGATCCTTGGCAAGATGAAAGAAGACATGATATCCTTCCTCAAAAGAAGAAAGTCTACCTTTGCATGGAAGCACGAAGATATGACAGGTATATCTAAGGATGTCATAACTCATAAACTTGGCATTGACAGGTCTATCAAACCAATCCATCAAAAAAGGAGGAAGTTTGCACCAGAAAGGAATGCCATTATCCAAGAAGAAGTAGAGAGACTACTTCGAGCAGGTATGATCAGAGAGGTAAAATATCCAAAATGGTTAGCCAATGTGGTCGTTGTCCAAAAGAAAAACGGAAAGTGGAGGGTATGTGTCGATTTCACTGATCTGAATAAGGCATGTCCCAAGGATCCTTTCCCATTACCCCACATTGACTCCATGGTGGATGCAACAGCGGGGCATGAACTGTTGACCTTTATGGATGCATCATCTGGATTCCAACAAATTCAGATGGAACCATCTGACCAAGAGGATACAACCTTTATGACCCCAACCGGTTTGTATTGTTATATTGCCATGCCTTTTGGATTAAGAAATGCAGGTGCAACATATCAAAGGCTGGTGAATATGATGTTCAAGGATCAAATTGGACAAACTATGGAAGTATACATAGATGATATGGTAGTCAAATCAAAGAAAGCTGAGGATCACCTAAGGGATTTGGAAGAAGCATTTGATATCCTTGATAATTATAACATGAAGCTTAATCCTTCAAAATGCCACTTTGGTGTTAAGGCAGGTAAATTCCTAGGATATATGGTAACTCAGAGGGGCATTGAAGCAAGTCCGGAGCAAATTAAAGCACTAGTGAACATCAAGTCCCCTGCCAATGCTAAGGATGTGCAAAGGCTAACAGGCAGGATAGCAGCTCTGAACAGGTTCATATCAAAATCCTCAGAAAAATGTAAAGAATTTTACGATATCCTAAGGAAAAACAAGAAGTTTGAATGGACTGAGAAACATGAGAATGCTTTACAAGCCCTTAAAGAATATACGTCCTCAGCACCAGCATTAACAAAACCCGAAAAAGGAGATGTGTTATCCTTATATCTGGCGGTATCCTCAACCGCTGTAAGTGCTGTCCTTGTTAAGGATCACGAAGGTACACAATATCCTATCTACTATGTAAGTAAGAGTTTACTTGATGCCGAATCCAGGTACTCACACCTCGAAAAACTTATTCTTGCATTAATCAAGGCATCAACTAAGTTAAGGCATTATTTTGAAACCCATACTATTGTTGTTAGAACTAATTTGCCAATTAAGAATGTCCTCAGGAAACCAGAGATGTCAGGAAGAATGGCTAAGTGGGCAGTAAAGCTTAGTGCCCATGATATAAGATATGAGCCAAGAACAGCCATCAAATCCCAAGCACTAGCTGACTTTGTGGCTGATTTCAGTAGTGATCTACAAAAGGAAGCAGAATTGGAAGTCCAGCAGCTGGATGAGACCAAGGATCCTTGGATACTACACACTGATGGATCCTCAAATGTCAAGGGCACAGGGCTCGGGATACTACTAAAATCGCCACAGGGGGACATAATACCCCACTCCATAGCTTGTGAGTTCTAAGCAACTAACAATGAGGCTGAATATGAAGCCTTAATTGCTGGCTTGCAAATTGCTAAGGATATGGGAGTGAAATATCTTAAAGTATATGTGGACTCATTATTGATCACCAATCACTTTAATGGATCCTATGCTGTTAAAGGAGAAAAACTAACCAAATATTTAGAGATAGTCAAGGAGTTGGCACTCTCTTTTGTCTCTTTCAGCTTAACACAGGTACCAAGGGAGGATAACACGGAAGCTGATGCATTGGCCAACCTAGGATCATCCTTAAAGATTCCAGGAGATATAAGTATCCCTATCATCCATATCCTGGCTCCTGCCATTGAAAATCAGGTGGCCATGGAAATAGAAGAGGATACTGCAGTGATCCCTAGTGAAGAAGCTCAATCTTATTCAGGATCATGGATCTCACCAATTATGAGATACTTGCAATACGGGGAGATTCCGATGGGAGAAAATCCTAGAGCTTTCATGATTAAGGTATCTCAATTCACAATTTTGAAAAATTTATTATATAAGCGATCTCTTGCAGGACCATATTTAAGATGTATCGAGGATCCTGAAATTGAAGAAGTGTTGAGAGACTTCCATGAGGGAGATTGTGGAAACCACACTGGGGGCAGAGCATTATTCTCAAGGATCCTTAGAACAGGATACTACTGGCCAACTATGAAAAGGGATGCTGTAGAATATGCTAAGAAGTGTGATCCTTGTCAAAGACACATCAATATCCTCCATCAGCCAGCTGAATTTTTACACCCAATACCATCCTCTTGGCCATTCATGAGATGGGGGATGGATATAGTTGGCAAGCTTCCTAAAGCACCTGGTGGAAAAGTGTTTATGCTCGCCATGACCGACTACTTCTCTAAGTGGATAGAAGCTGAAGCTTTTGCTCAAGTCAGAGAAAAGGAAGTTATATCCTTTATCAAAAGAAACATTATAACTAGATTTGGCATTCCCTCTGAAATTGTATGTGATAATGGTTCCCAATTCATTGGAAGCAGAACCACTAACTTTTGTGACAGTTGGGGAATTAAGATGATAACATCAACACCAGTTCATCCACAAGCCAATGGTCAAGCAGAATCATCCAACAAGATCATCATCAACAATCTGAAGAAGAAGCTAGGATCCAAGAAGGGGAAATGGGCAGAGGAGTCACCTTATGTGCTATGGGCTGATAGGACAACTCCCAAGAATGCCACTGGTCAAACACCTTTCTCTTTAGTATTTGGGGCAGAAGCAGTGATCCCAACAGAGATGGTGATCCCAACTGCTAGAACAAGTGCTCGTGATCCTGAAGAGAATTCTACAATCCTGGCTCAGGATTTGGATACTATTGAGGAAATCAGGGATCTGGCTAGGATAAGGATGGCGAGCTACCAACAAAGAATGGCTGGTGCTTACAACAAAAATGTTAGGATAAGGAAGTTCCAAGTCGGAGATATGGTGTTGAGAAAAGCATTCCAAAACACTATCAATCCTGCTGACGGGAAGTTAGCACCAAAGTGGGAAGGCCCTTACTTGATTGAAGCTGAAGCAGGAAAGGGGGCATACAGATTGCTAACCATGGAAGGAAATTTGTTACCAAGAGCCTGGAATGCTGTTCACTTAAAGAAATACTTTATGTGAACATGATCCTTCAAGCATGTGATCCTTACATTGAAGTATCCTCGAAGGATCCCGGTGATGTCAGTGACCCTTACTCTGGTAATGTCCTTATCTTAAAACTATTACATTTCCTTACTTTTTACCTAAGGATAAGGATCATGTATCCTTCATCCTCTTCTCACGAACCATTTGAGTTATGATAGTTCAGGTATCTTCAGCATATCGTTAAAGATCTTCAAAAGCACCGCAGATCCTTGGGTTCAACCCCAGTTATCCTTGGGATTATCCCCAGTTTCCGCCAGCAGCGCACGATGATCCTGATATAGTTCACGTCTTTGGGACCAGTACCCACTTCCGGGGCTGACAACCTCATCGTACTGGCTATACCTAGGATCCTACGTATAATGGTAGACGTACCATACATCCGTTCATAAGGTTTCTAACGTTTTCACGTTAGCTAAGGTTTTGGCATTTTCATGTCACTAAGATTGGATAGTCGCCAGTAAGGGCCATACTCCAGTTTACATACGATCCTTGGGCTTGTCCCCAGTTATCCTTTGGGCTTGTCCCCAGTTATCCTTTGGGCTTGTCCCAAGTGATCCTTTGGGCTTGTCCCCAGTTATCCTTTGGGCATGTCCCCAGCTATTAATTTATCTTTTACATTGGCTTAGTCCCAAGTTATGTTCCATTTTTCAGGTTCTCGAAGTTAAACAAATAAGGATCCTTAATCCTTATTATCCGTTAAAATTTCACTTATGGTTATCTTGATTAAAGGTTAGGATCCTAACTTGGATCCTCAGGTATGATCCTTGACTATTTTGATTATACTAAACAACCCTTACACTTTGACAACTAAACCTATGATCCTTGAAATTGATTGCTTCAAAAATTTTCAGTGTCAGGATATTTGATCTAGGATCATATCCTAAATTTATTAAACATGGTTTGCTCAACTCTTGTTACTCTAACAAATATGTTTCTAAAACAAACTGGAAAATAAGAAGACAAATAAAGGATAACAACACGAGATAAGCCAGAAAGATTAAAGTTGTATTATTAACAAAAGGATCTTAAACCCTATCAAAAAGTTGTCAAAATTGCCAACCCACATTTCTACCAGCAAAACGTGGCCCGTCCACATGGGTTGGCAAAGGGTGTCCATTGTCAATGCGGTCTTAGCAGGTGCAGGAAATTAAAGGCGGCAGGATCACAATGGCTTCATCCCCCAAACAGAGGATCCCTCCACCATTTGCGATCCTACCTATTGTCCAAAGGATCCAGGATCCTTAACCCTAAAACTATTGTTTAAGTACAGACCATCAATTGTTTCAAACATCAACAACCATGAAAACCACTACCAAACCTAAAAAATTGGGCTCCGGCCTAGTCTCGAAATATCCATCATCGCCCAATCCAGCAGCTTAAACCTTCGCTGCTCCATCACCACCAGCTTCTCCACCCTGATCCATGCCAGCATCACCACCTTCAAGCATAGGGATATCCTCAGCTTCATCATCGTCCTCCAATTCCACCAGCCTTGCCTTCCAACCCTCCACATCCCATGAGCTCTTGTCGAAGGCAGGATCCTGAGCCTCCGCAGCCATCTGCAATTGTATCTTATACATAGCAATTGCGACAAAGACCTTGGCATCCTGGGTGATCTCCTGCTTTTCGCCATCCATGTTGATCAACATTTGAGCAACCTCATCCTTTGTAGCCCGGAGCTCCTTCTCAAGATCAGCTATCTTAAGATCCTTCAACACGCCCATTTGTTGAAGGTCGGCGATTTGGCTTTCCTGATCCTCGACATGGCCTAGGTAGGTCTCTACTTCAGCAAGTTTCTGCAAAAAGGGAAAAAGGTAAGATCAGGACCAGGTGATCCTCAAAGAAACAGAATATACAGACAGGATACTCAGGTAGGATAGCAAACAGGGGCAATGATCCTTACTTCATTAACATAATCAAGAAACTGCTGGCGGAGCAGGGGAAATCCTTGGAGATCCTCAGAAGTCTTTCTCTTCTTCCCCTTACCCCTAACAGGTGCTTTAGGGGCCGAAGCAGAGGGACTGGCAACAGAAGTCTTCTTTCTTGAAGACTTGACATTGGCAAGTTCATCAATCCCGAACTTGGAGGCAGACTTGGCAGACTTAGCAGATTTCCCAGCGCCTACACAATCAAAACAAGATAAGTTTCCTAACTAATTTAACAGTCTTGCATAGAACTTACTTTTTGGTAAGGATACTTACTTGACATTGTGGCAGATGTGGAGGATACTTCTTGTGAATCTTGGATGGTGACTTGAAAACTTCTGGTCTCAGGATCAAGCTTTTTGAAAGCTAAAACTCTCTCTCTTGCAGCAGGGGTTAACTTGAGATGAGGAACGGATATAGCTGAAAAAACACAAAAGACAAAGGAAACATTAGTGATCTTCATCATAAGAAACAAGTCTGATGGTGATCCTTCCAGGATCCTCTATCCTACCATGAGTAGCCCACTCCTTGGGCAGATCCTCCCCGTTAGGGATGGTATCCCTCCTAACAAAGAAGAATCGTCGCTTCCAGTTGGTATCATTTTTGGTGACCTTAAAAACAGGGTGATCCTCTCCAGCTTTCCGTTTCAGCAAATATCGATAGGAACCAAACGTGGTAAGATCATAAAGATCAGCCAGCTCTGCCATCCCTAAGTCAATCCCCTCCTGCTCGATGATCCTCTCGAAGGTATACAGAACCCTCCAGATCATCGGCATGGCTTGGATATAAGATATGCCGGTCAAGGAAAAGAAGGATTGGGTGAAGGATGGAAAAGGATACGAATATCCTATGGTAAACGGAGTTGCAGGAAAGGCCACCCAGGTGTCGGAAACAAAATCGCTTAAAGCGGTGGAAGTGAATGACTTGAAGATAGCATCCGCCGGAAAACAGTGACGGATCCTATCAACATGAGCATCGGTGAAGCAGCATCTCTCGGTAGAAGAGTCTTTAATAATCCCTTGACCTTTCAAGGGGCTGTTCCTCTGGTGATCCTTGTGAGGAGAGTTCCGGAGCAACATATTCGCGGAAGAATAGAAAGAGAAAGGAAAACAGAGTAAGAGAGGGAAAGAAAAGAAGAAGAATACCTGATCGATCTTTCGGACGAGATTATAAAGGGAGTAGCTCTTAAATTTAAATGCAAATTGATCCTAACTATATCTCCTATTTATAATGATGATCTGCAGGATTGTCACATCTATGACGTAAGGGTTGCAACGGCTAGTTCGAGATTAACGGCTAGTTATCCAAGTCGCCCGTTGCAGATAAGATCAAAGCAAAATATAACTCGTTAATTTACAATAAACTCCTTATATTTTGGGGGCAATTGTTAGGGCTGGATTTTTATGATATATGATCCTTACATGTGATCCTAACCAGTGATCCTTGTTTCTTTAGCCGATAGTGATCCTCAGCAGGACTTCAGGATCAGGATCATGGACCATTATGGGATCCTCATGCTAACAGTTACCTTCATTGAATTAAATGATATTTTGCAGGAACATCTAGCAGGATCCGCTCTTAGCATCACGATCAAGGGACGCGTCTTTACAATTATAGCATATGCTTAATCGGAGATGGACGTTGCAAAGGATATGGAAACTTGGCATGATTTAAGGGCGACAATTTAGGCTAGATTTACTTTTATTTCTAAAGGGGTAATGAGCTGATTATTAGTCTTTTTACCTAAAATAGGTCACCTACACTTGTATATATAACACTCTTCCCCATTCGGAAGGGGGGACAACACAATTCTCACACGCTTAGACACTCGAAACTATAGTGATCCTTGTACTCAGCTCATTATCATCCGAAGTTGTAACCATTTTGCTTATATTGAAGTTTGGTGATCGGTAGTTGCCATCACCCGAGGTTTTTTATGCCGGAGATCATACATTGATCAAGGGCTTTTTCCTCGTATAAATCATTGTGTCTTTGCATATTTCATACTGAAGTGATCCTTTACTTTTTCAATAAACCAAGCATCATACCCCGTTTACATAGAGTTTGGTTGCATTATCCTTGTGTGATTTTTGACCAAAACACCTATAACAAATCTGATAACCAGAATGTGCATGCTGTTGATCAAGAAGAGGATGATGAGGATTATCCTCCAATTTCTGAATATTGTTTTTCTGTTGATAACAATGAACTAATCCTTGCGATGCAGAATTTAGGTGATAAAGCTAGATGGCCCAGGAAAAGTTACAGACCAGCTGCAACTAAAGATAAATCAAAGTGGTGTGCATACCATGAAGATTTTGGGCATCTCACAGAAGAATGCATTGCACTGAGAAAAGAGATTGGATACTTATTGAGCAAGGGGCACCTGAAAGAATTATTGGGGAGAAAAAAGTCAAGGACTCAGGATCCTGAAAGGATCCCTGAGAAAGCTCCGGCCCCTCCAGCAGATGCACAAGTAATAAACTTTATTTCTGGAGGATCAGACATTTGTGGCACATCCTGCTCAGCAGCTAAAAGGCATGCAAAGGAAACCAAAATGGATAATGGAGATAGACCCATCCGAACATCCAGTGTCTCCGAAGGAAAAGTCATAACTTTTGATGAGGATGATCGTCTTGACATTCAGGATCCTCACCACGATGGTTTGGTTATTACTCTCTTTATTTCTAACCATTTTGTTCGCAGGATCCTTATAGATGGAGGGAGCTCTATGATCATTATCCAGCTTGATGTTCTCAAGAAGATGAATATCCCTGAGTCCGATATCATTCCAAGATCCTCTGTGCTCGTGGGATTCAGTGGCGAAACTAAGAATACTCTGGGGGACATTAAACTCCCAATATACATCGAAGGCCTACATTCTTATCAAAAATTTTGTGTTATTCACTGTTTATCTTGTTGTAATGTTATCCTTGGCAGGCCTTGGATACACGATATGAAGGCAGTCCCATCCACCTACCATCAATGTGTGAAGCTCCCTAGTCCTTGGGGAATAGTGAAGATTGATAGTGATCAGCAGGAGGCTAAAAACTGTTACACTTCATCGATGAAACCAGCCTCAAAGTCAAGGGAACAATAGCAATCATAGTATCCTCCAAGGGATGTCTTGGAGGCAAGAGAGCAGGATGTAGTAGAGATCCTCATGGATCCTGGTGATCCTGAATCCAAAATCTATATAGGATCAGGGATCCTTGGCGAAATGAAAGAAGACCTCATATCCTTCCTCAAAAGAAGGAGAACTACCTTTGCATGGAAACATGAAGATATGACAGGTATATCTAAAGATATCATCACTCACAAACTTGCATTGACAGATCCTTCAAACCAATCCATCAAAAGAGGAGGAAGTTTGCACCAGAAAGAAATTCCATTATCCAAGAAGAGGTAGAGAAATTGCTCCGAGCAGGTATGATTAGAGAGGTCAAGTATCCAAGATGGCTGGCCAATATGGTTGTTGTTCAAAAGAAAAACGGAAAGTGGAGGGTATGTGTCGATTTCACAGATTTAAATAAGGCATGTCCCAAGGATCCTTTCCCATTACCCCACATTGACTCCATGGTGGATGCAACGGCGGGTCATGAACTGTTGACTTTTATGGATGCTTCATCTGGATTTCAACAAATTCAGATGGAACCATCTGATCAAGAGGATACGGCCTTTATGACTCCAACCGGTATATATTGTTATATTGCTATGCCATTTGGACTAAGGAATGCAGGTGCAACGTACCAAAGGCTGGTGAATATGATGTCCAAGGATCAGATTGGACAAACTATGGAGGTTTACATTGATGATATGGTGGTAAAATCCAAAAAGGCTGGGGATCACCTAAGGGACTTGGAGGAAGCATTCGATATCCTTGACAAATATAACATGAAACTTAATCCTTCAAAATGTCACTTTGGTGTTAAAGCAGGTAAATTCTTAGGATATATGGTGACAAAAAGAGGCATTGAGGCTAGCCCAGAACAAATCAAAGCTTTAGTGAATATCAAATCTCCTGCCAATGCTAAGGATGTCCAGAGGCTAACAGGCAGGATCGCAGCTTTGAACAGATTTATATCCAAATCCTCAGAGAAATGCAAGGAATTTTATGATATCATAAGGAAGAACAAGAAATTTGAGTGGACTGAGAAGCATGAAAGTGCCTTAAGAGCT
Source organism: Helianthus annuus (assembly GCF_002127325.2). Classification (NCBI taxonomy): domain Eukaryota; kingdom Viridiplantae; phylum Streptophyta; class Magnoliopsida; order Asterales; family Asteraceae; genus Helianthus; species Helianthus annuus. The sequence goes on from NC_035438.2 coordinate 81,949,779, forward strand.
CTCAACGATTACCTATCCTTAGCCCCGACCTTGATGAAACCAGAAAAAGGAGATGTGCTATCCTTATATCTTGCAGTATCCTTAAAAGTAGTAAGTGCAGTCCTTGTTAAGGATCACGAAGGTACACAACATCCTGTCTATTATGTAAGTAAGAGTTTACTTGATGCCGAATCCAGGTATTCACACCTAGAAAAGCTTATCCTCGCTTTAATTATGGCATCCACTAAATTAAGACATTATTTTGAAACTCATGTTATTATTGTTAAAACTAATTTTCCAATTAAGAATGTCCTCAGACCTGAAATGTCAGGAAGGATGGCTAAGTGGGCAGTGAAGCTTAGTGCATATGATATAAGATATGAGCCTAGGACAGCCATTAAATCCCAAGCGTTAGCTGACTTTGTGGCTGATTTCAGTAGTGATTTGCAAAAGGAAGCTGAGTTAGAAGTCCAGCAGCTAGAGGAGACCAAGGATCCTTGGATACTCTATACTGATGGATCCTCAAATGTCAAAGGCACAGGGCTTGGAATACTACTAAAATCGCCACAGGGGGACATAATACCCCACTCTATAGCTTGTGAGTTCCAAACCACTAACAATGAGGCTGAGTATGAAGCCTTGATAGCTGGTTTGCAAATTGCTAAGCATATGGGGATCAGGTATCTTGAGGTACATGTAGATTCATTGTTAATCACTAATCACTTTAATGGATCCTATGCTGTTAAAGGTGAAAAGCTAACCAAATATTTGGAGATAGTCAAAGAATTGGCACTTTCTTTTGTTTCCTTTAGTTTGACATAGGTACCGAGGGAAGAAAATACAGAAGCTGATGCTTTGGCTAATTTAGGATCATCTTTGAAGATCCCAGAGGATATAAGTATCCCCATTATCCATATCCTGGCTCCTGCCATTGAGGATCATGTGGCTTTGGAAATCGGAGAGGATTCTGCAATTATCCCTAGTGAGGATACTCAGTCTCGTTCAGTATCATGGATCCTCCCAATCATGAGATAGTTACAACATGGAGAGATTCCAACAGGAGAAAACCCTAGGGCTTTCAAAATTAAGGTATCTCAATTCACAATTTTAAATAATATGTTGTATAAGCGATCTCTTGCAGGACCATATTTAAGATGCATTGAGGATCCTGAAATCCAAGAAGTTTTAAAAGACTTCCATGAAGGAGATTGTGGAAACCACACTGGGGGCAGGGCATTATTCTCAAGGTTCCTGAGGACAGGATACTATTGGCCAACTATGAAAAGAGATGCTGTGGAGTATGCTAAGAAGTGTGATCCTTGTCAGAGACACAACAATATCCTTCATCAACCGGCCGAATTTTTGCATCCCATATCCTCCTCTTGGCCATTTATGAGATGGGGTATGGATATAGTTGGTAAGCTCCCTAAGGCACCTGGTGGAAAAGTGTTCATGCTTGCTATGACTGATTACTTCTCCAAGTGGATAGAGGCTGAAGCTTTTGCCCAAGTCAGAGAAAAGGAAGTTATATCCTTCATTAAAAGAAATATTATAACTAGATTTGGTATCCCTTCTGAGATTATATGTGATAATGGTTCCCAATTTATTGGGGGCAGAACTACTAACTTTTGTGACAGCTGGGGGATTAAGATGATAACATCAACACCAGTCCACCCACAAGCTAATGGTCAGGCAGAATCATCCAACAAGATCATCATCAACAATTTGAAGAAGAAGCTTGGATCCAAAAAAGGGAAATGGGTAGAAGAACTACCTTATGTGCTTTGGGTTGACAGGACAACCCCCAAGAATGCTACAGGCCAGACTCCATTCTCTTTGGTATTTGGGGCAGAATCAGTGATCCCTACAGAAATGGTGGTTCCAACTGCTAGAATAAGTATCCGTGATCCTGAGGAAAATGATGAGAACTTGGTTCAAGACCTGGATACTATTGAAGAAATCAGGGATCTGGCTAGGATAATGATGGCCAGTTATCAACAAAGAATGGCTGGTGCTTACAATAAAAATGTCAGGATCAAGAAGTTTCAAATTGGTGATATGGTGTTAAGGAAAGCATTTCAGAATACCACCAATCCTGCTGATGGAAAGTTAGCTCCAAAATGGGAAGGCCCTTATTTGATCGAAGCTGAGGCAGGAAAGGGGGCATATCGATTGCTAACAATGGATGGTGATCTCCTACCAAGAGCTTGGAATGCTGTTCATCTCAAAAAATACTTTAAGTAAGAAGGATCAGGGATCCTCAGCGATTCCGCTATTCTGATTAAGGATCCAGGATCCTCAAAGGATATATGATTCTACATTTGGTAACACATTACTTTCATTTTCATTCATTTTATACTTATTGCTTATCATAAGTTAAAGATGTTAATCAGTTAACATCCATTTTCACAAAGTTTAAGCTTTTGCAGAGTTGTTATCATTTTATAGAAGATCAAAGTGGTTGGCCAACTCTCCAAAGTTTATGGGCTTGTCCCCAATTTTGGGCTTGTCCCCAGTTTGGGCATGTCCCTAGTTTCGCCAGTAGCGCACGATGATCCTAGTGCAGTTCAAGGTAGTGCGACCAGTACTCGTTTTAGGGGCTGACAATTTCATTGTACTGGCTGTACCCAGGATCCTACGTATAATGATAGACGTACCATACATTCGTTCCTAAGGTTTCTAACGTTTTCACGTTAGCTGAGGTTTCGGCATTTTCATGTCGCTCAAGTTTGGATAGTCGCCAGTGAGGGCCATACTCCAGTTTACACAAGTTATATGGGCTTGACCCCAGTTTACATCCGTTTATATGGGCTTGACCCCAGTTTACATCCGTTTATTTGGGCTTGTCCCCAGTTTATTTGGGCTTGTCCCCAGTTTGTTGGGCTTGTCCCCAGTTACTAACTCTTATCTTATATTGGCTTAGTCCCAAGTTGTATCCTATTTCAGGTTTTTGGAGACAAACGACCAAGGATCCTTGATCCTTACCTTCCATTAAGGTTTGTCTTATGGTTATCCTGTTTATAATGATAAAGGTTAGGATCCTAACTTGGATTCTCAGGTATGATCCTTAACTATTTTGATTTTATTCATTATTCATTTGAATAACCCTTATACTTTGACAACTGAACTTATGATCCTTAAAATATACTACTTTTCAGAACTTTTCGACTATAGGATATTTGATCCTGGATCATATCCTAAAATTCTTAAACTTAATTTGTTTAACTTTTCTTATTCAAACAAATGTATATCACAACAATTGAAAACTAAAGGATACATAAGGATAGCAATGCGGGAGATAGCCAAAAAGTTAAAGTTATTTTATTCACAAAACATTAAACCTTTTAAGGTTGTCAAAATTGCCAACCCATGTTTCTACCAGCAAAACGTGGCCCGGCAAAGGGTGTCCATTGTTTACGGGTCTTTGTAGTGCAGAAAATAAAAGACGAAAGGATAGCGAGTGGCTTCATCCCCCAAACAGAGGATCCATCCACCACCCATTATCCTGCCTATTGTTCAAGGATCCATGATCCTTCACCCTAGAAACTACTGTCTAAAGTTATACAAGTTCTGACGATAAGGATCCTTGATCCTAGAAGCTTTACTTTTCATAGTTTGCTTATTCAGCAATAATTTACAAGGATATAGAATCCTAACTTGGATTCTCTGGTATGTTATATTCTAACTTTTTCGAAGTTGTAAGTTGTCTCTTATCCTTTTTGGTTAAGGGTCATTGATCCACATTTGTTCGAACACTTCAAGTTTTTTGTTAAAAGTTTAACATTATCATCAGATTTCCAATAACTTTCCAGTTGTTTGGCGATGATATCTTTGAAAATAGAAAGCATACATGAAAAATAAAAAGGGAAGAAACAACTATAGATGTAGCTAAAAAAGTTTAATGTTATTACCTATTCATTATGTATCAAAATCATCTGGCCTGGATTTCACCAGCAAAATCGTGGACCATCCACCCAGGCCGGATAAGGCTATCTAACAGTTAAAGTGTCTATGCAGAAATTAAAGTGCAGGAAGGTTAATAGCAAACTGTGTAGAAGGATTCATTCTCCACGAACGAAAGGATCTTCTTGTCTGTAAAGGCATTTGAGGAGTTATCTCTAACTCTATTTCTGCAATGATGATTATAGCAGGTCTTATCAGTGACGACAGGCAGTGTAACAACTAGTTACTAGCAGCAACGGCTAGTCCGCTTCTGACAGAAATATGACAGCTGTGAATCCTTATCACAACTGCCATATTGGGGGCAATTGTTAGGGCATGAATTTTATGCTAAGGATCATCTATCCTGAGACTAGGCATGGATCACGAATGCTTAATGGCTGATGCAGAGAGTCTGAGGATCCAGAGTCTGAGGATCACGAGTCTGAGGATCACGAGTCCGAGGATCCTTAACAGAACTTATGTTTTGCACGTTTTTAATGTGTAAATGCAGGTAATGGACGTAGTGGACCACTTCTTTGCTGGAATCTCGTGGAATATGCTTTTAGGCACGTGTATATTGAAGAAATAACCGTTAGTGGTGGTCATGGGTGACTTCCACCTTTTTCGGGAAGTTAGTTAGTTGTTTTTTCTTATCTTTTTAAGGGGAAACAAGCTCATTAGAGACACAACTCGTGCACACCACAGAAAATACACACAATACACGAATTCTCTGCAAACACTTAGCAAAAAACACACACTCACACTAGAAATTCATTGTATCGAGCTTGTTTTCTTCCGAAGTTGTACAAGGATCACTATTGTTTCAGCAATGTAGTTGGTGATCGGTAGTTTCCATCACCCGAGGTTTTTTATGCCAGAGATCATTCATTGATCAAGGGCTTTTTCCTCGTATAAATCTTTGTGTCACTTGTGCAATTCATATTTAAGTGATCCTTATCATTGTTTACCAATTCAAGCATCATACCCCATAATTAAGAGTTTGGTTGCATTATCCTCGTCTGATTTTTGACCAAAACAGGAAGTTATATCCTTCATTAAAAGAAATATTATTACTAGATTTGGTATCCCTTCTGAGATTATATGTGATAATGGTTCCCAATTTATTGGGGGCAGAACTACTAACTTTTGTGACAGCTGGGGGATTAAGATGATAACAACAACACCAGTCCACCCACAAGCTAATGGTCAGGCAGAATCATCCAATAAGATCATCATCAACAATTTGAAGAAGAAGCTTGGATCCAAGAAAGGGAAATGGGCAGAAGAGTTACCTTATGTGCTTTGGGCTGATAGGACAACCCCCAAGAATGCTACAGGCCAGACTCCATTCTCTTTGGTATTTGGGGCAGAATCAGTGATCCCTACAGAAATGGTGGTCCCAACTGCTAGAACAAGTATTCGTGATCCTGAGGAAATTGACGAAAATTTGGTTCAAGACCTGGATACTATAGAAGAAATAAGGGATCTGGCTAGGATAAGGATGGCCAGTTATCAACAAATAATGGCTGGTGCTTACAACAAAAATGCTAGGATCAGAAAATTCCAAGTTGGTGATATGGTACTAAGGAAAGCATTTCAAAATACCACCAATCCTGCTGATGGAAAGTTGGCACCAAAATGGGAAGGACCCTACTTAATTGAAGCTGAGGCAGGAAAGGGGGCATATCGATTGCTAACAATGGAAGGTGATTTGCTACCAAGAGCCTGGAATGCTGTCCACTTGAAGAAATATTTCATGTGAATAGGATCCTCATAGAACAGATGATCCTTACATCATGAGTATCCTTGAAGGATCCTTAAAGCACAGATGATCCTTACTTTGGTAAACATCCTAATCTCAAACTATTTCATTTCCTTACTTTCTCACATAAGGATAAGGATCCTGCATCCTTTAGCCACTTCTCACGTGATTTTGAGTTTTGAAAGTTCAGGTATCCTTAGCAAAAGGATGGTTATCCACAAAAGCAACCAATCACTTGGGTTTGACCCCAGTTATTTGGGCTTGACCCCAGTTCCGCCTGTAGCGCATGATGATCCTGGTATAGTTCATGGCAGTGGGACCAGTACTCGCGTTAGGGGCTGATAATTCCATTGTACTGGCTATACCTAGGATCCTACGTATAATGGTAGACGTACCATACATCCGTTCCTAAGGTTTCTAACGTTTTCACGTTAGCTAAGGTTTTGGCATTTTCATGCCACTAAGTTTGGATAGTCGGCAGTTAGGGCCATACTCCAGTTTATAAATGATTCTTGGGCTTGTCCCCAGTTATCCTTGGGCTTGTCCCCAATTATCCTTGGGCTTGTCCCCAGTTATCCTTTGGGCTTGTCCCCAGTTATCCTTTGGGCTTGTCCCCAGTTGCTAACTTTTACATTGGCTTAGTTTCAAGTCATGTTCTATTTCAGGTCTTTGAAGCTAAACAACCAAGGATCCTTGATCCTTACTTCTTACTAAGGTTTGTCTCATAGTTATCCTGGTTATGGTATTAAGGACTAGGATCCTAACTTGGATCCTCAGGTATGATCCTTAACTATTTTGATTTTATTCATTATTAATTTGAATAACCCTTACACTTTGACAACTAAACTGATGATCCTTAAAATATACTACTTTCCAGAATTTTTCAACTATAGGATATTTGATCCTGGATCATATCCTGAATATCTTTATCTAATTTGCTCAACTTTTCTTATTCAAACAAGTGTATATCAGTACAATTGAAAATTAAAGGATAACAACACAAGAGCTAAGCCAAAAAAGATTAAAATTATTTTATTAACAAAGGATAAACCTTCGAAAGTTGTCAAGATTGCCAAACCACGTTTCTACCAGCAAAACGTGGCCCGTCCATATGGGTTGGCAACGGGTGTCCATTGTTTGTGCGGTCATAGCATGCAGGTAATAAAAGGCGGCAGGATCACAATGGCTTCATCCCCCAAACAGAGGATCCCTCCACCATTTGTAATCCTACCTATTGTCCAAAGGATCCTGGATCCTTAACCCTAAAGCTATTGTTCAAATACAAACCAACCATTATTCAACAAAAACAATCATCAAAACTAAAAAATTGGGCTCCGGCTATGTCTAGAAATGTCCATCATTGCCCAATCATGCAGCCTACGCCTTCGCTGCATCACCACTAGCTTCACCACCATGATCCTTGCCACTGCTTCCAGCCTCAATCGTCAGGATCTCCTCAGCTTCCTCCTCATCGTCCAGCTCAGCCAACCTTGCCTTCCAGCCTTCCACATCCCAGGTGCTCCTATCAAAGTTGGGATCCTGAGCTTCCAAGGCCATCTGCAGTTTGGTCTTATACATCGCAATGGCAGCAGAGACTTTGGCATCCTGGGTGATCTCATGCTTTTCGTAGTCAGCATTGATCAACACCTTGGCTGTCTCATTTTTTGGCATTCTGGAGGTCTTTTTGGAGGTCGGCAATCTTGAGATCCTTGAGCAGTGCAACTTGTTGGAGGTCAGCAATCTTCCTATCCTGCTCCTCAACGTTCCCCACATAGTCTTCAATCTCAGCAAATTTCTGCAAAGAGGATAAAGAACAGTTCAAGACCAGGTGATCCTCAAACAAGCAGGATATATAGACAGGGATAGTGATCCTTACATCGTTGAAGTACTCGAGGAATTGGTGGTGGATCAGAGGCAGACCTTGCAGATCCTCAGCTTCAGATGCTTTTCTTTTCTTGGTGCCTCCCCTTCCTTTGGAGGGTGCCTTGGGGATCGAAGCAATTGGGCTAGCAGGAAGCTTTTTCTTGGAGGATCGGACGTTATCCAGATTTGTCACGCTGAACTTAGAAGCGGATTTGGAAGCTTTTCCAGCACCTGCACAATCAAAGCAAAATAAGTATCCTCATCTTATTTGTATTTAACTACTTATTTGAATTTTTAAATAGGATACTTACTTGACATGGTGACTGAGCCTGAGGATACCTCTTGTGAATCCTGGGTGATTGTCTTGAATGATCTTGTTTCAAGACCGAGTCTTCTAAAAGCAGCGAGTCTTTCCTCAGTGACAGGAGATGCTATGAGATGTGAGACGGTAACAGCTGCATAACAAAAAGCAAAGGGTGTCAGTGATCCTTATACAAAAAGAAGACTGTCTGGTGATCCTTCTCAGGATCCTCTATCCTACCATGGGTGGCCCATTTCCTTGGTAGATCCTTTCCGTTGGGGATAGAATCTCTTTTGACGAAGAAGAAACGCCATTTCCAATTGGTGTCGTTCTTGGTGGCTTTAAAAATTGGGTGTTCTTCACCAAGCTTACGTTTGAACAAGTATCGGTGGGATCCAAAGGTAGTGAGATCATACATCTCGGCCAATTCTGACATTCCTAGGTCAATCCCCTCCTGCTCAATGGTCCTCTCAAGGGTATACAAAACCCTCCAGATCATTGGCATAGCTTGGATATAAGAAATGCCAGTTAGAGAGAAGAAGGATTGGGTAAAGGCCGGAAAAGGATAGGTGTAGCCTATGGTGAACGGGGTAACAAGAAAGGCAACCCAATTTTCAGAAATATGATCACTCAAAGCAGTGGGATCATAAGGTTTAAAGAAGGTGTTCGCCAGAAAGCAGTGACGGATTCTATCGATCTGTGGATCAGTGAAACAACAGCGTTCTTTTGCGGAATCTTTGATGATCCCCTGACTTTTCAGTGGGCTGTTTTTCTGGTGATCCTTAGCGGGAGAGTTCCGGAGCATCATTTTGTACGAAGTGATGGTAAAAGAAATAAAACAGAGTAAGAGAAGGAAGAAGATGAAGAGAGAATACATGATTGATCTTCGGATGAGATTATAAAGGGAGTTTCTCTAAGATTTAAATGCAAACTGATCCTATCTCTAACTCCTATTTATAATCATGATCTTGCAGGGTAGTCACTTCTGTGACGTCAGGATTGCAACGGATAGTTCAATTTAAACGGCTATATATCCGTTAGTTAGTTGCGGACAAGATCAACAAAATATAACTCGCTTATTTTACATAATTACTCCTTATATTTTGGGGGCAATTGTTAGGGGAGGATTTTCTAATGACCTGTGATCCTCATGTGTTATCCTGTTTAGTGATCCTTACTTCTGTGACAGATGGTGATCCTCAGAAGTATTTCAGGATCAGGATCATGGATCATCCTAAGGATCCTTATACTAACGATTGTTCACTTTGAATTCGGTATTGTTTTGCAGGGGTAACAGCTTGGACTTAGTCTTGGTAACGTCCCTGAAGAATATTCCACGGTTATTCTGCACATGCTTGACTGGAAATGGATGTTGTGGAGAACGTGGGGAGAAGGCACAAATTGCGGGATGTTAGTTAGCTTAGTTAACTTCTATTTTTAAAGGGGTAGCGAGCTAGTTTTTAGAACACTTGGCTAATTTTTGGCTACACACACTCGTACAACTGCACTCAATAGCTTACAGCAAAACACTTAGCAATTTTCACACATTTCTACACGATACACTATAGTGATCCTTGTACCTAGCTCGCTATCATCCAAAGTTGTAAAGAATTATTGTTTAATTTGAGTTGGTGATCGGTAGTTTCCATCACCCGAGGTTTTTTATGCCAGAGATCATCCATTAATCAAGGGATTTTTCCTCGTACAAATCATTGTGTCACTTGTGCAATACATTTCTGAGTGATCCTCATTGTTGTTTACCAATTCAAGCATCATACCCCTTAACAGAGAGTTTGGTTGCATTATCTTTGTCTGATTTTTAACCAAAACAATGATGATTATTATTGTTGTCCAAATTATTTGTTTTGTATCCCAGACAATATGTTTTGTCCGGGTTTAGTCCCTAGTCTATATATATGTGTTGTATAGGGTAGATTAGGGCAACCCTTGAGAAAGCTTGGTGCATCTCTCACAAGATCCCATCCATTCTCCATCAGTGTGTGAATTCTAGAGAGAGAGAGAGAGGGAGACTATGTGTTAGTGAGAGAAAGCTCGGTTTAGATCTTTGTGATCTAAACCAGCTTGTAGATGATGTATACTCTTTTGGTATGTAATCTGTGATGACTGATTCGTTAATAAAGAGATTCATCTTCTACATCTTTCTATCTTTGGTGTTCATGATTGTTCTTCATGTCTTGAATCAAGTGCAATGTTTGATGTTCGTCATCGATCCGGTGCTTTAACAGTGGTATCAGAGCATGGTTACCGATTCGGAATGGTCTAACCGCCTTCCGCATCACCATTGCTCTTGATTTGATGTTTGTTTCCGCCAAACATCATGAAGACGTGAAGTTTTTGGTCCAGATATGAAGAAATTCGAGTTGTGTTGGAGAGAACTGCTGGGTATTTGGTAGATCTAGAGTTTTGATCTGAAAAAGGCTCTGTCCGGATTTATGTAAGTGTTATACCTTTCCGAGTTAATCTATCAACATCCAGTCCGAGTTTCTTTATTCATGTGTTCAGTGTTTGTGATTCTGGATTATTGCTGAACACTTGTGAGATATCCTGAAGCACCTCTTGTCCGGAATAACTTAGAGGTCAGGGTTTACATCTTTGAATATTGTCCGATTTATCCCTTGTTAATCTTAGTAGAGTCCGAGTTTATATACTATTCCATTAGATTCTGCCTTTAGGGTTTAGTATATCCAAGTTTAAAGTTCAAACGAGTCCAGTCCGAGTTTATTATTCCTTTTAAAGTGTCCGAGTTTTAAAAATCATCAGAGTTTTTAAAATCCATTCCGAGTTTATTCAAAAGGCCCTATCCGAGTTTTCTTCTTATTTTACATAGTCAGAATTTAATTCACATCTAAGGTGAATTATCGGAGTTTATATTCAATCAAATCCGAGTTTGACAAGTTAATTCGTCCGAGTATAGCTTTTGATTGGTCAGAGTTTATTAATTCAAAGGACATCAGAGTTTAGTCTTCCATCAGAGTTTATTATTTCAAACGTCCCTCAGAGTTTATTATTTCAAACGTCCCTCAGAGTTTAATATTTATTTCATCACAGTTTACAGATAAATTGGTCCGGGTTTCTTCAAAGTCCGGGTTTAGTATCCAAATAGAATTGGGTTCCGGGTTTCTTTCTCTCTGTTTAGAGTTTCTTTTAAAATCATTGTTTCTCAGTTCCTGATAAATTGGTTCAGGGTTTCCTTAAAACAGTTGCTTCTCCGGGTTTCCTTATAAAGTTCATCCGTGTGTTAAGTTGATCCGGGTTTCATTATCACAAAACATCAGTCGTTTCGGTTTTTTATTTACTCAACATCGTTTTGTCAGGCTTCAACATTAGGTTTTGTCCGGGTTAATCAGTCTTTTGACACAGAACTGCTTTCCGAGTTATTCTGTTCCTACAAGTTTGCGAGAGATCAGATTGTTCCGGGTTTATGTAGAGTTGGAACAGTTGTCCGGGGTTTTGAAAGAACACAGTCATTGTTTTGGTCAAAAATTACCGAAGTAATTAAGTGATCAAATTAGTTAAGTGAGGTAGTGTGCTAGAAATATGTATGAAAAATATTCAAGTTAAGTTATTTGCTAAAACAGTTTCAGGATACGGCTCAGGATATAGAGCTGTATCTATGATCAAACAATGAGCAAAAAAAGTAAAGCTTGACACGTGGTGTACGAGGAAAGCCCTTGATGAATCTAGATCGCCGGTACAAAACCTCGGGAGCTGACAATCGCAGCTGCCTTGTTCTTCTATTGCTTCAAATATCAGGATACAGTGCAGGATATGGTGCGGATAAACTAAGTGTTACAATGTAATTCGACTACAAGTGTTTGTGTGTAGTGACTGCTGAAAGCTAGAGAGCAAAAGTGTTCGAGAGTGTGTGTGTAAGATTGCGTGCCTTATCCGCCCCCATTTATTTATAGTAAAATAAATGCAACAAACTATCCTAAATAACTGGGATCCGGTGAATATTCCCCACTCGAACGTTGTAGACCTGGTCTTTCGGGTTCAACGTCTCTCACATAACAGATATGCCTGAGTCTTGAGGAGAAGAAGTCCATCTGACCGTTAGTGACTTGTAGCCTCTTACCTGCACGTGGATTATTAAGTTAACACCAGGATATCGCCCGGGATGTTACCAATATCCTGATTCAGTATCCTGATTACAAATAAACAGTCAAAAGCAAGATATCAGGCAGGATATATAGGCTCAGAAAATGCCCCATAACAATTGTCCCCAAATATATCTGTTGGTATACCAATCCAACGGATATATTTCAAAAATTTTATCCCGCAAACCGAGGCAATTAAAACGAAGCGACGTTTGAGATGACTTTGTGCAACTTCCCATGCTTCTTTTACTCTTCACCCCCCTATATCCAGCCTATAATTAGCTGAGATATCTCTCGTTATTATCACTTCTATCCAAGAAATTTTCAGGTATTCGTCTTCTCTCTCATCCTCTGTTTTCTTTGAATTTCTTGTAATTTGCTTGATACTTCTCATGGCATCACGGACAAGATCTCACTCAAATGAAACGGTCCCAACCCTAGTGAGTCAAAACCTCATACGAGAACCAGAAAAAGAGACCTGCTCCTTCAGCAATGCCGATATCGCTGCTCTGAAGGATTCCGACGCCTTTCCCACCGGAACAGTCATTCGCCCTTTTGATCGGGAGGTCCGATCAGATGCGTCATCAGACAAGTGGGTTTGCTTTTTTGCCTACCCCTTTTCTTTAGGACTCCAGTACCCATTTCCACCCTTCATTTCTCGTTTCTTCGAGCTCACCGGCCTTAGTTATGCCCAAACCATGCCAATGGTCTGGCGAGTTTTGATGGTGATTGACCAAATCAAATCTCGTCATTGCCCTGACTTGTGTATTGAAGACCTTCCCATAGCATATCGATTGATATCTCATGGAAATAGCCGTTTTCTCTTGTTTTCCACTTCCAAAAATCCCCTAATCCTTAAAGCCACAAGAACGAAGATCAGTGGCAGCGAAAGTTCTTTTTTGTAAAAAGGGACTCCATTGACGGGGGTTTCGATCTGCCAGTTAGATGGCTAAGCAAGGGTAGGATTTAGGGTTTTAGGAACATTCCCAAATATATTCTTAACTGTATTCTGACTGATATCCTAATATTTGTGCAGCGAATTTCAGAGACCTAGCATCCCCAAGTGCAGAATCACAACCCAGGATCAAAGAAATTTACCGACTCCCTGCCGCCGAAAGAACTTTCTCCCTGTCTCTCACAAACTCAAGTCAGAAATCTAGTTCAGAAATGTCTGGTAAGTATAGGTGAGAAAATTGACTATTGGATATAAATGACATAAATTAAATACTTCTCCTTTGACACAGTACCGGTCATCAACCTTGAAGGCTTCCAACTTGATGAGTTGGATAGTTATTCCAGCCTTGCACCCATCAAACAAGAGATTAATCCGAAGCCAGCAGATACCCCAAAGCCCAGCAGCTCAAAGACTACCACCGCTCCCAAAGCTCCTCCAGCATCCAGGACCCGGGCCTCCAGCTCCCGGAAAAGGAAGGAAGCAGATCATCCTACTACTCCCAATGTATTCCCATTCGAGAATCATGGGTTCACAGATTCCAGCAAATTCATGACAGGTTTCCTTAACCAGGTTAGTATTCCGGTCTATATCCTGCACCATATGCTAATTACAAATGTTAGTTTAGGCTGATACCTGTTTACCTACCTTACAGGGCCTTGAACGCCTGGTATTCCTCTACGAGGACGCATGTGGCTTGAATGTCATGTTAGAGAGCAAACTGAAGAAGGCTGAGGCTACCATCGCAGATCAAGCAGCAATCGCCACCGCCAAATCGGAACAATATGAAGCTAAGTACAAGGCCATGGATCAAAACCACCAGTCTACCATCCAGAAGATCACCCAAGAGGCTCAAGCTAAGTCTGACGCGACCCAGGTTCAACATGAGCAAGATATGGCTTCGTATCGGGAGAGCCTTAAGAATTAAGTTGTCATCTCCCTCCTCCAGGCCAGGCTGAAAATGGCTTACGAGGCCAGGGCTTTGGGCTTTGAATGCCCTTCATGGAATATCAAAGCCTGGGAGATGAAATTGAAGGATCTTGGTGGCAATCCTATGGAGCCCCCCTCAAAACCTGCTGCAGAGAAACCCGCTAAGGTGACCGAGAAGGTAGATGAAGCTGGTGCTACAAAGGATGCTGGTGGTGATGCTGCTGCTGATGAGGCTGGGATGAATGCTGGAGAGATGCTGCTGGAGAGGACATGATGGAAGAGGGAGCTGCCCCCTAAGCGCAGCAATGTGGGCGATGATGGATGTATGTGCCGAGGCCGGAGCCCATTTTTTTTATTCGATTGTTGTGGTTTGTCTGAACAATTTACTTTTCCTGCTTTTGAACAATTTACATTTCTTGCACTACAACAATATGATGGCCAAAGGTGGATGGGTCCTGGGTTTCAGGATGAAGCCCTTGGTCATCAATTAGTATCGTTTATTTTGAACAATATACCAGTTGAAGTCAGATGGGTCTCGGTTTGAGACGAAACCTTCAATCTGTTAAGTAAATATGGTTAGGAATCTATTGTGCTTTTGGTGGATGGACCTTAGTTTAAGGAGAAACCAAAAGCACAACTTTTGACATGTTAATAATATAACCTGCCTTTGACTTACTTGCCTTTGTCAATGCTTTAGTCTTTCATTATATACTGTTTAGTTTTGATATCAGTTAGTGTAATCATTTAAATACCTTGTTCCATATTTTCAGCAATATCCTGTAAAGAACTTTGGCAAATAGATCTTCTCAAAATCCCCATAATTCGGATAAAGTTTCAAAAATAGTTTATTCTTTTTAAGATCTCAAATAATTTGAAGTTTTCAAAAGATGGTTTACTTAGCATTTATAAACAAATTCCATTCTGATTTTTAAACTTGAGTACCGTACCCCAAATATTCCAAACAAATATCCTGTATCATATCCTGAGAACATATTCTGAGAATCCTGAAGATATATCTTAGTCAGAATACTTAAACTTCAGACATGGTTTCAAAAGTTCAATCAAGTTGTGTAAGATTCATAAAGGAAAGATCATACCAGGAATAGAGTGCAACCCTAGTGCCAAACTTCAATTCTTCTTGTAATTCCTTGCACCAAGATGTCCCCAGTCTTTGTACACTTGGTTCAAACCTAACTCTTTGTGCCTTACATAATCGCCTTAGGAGAAATGTCCCCTGTGCACGAAACCCTCCAAGACTTAGAAAAAATTGCTTACATTTATGTTCACCTGCGTAGACATGGTCCCCGTGAGGATTTTTCTGCTGAAAGACTGGCCAAAATCTACGTGGATGAAATTGTATCTCGACATGGTGTTCCTTTGAACATTATTTCTGATAGGGATGCTCGCTTCTCTTCTCGATTTTGGAGAACCATGCAATCTGCTATGGGGACCCAACTCAATCTGAGCACCGCTTATCATCCACAAACAGATGGCCAAACTGAAAGAACAATCCAGACTTTGGAGGATATGCTTAGAGCGTGTGTGATCGATTTTGGTGGTAGTTGGGATTCACATCTTCCATTGATTGAATTCTCCTACAACAATAGTTATCACTCCAGCATCAACATGGCTCCTTTCGAGGCTTTCTATGGTCGAAAATGTCGTTCACCAGTCTGCTGGAATGAAATAGGTGAGGCTCAGCTTACTGGACCTGACCTCATTCTAAAGACAACTGACAAGGTTAAGAAAGTTCGTGATAACCTACAGACAGCTTGAAGCCGTCAAAAGAGTTACGCGGACCGACGACGCAAGCCCTTGGAATTCCAGGTCGGTGATCGTGTATTACTTAAGGTCTCGCCTTGGAAAGGTGTGATCAGATTTGGAAAGACAGGAAAACTTGCACCTAGATACGTTGGACCATTCAAGATCGTCGAAAGAATCGGTAAGGTAGCCTACAGACTTGCATTACCTCCCGAACTTGGAAATGTTCATCCAACTTTCCACGTACCCAATCTCAAAAAGTGTCTAGCTGATGAGAACCTCCACATACCGCTTGACGAAATCCGCGTTGATAAAACACTTCATTTTGTTGAGAAACCTGTGGAAATTATGGATCGTGAAGTCAAATGGCTTAAACGCAAGCGCATTCCGTTATTTAAATCATTTAGTTTGGACTTATACATTTTTTACACAAATAACACATTTTCACAAGACTTCGTTTTACAAAAACAACTTGCTTTATACAACTTATTTTTACTTGGTTATTCTTTTAACCATACGTAATTCTTTTTATTTATACATATCATCTGATTTTATCGCTTTTCAAATTATTTACAAAACAAAACATTTTACAAGGTTCATGACTAACTTTTGTTAAACACTTTTCTTAAAACTTAAGTCATGAATCTTATTTTCACAAAACCTATGTATCTCACAGGCATTTTTATGCTGACGTACCTATTTTCACATGTGTTTCAGGAGCTAATGCATAGGATGATCGTGACACGCTAGGGTGGACTTGGGCCTTAGTGACATAAAACAGAGCTAGACTTAGTTTAATTACGTTATGTACTCTTTATTTCAGTAGTTTTAAGAAAATGTAACATGTTGGTTCTTGTTTGAACGATGTATTCCACCCTTGGGTGATGAATAAAATATTATTTTAATTACCTTGGTTGTGGAACAATAATTCTGTTACAACACTCCCCGACGTTTCCGCCACGATTTGATGTTTTACGTGGTCAGGGTGTGACAAAAGAGTTGGTATCAGAGCCAATGGTTATAGGGAATTAGGTTATTAGTAATGCTTTGACCTAGACTATAACCTTTCTAGGACCCCAACACAAGTTATCTTGTGTTTAGATCTTAAAACATGCACTTCACCTATCCTTAGGTGATCACCAGAACAAGAACCCAGTTTTCTAAAATGATTTTTGAAAAACAATCCTCTGTTTTCAAGTGATTTATTATATGGTTTTGAACCCTTTTGATTTTTCAAATTGATTTTGAAAATTTATCATTTGTTTTAATGATTCTTTTGGCCTTGTGCCTTCCAAGTTTTCAAAATCTCGTCAAAATTTTGGGTTCTAAATAGTGTGAACACGTGCAAACTGGAAGAGTGAATGCCTGTACCCTGGGTTTTCTGTCTAAGGCTAGAGTGTTCGTACAAATCCACATAATCGGACCAGTCACTCTTACCTGGGAACTCCTGGGGTGAGTGTTCACTTATAGGCGAGCATGTCTTCGCTAAGCATTGTTTATGGACCCATTTACTTTGATTAGTCACTGTGTGTCATTTGTTTGCTTTGTGATACGGACGAATGACCACCATCCTTGCTTTGTTTTTGTTTCGTCTCGTTCCTTTTCATCTAATCATCTCACTCGTTTCCTCTCATGTTTTCCTCTTTTTAGCATGCCTCCTCGACGCGAAAATCAGCTACCCAATGCCGAACTGGCAGAAATCATCGCACAGCATATGGCTGCTGCGTTCCCAAATCTTATTGCTCAGTTGAACCAAGCAAATAACAACAATGCTCCTTGTAACTTCAAGAGCTTCAATTAGGCTAAACCACTCAAGTTCAGTGGTACTGAGGGGGCAAGTGGGCTCCTTCAATGGTTTGAGAGCATTGAGAATACTTTCCGTCACGTTCAGTGTCCTGATAATCGCAAAGTCGAGTTTGCTTCTAGTGTTTTTCAAAAGAGGGCGTTGACATGGTGGAATGGGGTTATGAGAGATCGAGGTGCTGAAGTCGCTTTAGCACAAACATGGGCTGAGTTGAGGACTCTCATGATGAGTGAGTTTTGTCCTCGTCATGAACTGCGAGCGCTGGAAAGGGAGTTTGACGATCTAAAGCAGTTTAGTGGCGATCACAGGGCATATACTGATAGGTACGAAGAGTTGAGTTTGTTATGCCCAACGATGGTTACCCCACTTGATAAGGCTATCGAAAGATACATCGATGGTCTACCTGACTCTGTGCAAGACATAGTTACTGGTAGTAAACCTACCACTGTTCGTCAGGCAATCGAACTATCTGCAACGCTGACCGAGTCGCAGATTCGAAAGGGTAAGTTGCACAGGAAGGGTGACAAGAAGGGTAAGAAGCAGGAGTCTGACAAGAAGGATGACAAGAAGGGGAGTGATGCGGGTTCTTCGAAGGGGTCTAGGAAGCGGAAGGCTTCCCAAAATTTTGCCATTACTACACAGACAAATCAGCCTGCACAACAACCTGCCAAGAGGCCTTATCTTGGCAACGCACCATTGTGCAACAGGTGTAACGGCCATCACCAGCCACATCTTCAGTGCCGTCAATGCACTAACTGCGGAAGACCTGGTCATCTTGCTGCCACCTGCCGCATTCCTGCTAATTTGAATCAGGCAGCTCAGAACCCGGCTCAACAGGTTGCTCAGCCTCTTGCTCAGCAACAAGGTCAAGCAGCACGACCTCACTTCCCACCAAGTTCTTGTTACAACTGTGGGGATCTGACCCACTACCGTAATCAGTGTCCAAGATTAGTGAACGTGAACCCGGTTTAAGCTCAGGCTCGTGGACGAGCTTTTAACATGAATGCTATTGAGGCGCAAGCAGACAACGAAGTGGTGAACGGTACGTTCTTTGTTAATAATCAACCTGCGTCTGTTCTTTTTGATTCAGGGGCCGATAAGAGTTTTGTGTTGTTATCTTTTGAGCCCTTGCTTCGCGTGTCTAGAACGAAACTAGGCAAGCCTCTGACAGTCGAAGTTACGAATGGTGAACCCGTTGTTCTTGATTCTGTTCTTCGCAACTGCCAGCTGAACCTTAATGACCATCTTTTTCCTATTGACCTCACGCCTATGCAACTTGGAAGCTTCGACATTATTGTGGGTATGGATTGGTTAGCCAAGCATCGCGCAGAGGTAGTATGTTTTGAGAAGATCGTTCGTGTACCGCTTTCGTCAGGTGAGATACTATAGGTTCGTGGTGAGAAACCTGCTAGTAGCCTCAAGCTTATGTCCTGTTTTCAAGCTCGGAAGTATCTGCGAAAGAACTATGTGGCCTTCTTGGCACATGTTACAGCAGATAAAGACCAAGGTAAGTCTATGCAAGATATTCCTGTTGTTCGGGATTATCCGGAGTTGTTTCCTGAAGAGTTGCCTGGTCTACCTCCTGCACGCCAAGTCGAGTTCCGTATTGATCTTGTACCTGGTGCAAATCCCATTGCCAGAGCTCCATATCGTCTTGCACCGTCTGAGATGCAAGAGCTATCTAAGCAGCTTCAGGAGCTTTCTGACAAAGGTTTTATCCGTCCTAGCTTTTCACCTTGGGGTGCTCCCGTTCTTTTTGTCAAGAAGAAGGATGGATCCTTCAGAATGTGTATCGATTATCGTGAGCTGAACAAGCTTACCATCAAGAATCGATATCCCCTACCTCGCATTGATGATCTCTTTGACCAATTAAGGGTGCTACTTGCTTTTCGAAGATCGACCTTCGTTCTGGGTATCATCAACTTCGTGTGCATGAAGAGGATAATCCCAAAACAGCATTCCGCACTCGTTATGGGCATTATGAGTTCACAGTCATGCCATTCGGTTTGACCAATGCTCCTGCTGTTTTCATGGACTTAATGAATAGGGTCTGCAAGCCTTATTTGGATAAGTTCATCATCGTTTTTATTGATGTCATCTTGATTTATTCTAAGACGCGAGCTGATCATGAGCAACATCTTCGTCTTACTCTGGAACTCCTAAAGAAAGAGCAACTTTTTGCCAAATTCTCCAAGTGTGAATTCTGGCTTAAGGAAGTTCAATTTTTAGGACATATTGTCAACGAACAAGGTATACATGTAGATCCTTCCAAGATCAGTGCGATTAAGGATTGGGATACGCCTACTACTCCTACTGAGATTCGTTCTTTTCTTGGTCTTACGGGTTATTACCGCCGCTTCATCGAGAACTTCTCAAAGATTGCAGTTCCTCTAACTGCTCTAACTCAGAAGAATAAACCCTTTGAATGGGATTCTAAGCAAGAAGAAGCATTTCAGACCTTGAAGCAGAAGCTTTGTAATGCACCTATTCTGACTTTGCCTGAGGGCAATGATGATTTTGTTGTTTACTGTGATGCATCGAAATTAGGTCTTGGCTGTGTTCTGATGCAAAGGAACAAGGTCATAGCCTATGCATCCAGGCAATTGAAGGTACATGAGAGAAACTACACCACTCATGATCTTGAGTTGGGTGCAGTTGTCTTCGCTCTCAGAATCTGGAGATACTATTTGTACGGTACAAAATGCGTGGTTTTCACTGACCACAAAAGTCTTCAGCATATCTTCAATCAGAAAGAACTCAACATGAGGCAAAGACGTTGGGTCGAACTCCTAAACGACTATGATTGCGAAATTCGCTACCATCCTGGTAAGGCGAATGTCGTGGCTGACGCATTAAGTCGTAAGGAGCATACTGTGCTTCATTGTGTTCGTGTTCAATCTGCTATTCAAGCTCGATCTGATATCCAAGCACGCATTTCTCAGGCTCAACATGCTTGTGTTTCACAAGATTTGATGGGTAAGGAATTACCCTATCACATTAAGCCTGATCTTGTGCTGAAGGAAGATGGATCGTATTATTTTATGGACCGTTTGTGGGTCCCAAGCCAAGATGATCTTCGCACTTTGCTTATGGATGAGGCCCATAAGTCTCGTTATTCTATTCATCCTGGCTCAGATAAAATGTATAAGGATCTTCGTACTCAGTATTGGTGGCCTGGTATGAAGAAAGACATTGCCTTGTACGTTTCAAAATGCCTTACTTTTCTCAAGGTTAAGGCTGAACACCAGCATCCTTATGGTCTTCTGGAGCAACCAGAGATTCCAGTTTGGAAATGGGAAAACATTGCTATGGATCTCGTTACTAAACTTCCGCGCACTAAGAAAGGTCACGATGCCATTTGGGTAGTTGTTGATCTTCTTACTAAGTCAGCGCATTTCTTGCCAATCCGTGAGGATTTTTCTGCTGAAAGACTGACCAAAATCTACGTGGATGAAATTGTATCTCGACATGGTGTTCCTTTGAACATTATTTCTGATAGGGATGCTCGCTTCTCTTCTCGATTTTGGAGAACCATGCAATCTGCTATGGGGACCCAACTCAATCTGAGCACCGCTTATCATCCACAAACAGATGGCCAAACTGAAAGAACAATCCAGACCTTGGAGGATATGCTTAGAGCTCGTGTGATCGATTTTGGTGGTAGTTGGAATTCACATCTTCCATTGATTGAATTCTCCTACCACAATAGTTATCACTCCAGCATCAACATGGCTCCTTTCGAGGCTCTCTATGGTTGAAAATGTCATTCACCAGTCTGCTGGAATGAAATAGGTGAGGCTCAGCTTACTGGACCTGACCTCATTCTAAAGACAACTGACAAGGTTAAGAAAGTTCGTGATAACCTACAGACAGCTCGAAGCCGTCAAAAGAGTTACGCGGACCGACGACGCAAGCCCTTGGAATTCCAGGTCGGCGATCGTGTATTACTTAAGGTCTCGCCTTGGAAAGGTGTGATCAGATTTGGAAAAATAGGAAAACTTACACCTAGATACGTTGGACCATTCAAGATCGTCGAAAGAATCGGTAAGGTAGCCTACAGACTTGCATTACCTCCCGAACTTGGAAATGTTCATCCAACTTTCCACGTATCCAATCTCAAAAAGTGTCTAGCTGATGAGAACCTCCACATACCGCTTGACGAAATCCGCGTTGATAAAACACTTTCATTTTGTTGAGAAACCTGTGGAAATTATGGATCGTGAAGTCAAATGGCTTAAACGCAAGCGCATTCCGTTGGTTAAAGTTCGCTGGGAATCTAAACATGGACCTGAGTTTACTTGGGAACGTGAAGATCAAATGAAGGCGAAATATCCACATCTTTTCCCACGAGTTTCCTCTAAACAAATTTCGGGACGAAATTTCCACAAGTAGGGGAGACTGTGACATCTGTGCTTGTAATCATTGTAAACAGTTCAGTTATCAATGAAATAAAGTTATTTGATCCCAATGTTTGTTTATTTGTGTTTGATGTTTTTCATGTTTTGACTTTTATTCGATTTCAAACTCTATATCGCTTTCTGGAGAATTATGCGCAAACTGGTGCGAAAACGTAATCAGTTATATGCAACAAATACTTTGGAACATCAATTTATGCTTAACATACCTTAAATAACCTTTACATAACTTAGAAATAAGTTTTGAAGGCTTTGGTATGGCAAAATCAAGTTAATTCGCTTACAGGGACTAAAATTGACAAACTGCGAAAGTATGCCAATCTGAACTGTAACGAACATTCCGGAACATGCCCATAAGTTAAACACACCCTAAATATCCTTTACATACCTTAGAAATAGGCTTTGAGGGGTTCGGTGTGCTAAAATAAACTTTTGGGTCATTCAGGGACTAAAAGCGTCAAAAAGCGCATAAGTTTGCATTTTCACGCATAACTTACGTTTTGAATACATCCAGACATCCAAAAATTTATGTAAGCATTAAAATATTATGTTTTAATGTTTGACATGAGAAAAATCCATTCGTCGCGCAATTTGGATCGTTTTTCGCGCTTATGCGCATTCCGTCGTAATTAAGTGAACATCGCGATCGTACGACCAAACGAACCGACATCCAAGATATTTTTGAGCATGTTTTGAGTTCCCTATGCTTTAACTTCATTTTAGAGGCTTGAAATGAGGTTAACGGGCCTTAAGCGTGTCGAAAATGGACTTAAAAGCATGCAGGGGCTAAAACTGTTATTTTTGAAAGTTGTGCTGATCAGACAAGCTCAGGCGGCCCGCCTGAGTTTGTGTGTATCCTGATGCGGGCCGCATGGCCTCCCCAGATATGCAAAAATGTTGCAAACAGCTGTTTGCAGCTGTTTAACACTTCAAAACCACTTGCAAATGGTTTTTAACAATCCTAGGGGCTCCCATGGGTTTGTAATACAGTGGGTGTGTGTTGTACGGCTCAGATTTAACGCTTGGGGAACAAGAAACGATCTTAACGGTTCCATGTTTCCTATAAATACCCATCCATCTCCATTGCAAAACCCACTTGAATTCTGAGTTTGTTCTCTAATTGGGGTGCTTTAACACTTCATACCTGAGAATACTCGGAAGTTCAATCTTGCGGGGACCTTTGTAAGTGTTCCTTCGTTCTTTTATTGCTTTTCGAGTCTGAAAGTCAAACTTTGTTTGACTTTCTGCATTGACCAGTTTATGGTCAATGCAAAGTTCGTTTGAACATCATAACGTGAGCGTAATCACGATGGTTATAGTCCCTAGTAACTATACCTACCGATTACCACGTTATCTAGGCTCAGTGACGAGTCGTAGTTTCGGCCAAAATGCGTTTTCTCGCGTATTTTGTAACCAAACTACTCTAGGGCATTAAAACCGTTTGTTTTAATACCAAACCTGTTTTCTAACATTACTAAACATGTTCTAGCATGTTTAGCTCGTCGCTTTTAGATTTGTGCTTGTTTAGGGTCGTAAAGGTAAGCGATCTAATCAATCGCTTATGCCTACGAACCCGACCCATTTGGTCGATCATTAGGATCCGACCAAACATTTTAGGTGACCATAGTTGTATAGGGAATAACCTTCCAAGGTTATACCTTATGGTCACGTCGTTTAAATAGTTGTATGATAAGTAGTTTCTATGCCTTAGGTAAATTACCAAAATACCCTTTTTGCGCCAAAATTCATTTTAAACCTATGTAACATAATTTTTGACATCTAAACTGATTTAGCAACAATATTAAGCATGTTAAGTCATATCTTGCTTGTCATAGGGCTAGTTAGGCATTCCAAACGCGTTTTACACAAACGACGCGTTAAAGTAGCATAAGCTACCTAAACGAGTCGTAACGGGTCAAAAGCACTTAGGATAGGTTTCGTTTTAGTACGAAGGCTTTGTTAAGCCATGTTACATAAGTTCCCCTACTTATTTGGTTTACGAACCCTCGTACTACCCGATCTTCCGATAGGTCCGTTTATTAATGTAGATACCTATATAGGTGCCGTTTGATTCCGTGATCTACAAGCATTGCTTGGTGGTTATCCTACGACTTCTAAGCAATCTCAAGTGAGTACATAGTACCCCTCTTTTACTGTTTTCCAAACATTTTGGGGTGAAACACATGTGCCTACTTGTTACTTTCGTGCTTTCTTGTTTTCACATCATATGCTTGCTATGTTCTTAGTACGCTTATAGTACATGATTTCATTACATTGTTTTGCTATGTATGTTGACTGAGCATGCTAGCACATTGATTTACATTACGTTACTTTGCTACATATGTTTACTTGGCATATTAGCACATTGTTTTACATTACATTTTCTGCTATGTATGTTGACTGAGCATACTAGCACATTGATTTACATGACTTTTCTGCTTTGTATGTTAACTTAGCATACTTAGTACATTGTTTTCATATAACATGTTTACATCTTGTATGACATTTGGTTTGCATAAACGGGACTTATATACATTCATTAACATTAGCTGCGCCGCTCGGTAGTAAGTAATGGTACCATAGGACTTGACAAATCCCGTTTCTGACATCCTGGGTTGGTTTGGATGAAAGGAATGACTGAATCCGAAAACATTTCTTTTGATAACCTTTACTTAAGGTTATCCGTCTGTCTCAAGGGTTGAATGTATGCGTTAACTTACCACATAAATGTTTGTATCATTGAAAACATGCTTTTACTTTGCAAAACATAACTTTTTGATATACTCAAAATACTTTGTTTTGTACATTTTTACATTTGGTTTAAGTGAATACATATTTACTTAACATACATGACATTTGTTACATACATGACTACATTTTGGACTTTTAAACATATGACAATGATTTAGACAAGAACATTTGGTGGTTGGTTTAAACATGGACTTTATACATTGGTGGTTTGTTTAATGACTTAAGTAACGATATGTGTGTAGTATGATACAAGCATGGTGGATACGCCGCTGGTACTTCCTATATATAAGTGCTTGTATTGTATTACATGTCGTAGCGTTATTTAAATCATTTAGTTTGGACTTATACAATTTTTACACAAATAACACATTTTCACAAGACTTCGTTTTACAAAAACAACTTTGTCACACCCCAACCAATGGCGGAAACATCGGGATGAGACGAAGTGTGAAGATTGCTAGAGACATCATAACGCTATTTGTGACAATATTTAGAAATTCCAAATTTCATTTCATTTCATAACTTCAAATAGTCAACATTACAAGAAATTCAAATACAACAAGTTTAACATAACAACATGATAACATAACAAAATTTGATACAACATATTAAACCCTAACGTCTATATGTGTATCTAGGCATCAACGCTACTTCTTTTCTTAGCATCGTCCTCATCAACCTGTAACATGTTTAAAATAATTCAATGCAAAAGCAAAGGCGAGTATACAAGTTTGGTACATACATAGCATAAGATAAAAGTGTGAACAATTCCTCATAGCAAGCATGCGATTCAAGATAAACATTAAATATGGCATGTGTCTAACATATCAAACCAAGAAAACGCAACTTGCTCATGACATAACCAAAGTTTCAGTAGAGGCGGGTCGTCAATCCTATAGCGCTACATATGTCAAGGTTTGGCTCGTACGAAGTTAATGATAAGTTCAACACATAAGAATCACCCAAATTTAAAGTATCAAGCCATCACATATACAAGCATTGTTATAGGAATGTTCGTGTGTTTAGACAAAAGTTCATGTGTAAGTTTCAATAGGTAAACATGTTACACCCCAAAAGTGGTAAAAGTAAAAGGGGAAAAGTACGAGTATACTCACAAAGTTTGCATATGTTTTCCGATTATCCAATGTGACAAAGTTGTCGAGGTTGGAAGGTTGAATGCGTAAGGGTTTAAGTTCAAGCATGTTTAGAGTCGAAATTTGAAATGAAAGTGACATGAAAATATTACATCAAAATATTCATCTTCACACATAACACTTGTATGACACTTGGTAACCTCATGGGTTATAATGATTTTATGAGTTGAACACCCATAAGAATCATAACAAGGTTTAGGTCCTTAGATGATAACCTACTACTTTGACAAATGAATATGATTTCAACATCAAAGATTCGAGTGTACATAGATAGTATGTAGGTCGTATATTATACACATATTATTAAGTCCAAATGTTCAAGTATTCAAGTAAGAGGTAGAAGATTACATCTTCATTTAGGTACCTCAAGTTGAGTCATGGGTGTCATGGATGGGGTAGGAAGACAAGGCTTCCATTTAGGTACCCCTTTGATGTTCACCACTACACTTGATGTAAAAACAACCAAGGAGGGTCATGAACTAAGGTCTTTACATGTATGTAAAGTAAACTAACTAATAGAAATCATCAAATCATGTGAGGATTGTATGTTTGGACAACCCAAGTTGTTCCATAATCACTCATGTATCAAAGACTATGTTTGACATGATTTGTGGGTTGAAACCCTAGACAAAACACCAAGTTTATGAGGTTTAATCCTCTGATTTCAAATGTCTCAACCTTGTTTTTAAGCTTAACCAACCATGGGATAAGTTGTAAGCATTAGGACATAGGCATGAGATGTGTTAGACACAAGTTGCATAGGTTTAAACAAGTTTTGAAGAACATAAAAATCAAACAGAAAGTTTATGGACTATTTCGGGGCATTTCCAGGTCTGATTTCTCCAAGGAGAAGTCTAGGAATCGAACCCCATGATTATACAAGCAAGTAGGAAAAAGAATCGAGTGAATCGGATAAGAATTGAGTGAGTTATGCTCATTTTCGTGAAGGGGTGTCAATCTACTCGAACCCTTGCTTTCAGCTACGGTTTGGTGGATGTTTTGTGAGTTTTTAGGGTTGCAAAAGTGGTAGGGAGGCTGGTTATAAGTGGTATTTATAGGGGGAAGGATTAGGGTTTCAATGGGTTGGGCTTTGGAAGTGTTTAGAAGGGGTTACACCTTGAAACTAGCCCACAAAACCCAACTATATGGGCTGAATTTTGCTGAATTGGGGCTGCCATATTTCTTTATTTTTTTATTTTTTTAAAACATTATAATGAGTAATTTTGTTAGTTAAGTTGTGTAATAATGTGCAACAATGTTTCCCCTAACTTGTAACAAGGTGAAATATGAAATAAAACATGATTTAACTAGGTAAAGAGTGTAATGTACAAGTTTTATTTACGAAGCAAGTTCCGTATTTTACAACGATTACGATGAAAGAATGGTTATAAGAACACAAGATTTCCAAAGATAGAATTTCACGTAAGGTTTCTAAATGTAGGAAGTTTGAAAACGCAGGGCGTTACAGTCTCCCCTCCTTTAGGAAATTTCGTCCCGAAATTTATTCAAGAGGAAGGCTTGAAAGAGTTTTTGGCATAAAGGTGACCATTAAGAATTGAAACTTGGGAAGTTTGAAAGTTTTGAAAAGTACCAAATTTTGGAGAACATCAAGGTAGATTTGCAAGGGGAAGTTTTTAAGGATAGTATAAAAAAATCATACTTTCGTAAATCCTGTTTATTGAGAGGAACGAAAAGGTTTGTTACTTTAAATAAAGCAATAGAGGTATACTAAGTATAGTTACACAAGAATCAAGAATAGGGAGGCTATTTTATAGGTAATGAGGTAAGTTAGGACTCAAATGTTTAAACAAGCTGGATTGCGAACGAGTTTTGTATAAAATAATACGAGTATAGAATGAACGAATGGCTCTTAAAGAGTACAAGTATGTGAATAGCATAAGTGTTGGATAGATGAACATAGTGTGTTAAGGATGAAGTCTCGTCATGAATAATCGGATATAATGCGTTTGTGAGTTGCGTGAAGTTGTATTAGGTCCAAAAGGTCTGCAACACACTGAATTTCTCATGGCACATTTTACGAAAGTTTGGTAACATGGTGAAAACACTTATATATAGGAAGTACCAGCGGCGTATCCACCATGTTTTAACCACATTACGTCCGTTTCGTTACTCGGGGTCATGTTACGTTCCGTGTCTTACCATACACAGTAGTACACTCTATGGTTCTCATACGCCTATCACTATAATCCCGTGTGCACCCGCGATTATACTGATCGTCGCATGATCCACATAGCTTGTACTAGTTATGTATGAATCAAGGTATACATGAATTTGAAAATAAGAATGTGTACGTAGAAGAATGTCGTATGTAAGCATGTTTATGTTTAAGCATGTATGGGACCCACGTAAGCGAATCCCTCGGATTACGCTCGCGTATAGGTACGAATGTACGAATCATGAGTAAGGATGAAAGTATGAGCATAAGTTCAAGTATGAATACGCATGTATGTATGAGCATAAACATAAAACGTGTAAGTTGTATGTGTACAAGTAGAAGCGTAAAACGTATAAGTAGTATGTGTATGAGTACAAGCATAAAACGTATGAACATAGGTGTAGGTATGAAAAATAAATATTGCGTATATGGTGTACGTTGAGACATTGCGGAGAAAAAAAAATTAAGTATGTAGATACGAACGATATAAATGATGTTATCGCGAGATATCGTCTAAAATGTGTATGATGATGTGCATGTATAGTTGTTTAAACAAAACGTTGAGTTTGTCGAATCAAAATTAGATTGAGCTTGGTTTGAAAGGTAGAATATAGTTTGTATATGTAAAGGAACATAAAGTACTCATTGGTCATGCTTAACGTATTTTGTAATGATTGAAATGCTACTTTTGTTTAAAAAAAAAAAGAAGTTCACGTATGTTGAAAATTGTCGGTCCCCATGAAGTCTTCTAGCCCACGTGTTGTGAAATTTGGATGACGAGTGAAGCGTTGTAGAGAAGGGTTTTTTTTTTTTTTTTTTTTTTTTTTTTTTTTTTTTTTTTTTAAATAACGGGTTTGTTTCATTTGCATCAAAACATGAAATTTTGAACTTTGAAAGTTCTTGTGAAAACGGCGACCCTTAGAAAAGAAATTTAGTAAAAGAACTTAGTGATTGTTTAAAAATAATTTTAACAAAGGATTTATTGATGTTGGAAAGAGTATTTGGTAAAACGATCATATAACATCTATGAGGTCTTATAAGTAATTGAGAAAGGTTAGTTTGATTTCGATTAAGAGTGGAAGTCTCTAGTATGATGATATAATGTGAACGTGTTTCAGTTAATAAATCAGATGTGAAGTTCATGGGCAAGAGATTCATTAGACCGATTAAATTGATAGGTAGCATTTCGTAAGGTTTGGAAATTCGTGTAGTAAAACGGTAAAGACATGATTAAGAATCTCGTGTATATGATTTGAGTGAAAATGGATGGTAGAATAAGAAGTACGTTTGATAAACAATGTATTTTGAAATCGGTATAAGTAGGTATTTTGAATAATGATAAATGCATGGTTGTAAAACAAGGTTTACAAGGCCGAGTACTCCCCGAGTAGTCGCTACAGGGTGGGCTGCCGAGGCGACTTTCTTCGACTCCGCCTAATTACTCGGAGTCGGTCAAACGCGGTCAACCTCGGCCTGAATTGGATCTAGTAGGTCAACTCGGGCCTAATTTGACTTAAATAATAATAAAACATAATTTCTATACCTATCATATTAAAGAATGAATATCATTTTCACGTATTTTGTTATAAATATTAGTAAATTTATGTTATTTGACATATACTTAATCTCCAAAAAGTAATTTCTTTATAATTTACCATGTCCGAGTACTCTCCGCCTAGACCGAGTACTCTCAACTCCCCTGTCGACCGACTAGGGAGCGCCTAGCGACTTTTGCAACCATGTCATAAATGATTTAGGTATAAAACATGATCGGGTTTGCATAATAAAATATTTTGAAAGAGAAGTTTTGGGTAACGGTCACCTAAGTAAGGGAATCACCCCTAACTCGTTGGTGAGGTCGTTTTAAGGGAAGAGGGGTGGAGTCAATCGTCAAGGTAAGGAAGTCACTCCAATCTCGATGATACCTCTCCACTAGTTGTTACAAGGAATATGAATTTAAATTATATGAAAATCATGCATATATAAATGTATCGAAAAGGTTCGATATGTTGTGCGTGTGAAAAGAGAAATCAAAGGTAAACTCGAGGTTGAAAGATTGCATCGTATAAAATGAACAATAGAAACACATGTTTGACCAAAGTTTGGAGTGTTCCAAACGGAACTTTGACTAACCAAAGTGGTCGAAAAGTCTTTTGAATTTGAGGAGCATGCTTTGGCCTAATAGGTAAAATACTCTCGCCGACAAGTCGGTTAACGGTATTTACCCTTCCGGTTACTACATGTCCCAAATCAATCGAAATTTCGAGACTTGGCGGGATTTATGAAAAAAATCAAAGAGTGGAACTAGTCGACAAGGTGCGGGTTTCACCCCTATCTTGACGATTTCGTATCCTAAGTGTGGTTGGTACTCGTCGGGTCAAAATTTAAATTTCGACATGTTGACGAGGGTCCACTAGAATTTGAAATTTGAGATTTGCCATTTAGATGTGGATTTCACTCCTAGCTCAATGGCGATATCTCGTGTAAAAAGAAGAATAGATAGATTGAGAGTCGTTCACTAAATTGTGGGTTTCACGCCTATTTTGGTGAATTCGTCTCATTTGTACAATATGAGTGTTGTCGGATTTAGAATAATCAAGTAAAATGCATGAGGGAAGTATGTGTTGAAGGAAATACACAAGCAAGTATAAACACATAAGAAAGCATATCAAGAATGGTACTTAAATAATGAAATGATAAAACAAGTGTTAACACATAATAGAACAAGCTTTAATGCGTACGAATAACATGTCAAATATTACACATGAGTAACATACATGTTTAAAAGAGCATAAATAAGTAACAAATAAGGTATCATGTAGTAGTCCAAGCAAAGCATACGAATAAGGCTCTAAAACTATAGACTAGGTGAAAGCATTCCTACTTTTCCTAATTCCCTATAGTTATGGCTCTGATACCAATCTGTCACACCCCAACCAATGGCGGAAACATCGGGATGAGACGAAGTGTGAAGATTGCTAGAGACATCATAACGCTATTTGTGACAATATTTAGAAATTCCAAATTTCATTTCATTTCATAACTTCAAATAGTCAACATTACAAGAAATTCAAATACAACAAGTTTAACATAACAACATGATAACATAACAAAATTTGATACAACATATTAAACCCTAACGTCTATATGTGTATCTAGGCATCAACGCTACTTCTTTTCTTAGCATCGTCCTCATCAACCTGTAACATGTTTAAAATAATTCAATGCAAAAGCAAAGGCGAGTATACAAGTTTGGTACATACATAGCATAAGATAAAAGTGTGAACAATTCCTCATAGCAAGCATGCGATTCAAGATAAACATTAAATATGGCATGTGTCTAACATATCAAACCAAGAAAACGCAACTTGCTCATGACATAACCAAAGTTTCAGTAGAGGCGGGTCGTCAATCCTATAGCGCTACATATGTCAAGGTTTGGCTCGTACGAAGTTAATGATAAGTTCAACACATAAGAATCACCCAAATTTAAAGTATCAAGCCATCACATATACAAGCATTGTTATAGGAATGTTCGTGTGTTTAGACAAAAGTTCATGTGTAAGTTTCAATAGGTAAACATGTTACACCCCAAAAGTGGTAAAAGTAAAAGGGGAAAAGTACGAGTATACTCACAAAGTTTGCATATGTTTTCCGATTATCCAATGTGACAAAGTTGTCGAGGTTGGAAGGTTGAATGCGTAAGGGTTTAAGTTCAAGCATGTTTAGAGTCGAAATTTGAAATGAAAGTGACATGAAAATATTACATCAAAATATTCATCTTCACACATAACACTTGTATGACACTTGGTAACCTCATGGGTTATAATGATTTTATGAGTTGAACACCCATAAGAATCATAACAAGGTTTAGGTCCTTAGATGATAACCTACTACTTTGACAAATGAATATGATTTCAACATCAAAGATTCGAGTGTACATAGATAGTATGTAGGTCGTATATTATACACATATTATTAAGTCCAAATGTTCAAGTATTCAAGTAAGAGGTAGAAGAT
The DNA here is from genome assembly GCF_002127325.2 of Helianthus annuus. Classification (NCBI taxonomy): domain Eukaryota; kingdom Viridiplantae; phylum Streptophyta; class Magnoliopsida; order Asterales; family Asteraceae; genus Helianthus; species Helianthus annuus. The sequence continues at coordinate 81,981,707 of NC_035438.2, forward strand.
TACATCTTCATTTAGGTACCTCAAGTTGAGTCATGGGTGTCATGGATGGGGTAGGAAGACAAGGCTTCCATTTAGGTACCCCTTTGATGTTCACCACTACACTTGATGTAAAAACAACCAAGGAGGGTCATGAACTAAGGTCTTTACATGTATGTAAAGTAAACTAACTAATAGAAATCATCAAATCATGTGAGGATTGTATGTTTGGACAACCCAAGTTGTTCCATAATCACTCATGTATCAAAGACTATGTTTGACATGATTTGTGGGTTGAAACCCTAGACAAAACACCAAGTTTATGAGGTTTAATCCTCTGATTTCAAATGTCTCAACCTTGTTTTTAAGCTTAACCAATCATGGGATAAGTTGTAAGCATTAGGACATAGGCATGAGATGTGTTAGACACAAGTTGCATAGGTTTAAACAAGTTTTGAAGAACATAAAAATCAAACAGAAAGTTTATGGACTATTTCGGGGCATTTCCAGGTCTGATTTCTCCAAGGAGAAGTCTAGGAATCGAACCCCATGATTATACAAGCAAGTAGGAAAAAGAATCGAGTGAATCGGATAAGAATTGAGTGAGTTATGCTCATTTTCGTGAAGGGGTGTCAATCTACTCGAACCCTTGCTTTCAGCTACGGTTTGGTGGATGTTTTGTGAGTTTTTAGGGTTGCAAAAGTGGTAGGGAGACTGGTTATAAGTGGTATTTATAGGGGGAAGGATTAGGGTTTCAATGGGTTGGGCTTTGGAAGTGTTTAGAAGGGGTTACACCTTGAAACTAGCCCACAAAACCCAACTATATGGGCTGAATTTTGCTGAATTGGGGCTGCCATATTTCTTTATTTTTTTATTTTTTTAAAACATTATAATGAGTAATTTTGTTAGTTAAGTTGTGTAATAATGTGCAACAATGTTTCCCCTAACTTGTAACAAGGTGAAATATGAAATAAAACATGATTTAACTAGGTAAAGAGTGTAATGTACAAGTTTTATTTACGAAGCAAGTTCCGTATTTTACAACGATTACGATGAAAGAATGGTTATAAGAACACAAGATTTCCAAAGATAGAATTTCACGTAAGGTTTCTAAATGTAGGAAGTTTGAAAACGCAGGGCGTTACAAACTTGCTTTATACAACTTATTTTTACTTGGTTATTCTTTTAACCATACGTAATTCTTTTTATTTATACATATCATCTGATTTTATCGCTTTTCAAATGATTTACAAAACAAAACAATTTACAAGGTTCATGACTAACTTTTGTTAAACACTTTTCTTAAAACTTAAGTCATGAATCTTATTTTCACAAAACCTATGTATCTCACAGGCATTTTTATGCTGACGTACCTATTTTCACATGTGTTTCAGGAGCTAATGCATAGGATGATCGTGACACGCTAGGGTGGACTTGGGCCTTAGTGACATAAAACAGAGCTAGACTTAGTTTAATTACGTTATGTACTCTTTATTTCAGTAGTTTTAAGAAAATGTAACATGTTGGTTCTTGTTTTGAACGATGTATTCCACCCTTGGGTGATGAATAAAATATTATTTTATTTACCTTGGTTGTGGAACAATAATTCTGTTACAACACTCCCCGACCTTTCCGCCACGATTTGATGTTTTACGTGGTCGGGGTGTGACAGTGATCAATCCTCGTATACCTTAAGGATCCAGGATATAGCCAACAGTGACGAAATTGTCAGCCACTTTTACATGAACTGGTCCCTGATGTCTGTCGTTAAGGACATGCAAAAACCGAAATAAACTAGTAGTTAGAGTAAGTCGGATATCGAACCAGAGGAGGATTGTGGAAAGTGTTATTATGCTAAGTATTAATTAACTAAATCGAAAAAAATAAAACTTTATTGTGGGTTTGATTGATTCTCTAAAAATTACAACTAAAAGTGAGGTTTAAATCAATAGAGAGAACAATAGTTCCTCCAGATTTCAGGTTTTACAGCTAGATTCAATTATGTGTTTAATCGAAACACTTACATAGACATAAATGTTTTAACCTAATTAACCAATTGTGATAATCAACGACTAAGTACTCCGGTCAATACATAACGGGAGGTTATCAAATAATTATCAATCACAATTACAAACCCTAACCCCATGTCAAATATATCCCAATTACTAGAACTCTCGGGAACTGAATGCTTAGAAATTAAGGTTTAAATAAATGCAACCGGTTACAATTGATTAATCAAATCAAAGGTGAAAAGCATCGAATGCCTAGATCACCGAGTTAAACGATTGTCACAAACACATACAATTATCCAACTTACAAAAAACCCTCCATCCGGAGGAAACCACTAGAAGACTAGCCGCTCATGTGGTGGTGCCCCCCCTCTGCCGTCGATTCCCTTATGTCGTCAATCTCCAAGTATTTAATGATGATCCTCATCGAGATGTGATGTTGGTCGATTTATGGAACAAAAAAAATAAAACCCCAATGTTGTCGTCCACAATCAGGCCCACATGTGCGGCCCAATGTCTAGTGTTGTTGTCCACGTGATATCTGCCAAGCCTAATGATGATGTTTGATATTGTTATCGGCCCAATGAACAAATACAAAAGTCCAACCAAAAAAAGAATAATGATGTTGTTGTTTTTCGTGAATCCAAAAGAAACCAAAGACCCCCTTCACATGCATATGGCGGCCCATCTTCACAAAGCCCCAAAAGTCTTGTCTTCATTTGTAGATGCACGTGTGTGGGCCCTCCAAAAAGTGTAAACAATTGTCTTGTCTCCTGGTGATGATGGATGCGTCCCAAGATGTGATGATGATGTTGTTGACATAAAAACTCTAGTACACATGATGTTCTGCCAATCAAAAGAATTCCAATACCCAAAAGTCTATGCTTCCTCCATGTGCATTAAATATTGTCCACCGTAGGTTACGTACGTCAACAGTAGCCTACGGTTTGATGTTTCTGTCTCTTTGTCTTTTCTAAACAGTAAACTATGTTCAGATAGCCGTAGCCTACGTTTTGACTTCGCTGAACATTTTTGGCTGATGTATAAGAGAACCACTTTCATGTAACTTTCATATAATAATAAACAAACCTCCTGACCTTCATTACTTTCGCGTTTCTTGAGCTTTGAGGTCGTTTTATCATCCAAATAAGCTCCGAACAAAGTCAACTCTCATGATAAACATCCTTGCTTGTCCCGTGCCATCACGATGTGTTCCAAACTTCACCATTTTACGCGTTTAACCTGAGAAACCATAAAACCTCGTAGACATCATATTCGACACATATAATCAAGTTCACGACAATAAAACACTTGTTATAATACACTTTAGCACCCGGTTTTCACATACTCCATCACATCCCCACACTTATCATTGATTGTCCTCAAGCAACTGTCACAAACATTATTCACCTTATTAACAAATCACCATTGAATCCTTTACCGAATTTACAATCTAAGATCCCAAGTCATACCCGTCCCGTAGACTGACACAATCGAGATTGACAATCTGACAAGTCACTGATACGCATTTAAAACAATTTAAGACTTACCTAACTAAAACTAACATGCTTATATTACTACACACATGCCACACGCCCCTCACAATGACCACTTCTCTCGGCACAATCAAGACTAGCGTGTACTGTGCTAGTGTATATAATTCGCTCAAAACCAAATATATTACTTTGCAATCATAAGCTTGTATAGCAATCACACCTCCACTGTATCAAATAACGTAACACATATCAAAAGGACTTTTCGGGTTTTTAGGTTACGGGTAAAGGTAGGGAATTATTTTTGCTTTTTTATATTTATTGGCGAACACAAATGAATATACCAAACAATGACAACTTATTCACAATAATACTAACACATTGGGTTAATTTTCGACCCATTCATTCAACACGAACATAATACTATTTTTTTTTCTTTTCCTTTCTTTTTTTTCTCTTTTTGTTTTCTTTTCATTTTTTTTTTCTCTTTTCATTTTTTTTTCAACAAACATCTCACACGTAGTTGTCATTCATGGTTGGTAGTCAAACGGGTCAAACAAGGTGTAACAAACGAAAGGTATAAGGCTCAACATGGTTAACTAAGGTGGGATGGATAAACAATGAACATACGAAACAATGAAGTGATCCTAATGCCTTTATCATCTATGTGCATACGCTAAACCACAGTCTCAGCATGTATCAAACTACACAAGTTCTAACACAAAGCAACATATGGCCTGCTCTCAACAATTGAACAGTTATTGTAATTCAACTAACAATCTAGTAGGCTCAAATCTCTCACCGAATAAAGGGAAATTGGGTTACCGACACGTAGCATGTGTAATTCCTAAAGCATGTTACCCCTAGTTAGGCATCTCTTTTCAACTATTTTATAAAAACTTGTTAGAAATACTCTCATGAAACTTAAAGGGACAACCATGACTAGGGATCTAAGCTTGTTTAATTTCAGTAAGAAACCCTTTAGCAATTGAAAATGTCGGTTTTCATGTAGTTTAAGCATACTTGAGACAAAAATTTTCAAAATTTTTCAATTTTCAGCACAAATTCAACCCTTCAAGCATTTAAGATCAATAATCTTACCAACCCTCTCTCGAGATTCCGCATCCCCACACTTGGGATACATTGTCCCCAATGTATGGTGCAATTTATAATCTAGACTCGAGAGATACCACCCACAAACCATGAACGACTAATAACATACTCGATGCGACATGTAACACCATTCCCAACACAAACGTTCACACCACCAAATACACAAAAACAAATAAAACACGGGATAGATAAACACATGCACCTGATTAGAAAACAAGTGAGTGTCCGTGGCGGTGTAACTGCTGTGATCTAACCGGAACATACGCCCCTCGTAGATTCTTTGAGATCTCATCGGGGATGTTGCCAAACATCCCCACACTTGATCCATTGCATCCGCGAAGATGGAACGTAGGAACCTGTCAAAACACAAACACACCAAAACGAAACCACACAAAGTACAAACTCTACATCCTCGGGCAGCCTCCCGAGAGCGCTAAGTTTAAAGGTCTTCAGCCAGACCATACCTGATATGCGTTATGGTGGTCTCAATGCACACTTACCCAAAACATTTCCAACGAATGCCCGGAAATTTACATGCCATCTCCATAGGTTTGTAAGTATAATTGGCATGTTCAGACTGCACCTGCAGGTTTCGCTAATCCACTTCACGAGATATACACCGATGTCTTGTAGCTTCACCTTTTTCATCTTCTTCCTCGAACCCTCTTCCCCACACTTGTTAATTGGAATGATTGATATGGGGAGAGGTTCGGTACACACATTCATCTCATCAGACTGCTCTGCCTCCTCATCCTCACACACCATCTGATCCACCAGTGACTCTTCATCAGATAAAGGACTCATTGGTGTGGTATTATCCTCCACGACCTCCTCCTCCATGTGAGAATAATTTCTAATATCAACAGGTAATGGTGAGAGACGCTCTTCTATTTCTATCTTCATTTTTAACTTCTGACACTTGGAAACTAGGCAGCTGATTCGATCTTCATCGGAAAGGTTGGGTGCTAATAAATACTGCTCGAGTTTGGACAAACTCGCTTCCAACATAGCAAGCTTTTTCTCCTCCTCGGTCTGATAAATATAAACACCCTCGGGCTCAGAATATTCCTCGGGATGATACTGTCGGTATCCCTGATACGGTGTTGAGATGTATGCATCCATCATTTTTTTATTCCAATACTCTGGATTTTCCAAATACACCGCGCACACATCATCATAATAAGAAGTATGATAATGACCGCAACAGAAACATCGTCCATCCGTCCTTGGCTCATAATAAGCATCCTTGTCCCGATCCCATCCGTCAGAGTAATAACCATCCTCCACCGTTGTATCAGAATCATAGAAATATGGTGGAGGGGAAGGATTATCATAGCAAGGCATCGGTGGTTCTTCCAATTTCGCTTGTTCCCGTCTATCGGGCCTCGTGGCAACCGATACACGGGTGAAGTGGTTCCCTGCACAAAATGCATCAAAGAGAGCTGCAGAATATTGTAAGATCTGTCATCCTGCACAAACACAAAAACACAAGCACCACGCATAAATCTGAACAAAACAAAACAAAACAAAACTGACACTATTTTGGGATTTTTATTTTTTATTTATTTTTATTTTTTTTAACTAAAACTTAACACTAAACACTTTGCGCACGCCTCCCCGGCAACGGCACCATTTTGATGTCTGTCGTTAAGGACATGCAAAAACCGAAATAAACTAGTAGTTAGAGTAAGTCGGATATCGAACCAGAGGAGGATTGTGGAAAGTGTTATTATGCTAAGTATTAATTAACTAAATCGAAAAAAAATAATACTTTATTGTGGGTTTGATTGATTCTCTAAAAATTACAACTAAAAGTGAGGTTTAAATCAATAGAGAGAACAATAGTTCCTCCAGATTTCAGGTTTTACAGCTAGATTCAATTATGTGTTTAATCGAAACACTTACATAGACATAAATGTTTTAACCTAATTAACCAATTGTGATAATCAATGACTAAGTACTCCGGTCAATACATAACGGGAGGTTATCAAATAATTATCAATCACAATTACAAACCCTAACCCCATGTCAAATATATCCCAATTACTAGAACTCTCGGGAACTGAATGCTTAGAAATTAAGGTTTAAATAAATGCAACCGGTTACAATTGATTAATCAAATCAAAGGTGAAAAGCATCGAATGCTTAGATCACCGAGTTAATCGATTGTCACAAACACATAAAATTATCCAACTTACAAAAACCCTCCATCCGGAGGAAACCACTAGAAGACTAGCCGCTCATGTGGTGGTGCCCCCTCTCTGCCGTCGATTCCCTTTTGTCGTCAATCTCCAAGTATTTAATGATGATCCTCATCGAGATGTGATGTTGGTCGATTTATGGAACAAAAAAAAAATAAAACCCCAATGTTGCCGTCCACAATCAGGCCCACATGTGCGGCCCAATGTCTAGTGTTGTTGTCCACATGATATCTGCCAAGCCTAATGATGATGTTTGATATTGTTATCGGCCCAATGAACAAATACAAAAGTCCAACCGAAAAAAGAATAATGATGTTGTTGTTTTTCGTGAATCCAAAAGAAACCAAAGACCCCCTTCACGTGCATATGGCGGCCCATCTTCACAAAGCCCCAAAAGTCTTGTCTTCATTTGTAGATGCACGTGTGTGGGCCCTCCAAAAAGTGTAAACAATTGTCTTGTCTCCTGGTGATGATGGATGCGTCCCAAGATGTGATGATGATGTTGTTGACATAAAAACTCTAGTACACATGATGTTCTGCCAATCAAAAGAATTCCAATACCCAAAAGTCTATGCTTCCTCCATGTGCATTAAATATTGTCCACTGTAGGTTACGTACGTCAACAGTAGCCTACGGTTTGATGTTTCTATCTCTTTGTCTTTTCTAAACAGTAAACTACGTTCAGATAGCCGTAGCCTACGTTTTGACTTCGCTGAACATTTTTGGCTGATGTATAAGAGAACCACTTTCATGTAACTTTCGTATAATAATAAACAAACCTCCTGAACTTCATTACTTTCGCGTTTCTTGAGCTTTGAGGTCGTTTTATCATCTAAACAAGCTCCGAACAAAGTCAACTCTCATGATAAACATCCTTGCTTGTCCCGTGCCATCACGATGTGTTCCAAACTTCACCATTTTACGCGTTTAACCTGAGAAACCATAAAACCTCGTAGACATCATATTTGACACATATAATCAAGTTCACGACAATAAAACACTTGTTATAATACACTTTAGCACCCGGTTTTCACACACTCCATCACATCCCCACACTTATCATTGATTGTCCTCAAGCAACCGTCACAAACATTATTCACCTTATTATCAAATCACCATTGAATCCTTTCCCCAATTTACAATCTAAGATCCCAAGTCATACCCGTCCCGTAGACTGACACAATCGAGATTGACAATCTGACAAGTCACTGATACGCATTTAAAACAATTTAAGACTTACCTAACTAAAACTAACATGCTTATATTACTACACACATACCACACGCCCCTCACAATGACCACTTCTCTCGGCACAATCAAGACTAGTGTGTACTGTGCTAGTGTATATAATTCGCTCAAAACCAAATATATTACTTTGCAATCATAAGCTTGTATAGCAATCACACCTCCACTGTATCAAATAACGTAACACATATCAAAAGGACTTTTCGGGTTTTTAGGTTACGGGTAAAGGTAGGGAATTATTTATGCTTTTTTATATGTATTGGCGAACACAAATGAATATACCAAACCATGACAACTTATTCACAATAATACTAACACATTGGGTTAATTTTCGACCCATTCATTCAACACGAACATAATACTATTTTTTTTTCTTTTCCTTTCTTTTCTTTTCTCTTTTTGTTTTCTTTTCATTTTTTTTTCTCTTTTCATTTTTTTTCAACAAACATCTCACACGTACTTGTCATTCATGGTTGGTAGTCAATCGGGTCAAACAAGGTGTAACAAACGAAAGGTATAAGGCTCAACATGGTTAACTAAGGTGGGATGGATAAACAATGAAGTGATCCTAACGCCTTTATCATCTATGTGCATACGCTAAACCACAGTCTCAGCATGTATCAAACTACATAAGTTCTAACACAAAGCAACATATGGCCTGCTCTCAACAATTGAACAGTTATTGTAATTCAACTAACAATCTAGTAGGCTCAAATCTCTCACCGAATAAAGGGAAATTGGGTTACCGACACGTAGCATGTGTAATTCCTAAAGCATGTTACCCCTAGTTAGGCATCTCTTTTCAACTATTTTATAAAAACTTGTCAGAAATACTCTCATGAAACTTAAAGGGAAAACCATGACTAGGGATCTAAGTTTGTTTAATTTCAGTACGAAACCCTTTAGCAATTGAAAATGTCGGTTTTCATGTAGTTCAAGCATACTTGAGACAAAAATTTTCAAAATTTTTCAATTTTCAGCACAAATTCAACCCTTCAAGCATTTAAGATCAATAATCTTACCAACCCTCTCTCGAGATTCCACATCCCCACACTTGGGATACATAATCCCCAATGTATGGTGCAATTTATAATCTAGACTCGAGAGATACCACCCACAAACCATGAACGGCTAATAACATACTCGACGCGACACGTAACACCATTCCCAACACAAACGTTCACACCACCAAATACACAAAAACAAATAAAACACAGGATAGATAAACACATGCACCTGATCAGAAAACAAGTGAGTGTCCGTGGCGGTGTAACTGCTGTGATCTAACCGAAACATACGCCCCTCGTAGATTCTTTGAGATCTCATCAAGGATGTTGCCAAACATCCCCACACTTGATCCATTGCATCCGTGAAGATGGAACGTAGGCACCTGTCAAAACACAAACACACCAAAACGAAACCACACAAAGTACAAACTCTACATCCTCGGGCTGCCTCCCGAGAGCGCTAAGTTTGAAGGTCTTCAGCCAGACCATACCTGATATGCGTTATGGTGGTCTCAATGCACACTTACCCAAAACATTTCCAACGAATGCCCGGAAATTTACATGCCATCTCCATAGGTTTGTAAGTATAATTGGCATGTTCAGACTGCACATGCAGGTTTCGCTAATCCACTTCACGAGATATACACCGATGTCTTGTAGCTTCACCTTTTTCATCTTCTTCCTTGAACCCTCTTCCCCACACTTGTTAATTGGAATGATTGATATGGGGAGAGGTTCGGTACACACATTCATCTCATCAGACTGCTCTGCCTCCTCATCCTCACACACCATCTGATCCACCAGTGACTCTTCATCAGATAAAGGACTCATTGGTGTGGTATTATCCTCCACAACCTCCTCCTCCATGTGAGAATAATTTCTAATATCAACAGGTAATGGTGAGAGACGCTCTTCTATTTCTATCTTCATTTTTAACTTCTGACACTTGGAAACTAGGCAGCTGATTCGATCTTCATCGGAAAGGTTGGGTGCTAATAAATACTGCTCGAGTTTGGACAAACTCTCTTCCAACATAGCAAGCTTTTTCTCCTCCTCGGTCTGAAAAATATAAACACCCTCGGGCTCAGAATATTCCTCGGGATAATACTGTCGGTATCCCTGATACGGTGTTGAGATGTATGCATCCATCATTTTTTTATTCCAATACTCTGGATTTTCCAAATACACCGCGCACACATCATCATAATAAGAAGTATGATAACGACCGCAACAGAAACATCGTCCATCCGTCCTTGGCTCATAATAAGCATCCTTGTCCCGATCCCATCCGTCAGAGTAATAACCATCCTCCACCGTTGTATCAGAATCATAGAAATATGGTGGAGGGGAAGGATTATCATAGCAAGGCATCGGTGGTTCTTCCAATTTCGCTTGTTCCCGTCTAAATCGGGCCTCGTGGCAACCGATACACGGGTGAAGTGGTTCCCTGCACAAAATGCATCTAAGAGAGCTGCAGAATATTGTAAGATCTGTCATCATGCACAAACACAAAAACACAAGCACCACACATAAATCTGAACAAAACAAAACAAAACTAACACTATTTTGGGATTTTTATTTTTTATTTATTTTTATTTTTTTTAACTAAAACTTAACACTAAACACTTTGCGCACACCTCCCAGGCAACGGCGCCATTTTGATGTCTGTCGTTAAGGACATGCAAAAACCAAAATAAACTAGTAGTTAGAGTAAGTCGGATATCGAACTAGAGGAGGATTGTGGAAAGTGTTATTATGCTAAGTATTAATTAACTAAATCGAAAAAAAATAAAACTTTATTGTGGGTTTGATTGATTCTCTAAAAATTACAACTAAAAGTGAGGTTTAAATCAATAGAGAGAAGAATAGTTCCTCCAGATTTCAGGTTTTACAGCTAGATCCAATTATGTGTGTAATCGAAACACTTACATAGACATAAATGTTTTAACCTAATTAACCAATTGTGATAATCAACGACTAAGTACTCCGGTCAATACATAACGGGAGGTTATCAAATAATTATCAACCACAATTACAAACCCTAACCCCATGTCAAATATATCCCAATTACTAGAACTCTCGGGAACTGAATGCTTAGAAATTAAGGTTTAAATAAATGCAACCGGTTACAATTGATTAATCAAATCAAAGGTGAAAAGCATTGAATGCTTAGATCACCGAGTTAAACGATTGTCACAAACACATAAAATTATCCAACTTACAAAAACCCTCCATCCGGAGGAAACCACTAGAAGACTAGCCGCTCATGTGGTGGTGCCCCCTCTCTGCCGTCGATTCCCTTCTGTCGTCAATCTCCAAGTATTTAATGATGATCCTCATCGAGATGTGATGTTGGTCGATTTATGGAACAAAAAAAATAAAACCCCAATGTTGCCGTCCACAATCAGGCCCACATGTGCGGCCCAATGTCTAGTGTTGTTGTCCACGTGATATCTGCCAAGTCTAATGATGATGTTTGATATTGTTATCGGCCCAATGAACAAATACAAAAGTCCAACCGAAAAAAGAATAATGATGTTGTTTTTCATGAATCCAAAAGAAACCAAAGACCCCCTTCACGTGCATATGGCGGCCCATCTTCACAAAGCCCCAAAAGTCTTGTCTTCATTTGTAGATGCACGTGTGTGGGCCCTCCAAAAAGTGTAAACAATTGTCTTGTCTCCTGGTGATGATGGATGCGTCCCAAGATGTGATGATGATGTTGTTGACATAAAAACTCTAGTACACATGATGTTCTGCCAATCAAAAGAATTCCAATACCCAAAAGTCTATGCTTCCTCCATGTGCATTAAATATTGTCCACCGTAGGTTACGTACGTCAACAGTAGCCTACGGTTTGATGTTTCTGTCTCTTTGTCTTTTCTAAACAGTAAACTACGTTCAGATAGCCGTAGCCTACGTTTTGACTTCGCTGAACATTTTTGACTGATGTATAAGAGAACCACTTTCATGCAACTTTCGTATAATAATAAACAAACCTCTTGAACTTCATTACTTTCGCGTTTCTTGAGCTTTGAGGTCGTTTTATCATCCAAACAAGCTCCGAACAAAGTCAACTCTCATGATAAACATCCTTGCTTGTCCCGTGCCATCACGATGTGTTCCAAACTTCACCATTTTACGCGTTTAACCTGAGAAACCATAAAACCTCGTAGACATCATATTCGACACATATAATCAAGTTCACGACAATAAAACACTTGTTATAATACACTTTAGCACCCGGTTTTCACACACTCCATCAGTCCCGCCACCTTGAACTATCCCTGGATAACTTGTGCTCCAGGCATTGTGTTTAAACCCAATTCGCGAGAAAGGTGAATACCTTTAAACCTGTGAAGGGATCAGGATCCCTTAGACGTGAGAGAGGGGGCCAATCCTCTAATCTTTCGAAGTATCCTTCGTTCGTATCCTGGAGCTACATCCTGAATCATATTCTGCAAAACAACCTTAAACTAAGGTGGGTGTTAGCTTGGCTAACACCCCTCCGATGCTTAAGTTAGTATTGAGTTCAAATAAAATAAATTATATTTAAAAGAGATAGAATTCATACCATTTTGAGTTAGAAATTAAGTTCTAAACTCATTTAAAATAGGCTTTGAGATGTATAGCATTCCATGATCTTGGTAGCATATCCCCCTCCATATTCTTAAGTCGGTACGCTCCTTTCCCTGATTCTGATTCAATCTCGTAGGGTCCTTCCCATTTTGGAGCTAATTTTCCATCGGCAGGATTGGTAGTATTCTAAAAAGCTTTTCTCAACACCCAATCTCCGACTTGAAACCTCCTAGTTCTTATATTTTTGTTGTATGCTCTGGATATCCTCTGTTGATATGCCGCCATCCTTAGCTTTGCTGCATCCCTTGTTTCATCCACAGTGTCTAATTCGTGGCACAGAGCTTCAGGATTCTGCTCAGGATCCTGAAGATTGGATCTGGCCGTAGGTATCACCATCTCTGTTGGAATTACTGCCTCTGCTCCAAATACCAAAGAAAATGGGGTTTGGCCCGTTGCATTTTTCACCGTTGTTCTATCAGCCCACAAAACAAAGGGTAGTTCTTCTACCCATCTTCCTTTTTTGGCTCCTAATCTCTTCTTCAAATTGTTGACAATTATCTTATTTGAGGATTCAACTTGCCCATTTGCTTGAGGATGTACCGGGGTAGACGTGATCATTCTGATTCCCCAACTTTTGCAAAAGTCAGTAGTCCTCTTGCTTATAAACTGGGATCCATTATCACAAATGATTTCAGCTGGTACTCCAAACCTGGTCAGGATATTTCTCTTTATAAAGGATACTACTTCCTGGTCTCTGACTTGCACAAATGCTTCAGCTTCCACCCACTTAGAGAAATAGTCAGTCATTGCCAACAGAAAGACTTTTCCTACTAGAGCTTTTGGTAATTTCCCTACTATGTCCATCCCCCATTTCATGAATGGCCAAGGGGAGACTATAGGATACAATGGTTCAGCAGGTTGGTGCAGAATGTTGCTATGCCTCTGACATGCGTCGCATCTTCGAGCATATTCCGCAGCATCTTTCTTCATTGTCGGCCAATAGTATCCTGTCCTTAATACTTTTGAAAATAATGACCTGCCCCCAGTATGGTTACCACAATCCCCTTCATGTATATCTTGGAGTACCTCTTTGGTCTCGGGATCTTCCAGGCACCTCAGATACGGACCTGCAAGAGATTTCTTGTACAAAACGTTATTTATAATAGTAAATCATGAAACCTTCATCCTAAAGGCCTTAGGATTCTCATCTTTGGGGATATGTCCATCCTTGAGATATCTTGTGATTGGAGCCGTCCAGGACTTAGGATCCATGTCGGGATACTTGTCCTCAGGATCCTGAATACTTATTACTTCCTTATCCTGAGGATTCGTCGCAGGATACAGGATATATAATATTAGTATCCGGGTTCCTTCCGGTATCCTGACCGATGATCCCAGATTCGCCAAGGCATCAGCTTCAGCATTATCCTCTCTTGGTACCTGTTCAAGTGTGAAAATATCGAAATATCCTGCTAATTTTTTAAGAATCTCAAGATACTCGATTAACTTCTCTCCCTTAACTGCGTAGGTTCCATTAAAATGATTAGTGATTAATAAAGAATCAACATACACTTGCAAATTCTTAATATCCATATTTTTAGCCAGTTCTAATCCTGCAATCAAAGCCTCATATTCTGCCTCATTATTAGTAGCAGGAAATTCACACCTAATAGCCTGTGGTAATATGTCCCCCTGTGGCGATTTTAGTAGTATTCCTAGACCTACACCTCTTACATTAGATGCACCATCAGTATACAATGTCCAGCATTCTAAGTTTTCTCCTAGCTGCTGTACTTCTAAATCTACTTCATTTTGAATGTCACTACTGAAATCAGCCACAAAGTCAGCTAAAGCCTGAGACTTTATGGCATTTCTAGGCTCATATACTAAATCATAAGCACACAGTTTTACTGACCATTTAGCCATTCTACCGGACATTTCTGGTTTCCTAAGCACATTTTTAACAGGATAATTAGTTTTAACATGAATCCTATGTGTCTCAAAGTAATGTCTAAGCTTTGTTGATGCCATAACTAGGGCTAATATTAATTTTTCTAGGTGAGAATACCTAGTTTCAGCGTCTAACAAACTTTTACTAACATAATAAACACGATACTGCTGACCTTGATGATCCTTTACAAGGACAGCACTTACTGCATTCCCTGATACTGCAAGATACAGGGATAACGGTTCACCGTCCTCAGGCTTCATCAGTAGAGGTGCGGTTGAAAGATACTGCTTCAAATCCCGCAAGGCTGCTGATGTGTGTAAAATGCAACATATAAATTACATCAAATGAGGCATAAAACTAACCTTTTTTAAGTACTAATGTTGGAAAAAGTGTATTTTTGTCTTCCTTTTGTATTTTCAGGATTAAATGAGCTCAAATTAACAAAAGAAGCATAAGACAGCTAAATCTAACATAAATACAAGAAAAGGAACAAAAGTGGATTGCCCGACCCCTCGACAGCATCCTCCCAAGCAAAACAGAGAAGACAGAAGACAGAAGACTGAACACGTAGCACGGGGCCGTGCCCAAGAAGCAGCAGAAAAGACAAACCTGTAGAAGCTTCTATTGCTCACCACGGGGCCGTGCCCAGTGAACACGGGGGCGTGCCCAAAGTACTGCAGCCGCATTAATTGTAATTGTGAATTACAATTAATGAGGAGAGATAGTGTCAGACAGGCACGGGGCCGTGCCCAGCGGACACGGGGCCGTGCCCAGGCTTCTGTTCAGCCTATAAATAGAAGTGCTTGGATCCATTGCAACTCATCCCTTGGCACACCACCTCTCTCACACTTCATCCATCACCCACCACCATCACAACACCATCATCCACCACCATCATCCATTGTCCATCATAGAGTGTGTGAGTCATCTCGGGATCCAAGACTGATCGTAAGAGTTCTTGACAATCAAGGCCATGTTTGCCTAAGTCTATTACATCACTTGGTGAAGACAAGTGTTTAGTATAATACTTTTTATTTTCAATCTTTTGCACTTCTTAATTGGTTTTGTATTAATGACTTTAATAACTAGCTTCTTATGTTGAAGGTGATTCTTCCTTATCGTTTGTCCGTGGTGTCTTGGCATTATTTTACTGTCTATATAAAATAAAAGATTTTCACCATTCATATCTCCACGGTCTATATGGAGGTATGTTGGCTACCTGGTCGGGGGTTAAGGGAACGGTTTGGTAAGGGTCTTGCCCTTGTTCAACGTTTACAGGTCCTGCAGGGGACCTGGGTCAAATTTAGTAGGACCTCCTTCAATACCCAAAGGTATTCGATGGCGGGGGTCCAAACTCTTTGATCCCCTCATAAGTTAACTACTATTAATACTATAACCCGGCTATTTAGGACTGTATCCCTGCTGACTCAGACTACTTAGTCGAGGGTAACGTCACCTCCAAAAGAGGGGCCTACTATAATTTGCATTAATAACTTAATTAATTATCTTTCAATAATCCGACCCTTTAGGATTGTATCCTTGCTGACTTAAACTACTGGGTTGAGGGTAACGTCACCTTCAAAAGAGGGACCTACTACAATAACTAAGATAATCTCTTAAACAGGTGCAAAAGTGCGAAAATAATCAAAGGTTATACTAACACACGAGTCGGATCCAAGTGATTCATCTTGTCTATCTGTTTTTATTTTTATTTTATTTTTCAGCATTTAGTTAGTTTTATTTTCCTAGTTAAAAAAATCTTTTTTCTAACATTTTGATTTGATTAGACGTTGAGGATAAACCGGTACTAAAAGCTCTTGTGTCCTCGGACGACCTCGGTATCTTACCAACACTATACTACGTCCACGATGGGTGCACTTGCCCATATGTGTGTTTAGTGTTAGTAAATATCGTGTTTCATAAATTTAAAACTTGGCTAAAGTGTAAAAAGGGCTTAAAATATATACCTAAAACATATCGCACTACACACGCATCAAGTTTTTGGCGCCGTTGCCGGGGACACAAGGATTTTAAGAAAGTTAAGAATCAACGGCCTAATCAATTTTTTTATTTTCTTTTTATTTTTTTAGGATTTTCTTAAAATTTCAGCTTCTGAAATGCTCAGCACGGGCCGTGCCCGCTGAACACGCCCCGTGCCCAATCATTGGAACTAGCAATCTTGTTTTAAGTCAGACAATAAGCTGAACACGGGTCCGTGTTCACTCAACACGCCCCCGTGCCCAAGATTCAGTTACTGAAAACAGAACCGTAAGATCCCGACGATTGGTAATTTCTGACACAAAAATGAGTGATAATGATTTTTTTTACTTTCGGCACTCTTATGGTACGTGGTGTCAATTATGTGGAGGCAAACATAAAGAATTAGAATGTTATTTTCTAAATTATAAGCCCCACTATATAGACCCACCGTCTCCCTATAACCATAAGAGGGGCGAAAGTAAAAATAATCACTATCTCTCCCTCGAATGCGCCCAACCAGATATTCTAGGAGAAATGCTCCTTGACGAGTTATTTCAACTAGAAAATCTAGTTCTAAATTGGTTAAAAGAGCTTAGGAAGGATTTCATTAATCCATCCCAAGACAATGACCATGAAGAAGTGTTGGGATCGCATTCCAACAACCTCTTTCTCTAAAAAATACCTTCAATTCTAGCGAAGACTTGGACGATAGTCGTCCCTGTGCTGATTGTGCCGTGAAGGACTCTTCATCGACTTCGTTCGGTGCATACATAGACCTGAGCGATTCGGCATATACATTCTTTAACGAGAGCCCAGAAAAGGGTTGGACTTGTCCACCTACACATAGCATAGGAATCACCCTCACCGACAACCTCTTGCGTTCTCGTCTTAGTCTAGGACAATTAAGGTATCTTAGGCACTTTGGGGTTGTTCCATCCAGTAAGGAACCACCCAATCCGAATAGACTCCTTAGAAATAGACGAACTTCATAATCAGCTCCTCGACACGGGGCCGTGTCCAGCCAACACGCCCCGTGTCCACCAAAAGATTCCCTTCTGACTTTTACATCAGAATACGGACAAACTGTGTCAGGATTCTATCTGCACACGGGGCCGTGTCCAGCCGACATGGGGTCGTGTCCAGCACGCTGTCGTTTTCTATAAATGAAGCCAAGAATTCTGCACATTTGGACCATCTAGGAACAAAGATTTGAAGGAATCTTCTCTCAACTATCCTAGGTATGTTCTAAAAGAAGTTTCCAACAACCCTCTTGTCCTTTCCTCTTTTATCCATTTCCTCTTCTTCATCTTTCTCCAAAAACCTCCATTAAAGCTTGAAAGTTCAAGAATTATGGCAAGAAATATTGAGTTTTGTTCAAGGAATCTTGTTAAAAATAAGTTGTATAACATCATTTTAAGTTACTATTGATCAAAAAGGCTTCACAAGTTAGATAAATAACTTAAAACTTCAAGATTCCTTGTTTCAAAATTCTGCGGAAAGGTGAACACGGGGCCGTGCTCACTGAGCACGGGGTCGTGTCCAAGATACTGTTTCATTAAAATAAGTTGTTTTCGGTTTATTTTCACAGAATGTCAAGTGAAAACAGTGAAACATCGTCAGTGCATTCAAGAAACAGTAGAAGTGGAAGAAGGCCTTCCATTGAAGCTACCCTTGTACACTACGTCATGGCACTACGGGAAGCAATCGATGAAATGACTTCGGTAGAGGAGGTCCTAATAGACCGTATAAATTATCTTACGGTGGGGCTGGAAAATAGTTTTCAAGAAATTAACCTCTTGCACCAGAGGTTAAATATTCTTGTAACACCTCCCATGGATCCCATCCTCCCTCAAGAGGATTGGAACCTTGCACTTGGAGTCAACAACCCTACCGGATGGGATGATATTCCAGCGGAGCCTCCTCTTGGAGATCTGCAAGAAGTCCCGGTGGAAGCCGCACCTCCTCAAACCGATGCCAATGAGCCCTCCTTTCTCCTCCCAAGGGAGATAGAGGAATGGCTCGCCGACATATGAGGAGTCCATAACCGGAGAAAGGAGTTCTATGAAGCCACATTCAACCGAGACTACTATCTTCTCGGAAATTTTGCTAATTAGAATAACTTGTAGGCTAGGGCTCCTTGGGTTAAAACTTCTTGTGCTTACTTATCTAACTTACTAGTATTTTAGGACTATGTAATTCTCTCTATGAATTTAATGAAATGATGGTTTTAAGGTTTGGATGATGTTGAAATAAATAAAACACACTCATGGTGGTCAAGGATAACAAGGGAAACGAGAAACATGGCCCATGCACGAAAACAGGGCCATCCGACAACAATTTCTCCATTACAGTAAGCTCAGCACGGGCCGTGCCCAGCCAACACGGCCCCGTGCTGAACATCCTGCAGACAAATGCCCAGTTAAGGTAACTGGACACGGACCGTGTTCACCAAACACGCCCCCGTTTCCAGGCTTCTGTTTCTTTTCTTTAATTATTGTTACTGGCACCTGAACACGGGGACGTGCCCGGTCACCACGGGGCCGTGTCCAGACTGCCAGTAACATAAAATTTTGCTTTTAACACCATTTTACACATTCAATCAACCTAAAAATTTATTTTTGGGACACATTGAGGACAATGTGTAATTTAAGTGTGGGGGGGATGCTAAAACCTTGAATTTTGCAAGTCCTAATAACAAGCCTTACACAAAACTCTATTGGAACCGCTAATCACCCCAAAATTTTTTCAAAAATTTTCATTTTTTTTACTTGTCTAAGTTTAAGTTGGGAATTCTAAGTTTAACAAGGTTATATTTTTATAAGTTTACAACCGATAGCGTTGTGATAAAAAGAACCAACATAAGAAAATTATGAAACGGCATGACAAGCTTAGTTAAAATTTGATGATATATACTTGATCACATAAAAACCCATTCCCACAAAAGTGAGTTTTGAGCCTTTATTGAGCATACAAATATACATCTTTACGCTAAATGCTCATTTTTCGTTTCTTGTGTGAATAGCCGCTTGGTTCTTACGACTCTAGAACTTGCCACGACAATTCATTCCCGGTCCTTACCAACTTAAACCCAAGTAAGTAAATGATGGAGGCATTAGGACTAACCCTTTTTCTTTCAACAGCATTATTTTTATTTTTCTTTTCACCTACCCAAAAATTCCCCCTAGTTAACCCCTTTGAGCCTAAACCCTTTCATTTCTTAACCCAAAACCCTTTTTACCCACCAAAAACCCTTTTTATTTTTACCTTTTATTTTAGTAACAAGCTCGGTTTTCGTGTGACTAAAAAAAAAATTATTTTACAATGAAGTTGGAAATAAACAAACAAAGCTCCTCAAACAAAAGCTTGTTTTAATAAATACTTCATTAAAAATAAAAAGTCACAAAAACAAAATGTTTTACGAAAACCGACGCTTTTTACGCCTCTCGCCCTTTTCTACTAACCACTAACCCAACTACCCACCTTTAGCCCAAGCCTAACCCTTTACCCAAAAAGTCCTCTTGATGTTTACAAAGGTATAAAGTTAAAAAGGAGGAGGATTGATTGCTTGGCAAGCTTATGGTAGGAATAAGTTCCATGCCGCTCTCGAGTGATTCACTAAAAATACACCTTCGGCCGAGTGTGAGTGATTTCCCCCGTGAGGTATGTGAACCTGTATATAAATGGAATTTTAAAACGGTATGTTATGCCTTAATAAATAATTTACCTTATGAAAAGTTTTTAATAAATCATGACGAATAAGATTGTAAATAAATAAAAATAAAACCTAAACAATCTTGGAAAATCCTGACACTCTATGACAAGCCCAAAACCTTCTCTTCTACCCATTCCATTTGGGAGTGTAAGCCACATATTAAAGAGTTTTGCTTGAGGACAAGCAAAGATTCAAGTGTGGGGATATTTGATGTGTGTAAAATGCAACATATAAATTACATCAAATGAGGCATAAAACTAACCCTTTTTAAGTACTAATGTTGGAAAAAGTGTATTTTTGTCTTCCTTTTGTATTTTCAGGATTAAATGAGCTCAAATTAACAAAAGAAGCAAAAAGACAGCTAAATCTAACATAAATACAAGAAAAGGAACAAAAGTGGATTGCCCGACCCCTCGACAGCATCCTCCCAAGCAAAACAGAGAAGACAGAAGACTGAACACGCCCCGTGCTCAGCGAGCACGGTGCCGTGCCCAAGAAGCAGCAGAAAAGACAAACCTGTAGAAGCTTCTATTGCTCACCACGGGGCCGTGCCCAGTGAACACGGGGGCGTGCCCAAAGTACTGCAGGCGCATTAATTGTAATTGCGAAGTACTGCAGGCTGTGCCCAGTGGACACGGGGCCGTGCCCAGGCTTCTGTTCAGCCTATAAATAGGAGTGCTTGGATCCATTGCAACTCATCCCTTGGCACACCACCTCTCTCACACTTCATCCACCACCCACCACCATCACAACACCATCATCCACCACCATCATCCATTGTCCATCATAGAGTGTGTGAGTCGTCTCGGGATCCAACATTGATCGTAAGAGTTCTTGACAATCAAGGCCATGTTTGCCTAAGTCTCTTACATCACTTGGTGAAGACAAGTGTTTAGTATAATACTTTTTATTTTCAATCTTTTGCACTTCTTAATTGGTTTTGTATTAATGACTTCAATAACTAGTTTCTTATGTTGAAGGTGATTCTTCCTTATCGTTTGTCTGTGGTGTCTTGGCATTATTTTACTGTCTATATAAAATAAAAGATTTTCACCATTCATATCTCCACGGTCTATATGGAGGTATGTTGGCTACCTGGTCGGGGGTTAAGGGAACGGTTTGGTAAGGGTCTTGCCCTTGTTCAGCGTTTAGAGGTCCTGCACGGGACCTGGGTCAAATTTAGTAGGACCTCCTTCAATACCCAAAGGTATTGGATGGCGGGGGTCCAAACTCTTTGATCCCCTCATAAGTTAACTACTATTAATACTATAACCCGTCTATTTAGGACTGTATCCCTGCTGACTCAGACTACTTAGTCGAGGGTAACGTCACCTCCAAAAGAGGGGCCTACCATAATTTGCATTAATAACTTAATTAATTATCTTTCAATAATCCGACCCTTTAGGATTGTATCCTTGCTGACTCAAACTACTGGGTTGAGGGTAGCGTCACCTTCAAAAGAGGGGCCTACTACAATAACTAAGATAATCTCTTAAACAAGTGCAAAAGTGCGAAAATAATCAAAGGTTATACGAACACACGAATCGGATCCAAGTGATTCATCTTGTCTATCCGTTTTTATTTTTATTTTATTTTTCAACATTTATTTAGTTTTATTTTCTTAGTTAAAAAAATCTTTTTCTAACATTTTGATTTGATTAGACGTTGAGGATAAACCGGTACTAAAAGCTCTTGTGTCCTTGGACGACCTCGGTATCTTACCAACACTATACTACGTCCACGATGGGTGCACTTGCCCATATATGTGTTTAGTGTTAGTAAATATCGTGTTTTATAAATTTAAAACTTGGCGAAAGTGTAAAAAGGGCTTAAAATATATACCTAAAACATATCGCACTACACACGCATCAGCTGCTTCATGCTTCTCCCCCATTCAAACTTCTTATTTTTCTTCAGGATATCATAAAACTCCTTGCATTTTTCTGAGGAACTTGAGATAAATCTATTCAATGCTGCTACTCGACCTGTCAACCGTTGAACATACTTCATATTTGAAGGTGATTTGATATCCAAGATGGCTTTGATCTGCTCCGGGCTTGCCTCTATTCCTCTTTTGGTTACCATGTATCCTAGAAACTTTCATGCCCCCACTCCGAAATGGCACTTAGCAGGATTCAGCTTCATGTTATACTGATCCAGGATATCAAATGCTCCCTTGATATCCTGGAGGTGATCCTCAGCTATTTTAGATTTCACCACCATATCATCGATGTATACCTCCATTGTGTTCCCCAGCTTATCTTTGAACATCATGTTCACCAATCTTTGGTATGTTGCACCTGCATTTTTCAAACCGAAAGGCATAGCATATAGCAATAAATACCTGTTGGTGTCATGAAGGCAGTATCCTCCTGGTCCGAAGGCTCCATTTGAATCTGCTGAAATCCTGAGGATGCATCCATGAAGGTTAACATCTCGTGCCGGCGGTAGCATCTACCATTGCATCAATATGAGGAAGAGGAAATGGGTCTTTAGGACAAGCCTTGTTCAAGTCCGTGTAATCTACACAGACTCTCCATTTCCCATTTTTCTTCTGTACCACGACTACATTTGCCAGCCATCTTGGGAATTTGACTTCTCTAATCATTTTCGACTTCAATAATCTGTCTACTTCTTCTTGAATAATTGTATTTCGTTCCGGAGCAAATTTTCTTCTTTTCTGCTGGACAGGCTTGAATGACCTGTCAATACCAAGCTTGTGTGTTATAACATCCTTGGAAATACCTGTCATATCCTCGTGCTTCCACGCGAATGTTGACATCCTGCATTTCAAAAAGTTAGTCAGTTGATGCTCAATATCCTGAGGGATATTGGTCCCTACGAGCATCGAGATATCCAGATTATCCTGATCCAGGATAACTTTTTTCACATCCTGCTCCGAAGCTTCCGCAATATCCTGGGCCCGTATCTTTAATTGCTATGCTGCATTAGGCTTGGTAGAGGATTTCATGGAGGATGAGTAACACTCCTTTGCTTCCTGCTGATCACTGTCTACTTTGACAACCCCCCAAGGTGTAGGGATTTTGATGCATTGATGATAAGTCGATGGCACAGCTTTCATATCATGGATCCATAGCCTGCCCAATATAATATTATAGTAGGATAGGGAGTCCACCACACAGAAGCATTGTATCGAATTGACCCCTTCAACATATACTGGGAATTTAATCTCTCCCACGGTATTCCTAGCTTCTCCACTGAAGCCAACGAGTACAGTGGATTTTGAAGTAATATCCATTGGAGATACATTCATCCTCTTCAACGTCTCTAGTTAGACTATGTTGACGGAGCTTCCATTGTCCACCAATATCCTGCGTACAAAATGGTTAGCCACATATAATGTTATTACCAGAGCATCACAGTGAGGATCCTGGACAGTATCCCTGTCATCGCTATCAAAAGTGATCACTTTATCAGCTGTGAGGGTTGTCATCCTGGTTGGTCTCTCCCCTCTTTCGGCTTTAGCCTCCTTTGCATGCCTCTTGGCCGCCGAATATGAAGTTCCACAAATGTCGGATCCTCCTGAAATAAAGTTGATTATCTTGGCATCCGCAGGAGGTGGTGCTGCACGTTCAGGATCCTTCTCAGTATCCTGACCCTTGTTTTTCTTTCTTCCCAGGAGATCCTTCAGATAACCTTTGCTCAAGAGATAGCTTATTTCCTTCCTCAGGGCAATGCAATCCTCCGTAACATGTCCGAAATCTTCATGGAAGGCACACCATTTGGACTTATCCTTCCAATCAGCTTTTTGTTATTCTTCCGAGGCCACCTGGCTTTGTCTCCTAAACCCTGCATAGCATACATTAGTTCAGGTATATTAACAGAAAAACAATATTCAGATAACTCAGGATACTCCTCAGGATCCTCGTCTTCAACAACATTCACTTTCTTGTTATCATTTCTACCATACGGCTTAGAGCGGTATGGTTTGTATGAGGATTCTGACTTCTTGTTAGTTGACTCATATGTTGAGGATGCATTCATCCTCTCTTGCATTTTTTTATCATCCTCCAGCCTGATATATCTTAATGCCCTGTTACGAGCTTCATCCAGGTTTCTGCAGGGATTCATCACAAGATCCTGGTAGAATTGAGAATCTTTCTGCAATCCCATCTTGAAAGCCTGCACAGCTGTTGCAACATCAAGATGTGGGATATCCAAGGATTCCTGGCTAAACTTATTCACATAGTCCCTCAAGGATTCCTGAGGTCCTTGAGTTATCCTGTAAAGGTCACTGGTTAATTTCTCAAAACTCCGGCTGCAAGAAAATTGACTATTAAATAAGTTAACCAAATGAGCAAAAGAAGTAATTGAGTGAGGAGGAAGGTTTAACAGCCATTTTAAGGC
This sequence comes from Helianthus annuus, assembly GCF_002127325.2. Classification (NCBI taxonomy): domain Eukaryota; kingdom Viridiplantae; phylum Streptophyta; class Magnoliopsida; order Asterales; family Asteraceae; genus Helianthus; species Helianthus annuus. The sequence continues at coordinate 82,006,341 of NC_035438.2, forward strand.
TGATCCTGTTAGGGTAGAGCCGAAACCCTTGCATAAGCATGCTTCCTTAAGTTCTGGAGGGATAGGGTTGATTTCCATGCGTTCCCTATACTGGGCGATATGCTCCTCAGGATCCGTGGTTCCATCATAAAGCTTCATGTTGGGAGTTTGGAATTTTTTTGGGATTTCAGCATCACAAATGGGATGCACAAACTGAGATATCCTGTGGCTATCCTGGGATACTTCAGGGATCGGCTGAACCACCCCAGGTACACTGGATATTATATCCTTTAGCTTCTGAAGCTCCCTAGATAATGCCGATGTCACACCTGTATCCTGCAAAGATCCAACACTGTTAGTGGCAAGAGTATTATTATTATTAGACATGTTACCAATCTGAGGATTTTGGCCATATCCTGAAGCATATCCTGAGCTCCTCATAGCTGACACTCTAACCGAAGAAGGTATCCCAGGAGTAGGATTCTGGGGATGGCTAGGCACAATATTTCCCCGATTATCCTCAGTGTAAACTGCAGAACTGAAGTTCAAAGCCCTGGGCTGTAGAGGAGTGACGATATCTTCAGTGGATCTGCTCGAACCGGATTTCAAGAGTTGTATTTCCCTTAACAGCATTTGGTTTGTTTCCTGTTGCTGCCTCATTTGTTCTTGCACACTTCCGAATAAGGTTAGAATTTCATCATTAGAAGCTAAAACGGGAGCAGATCCTTGGATACTCCGAGTAGGGATAACAACCTTAGGTTGTGAAGGAGCGGGCATCCTCGGAGGAGGTGGTGGAAGCACCGAACCAGTAGTAGCAGAAGCCGTAGCAGACACAGTGGAGGAGCTCATGCTTGATCTCGAGGCCATTGAAAATAGTGTAGCAAAAAGTTTTGGAAATAGAAAACCAAGTAATGATTTTGCAAAAGTTTTTAGTAGAAATAGAACCACTTGCCCCACGGTGGGCGCCAAATTGTTTTGGTCAAAAATTACCGAAGTAATTAAGTAATCAAATTAGTTAAGTGAGGTAGTGTGCTAGAAATATGTATGAAAAATATTCAAGTTAAGTTATTTGCTAAAACAGTTTCAGGATACGGCTCAGGATATAGAGCTATATCTATGATCAAACAATGAGCAAAAAAGTAAAGATTGACACGTGGTGTACGAGGAAAGCCCTTGATCAATCTAGATCGCCAGCACAAAACCTCGGGAGCTGACAATCGTAGCTGCCTTGTTCTTCTTTTGCTTCAATATCAGGATACAGTGCAGGATATGGTGCGGATCAACTAAGTGTTACAATGTAATTCGACTACAAGTGTTTGTGTGTAGTGACTGTTGAAAGCTAGAGACCAAAAGTGTTCGAGAGTGTGTGTGTAAGATTGTGTGCCTTAATCTGATCCGCCCCCATCCATTTATAGTAAAATAAATGCAACAAACTATCCTAAATAACCGGGATCCGGCGAATATTCCCCACTCGAACGTTGTAGACCTGGTCTTTCGGGTTCAACGTCTCTCACATAACAGATATGCCCGAGTCTTGAGGAGAAGAAGTCCATCTGACCGTTAGTGACTTGTAGCCTCTTACCTGCACGTGGATTATTAAGTTAACACCAGGATATCGCCCGGGATGTTACCAATATCCCAATTCAGTATCCTGATCACAAACAAACAGTCAAAAGCAAGATATCAGTCAGGATATATAGGCTCAGAAAATGGCCCATAACAGTCATTTTGGGTTTAATGAATCAAGTCATTTCGGGATGATTAAGTCTTTCAAACGAGTCCGTGTTTTTTAAATCAACTATTTTCAGGGTTTGTCAATGTTTTCAAAGTGTTCCAGAGTATCAGTTACTTCCGGTTTATCTAAAATTCAGACAAAACAGCTCCGGACATTTCAATCAGTCAAAACAGTTCAGGATTTAATCTTCTTCCGTAGTTATTAAATCAGCAACAGATCCGGGTTTTGTTTTTAAGTATCAACAACAACAGATTCAGGGGTTGGGTTATGCTTGACTAGTCTGCATCTAATATAAAGTAGGGTCAGGGTTTGTTTCTTTTTGGACTTGTTATGTTTAATCTGTTTAAATACAACTGAACTCCAGGTTTATAATTTTTCTTATCTCCGGGTTATTGGTTTCATGGGCCGGTCTCTTCGAGTTATAGTGGGCTCTGGTTTTTTTAAGGTATTAATATCTTGTCAGGTTTTGGGCTTTACGATTGCGTTCCACAAGTTTCATTCCGGGTTTTATTAAAATCAAAGACTCCGGATTCATTTGATGACTGTTGTGACTCCAGAATAAGTGAGGGTGAAAAAAAGGCATGAAAAAGTCAAAATTCTATTTTTCGTAAATGATGAATTTTGATAAGCAGGGTGTTTGGGAAATTTTGGTGATGAAAATCTTTCCGCGAATTTTTGTTCGATAATGGCGGTCCATGGTTATTTACAAGATTCTCGGTGTTGGAATGTGGTTCTTACTAGAGATTCGTGTAACAAGTTGCGACTATTATCATGCATTGGAGGTGAAAATAATAACTTGGTTGGACTTTGACAGTTTACGAAGAAATAGGGGGAGTAAAAAATCCTATTTTCTTGGTAAATATAAAGCTTGTGCATAAAAGGGCTCGTGTGTGATGGAGTTTTGTCATTTGTGTTTATGTTATTAATCAAGTATTAACGTGATGAAGTTGATTTCTCGGTTGAAGACTATTAAAGATTGAGCCTTATTAAGTTGTTGTTTAGAGTAGAGAAGATTAGTTTCTTCGTCCTCTTCAGTAGAGAATGCTAGTTTCTTGGTCCCTCTTCCAAGACGGTTGCTAGTCAGTTCTCGAAATAATGCGGTGCTTCTTGTTAAAGGGAAGATCAGAGATGAAAGCCATCAGAGATTCAGTGGATTCGTGAAGATAGGAGATTGATTCACGAGGATACGTGACGAGATGAGATCATACATGAAGGGTTGAAGACTTTTGATCAAGATGGTGGATGTACTTTTACAAAGTTCAATTTGTTATTAACTTATAAGTGTTCAAGGTTGGGCATTGGAAATCCAATGTTTCTTTCTGTTGCCGGTTAGGTTTGAAGATTAATGTATTGAGCGATATTCATACATGTGGTTGTAGGTTGGTTCGCGTTAACTTGATTCGGGAGTAGTTTGAGGGGAGGATCTACAGTGTTTGATGTTGGATTCTTCAGGTTTCTCAAAGCGTCCTTAAGTGATCGTCAGCAAGTCTTTTACTAGAAGGGTTGAAGATCGTTGTGCTCTACCGGAAAGATCAAGTCTCAGCCAAAGTTGAAAGCAGGCATGATATCATCAGTCAAGGGGGAGTCTGTAAGTGCAGTATCCGGTGACTGGAGACATCAGTGTTAGACACAACTGATGGCAACAGTTAAGGGGGAGTCTGTAAGTGCAGTTCCTGCAGGGTAACTGTGCTTTATCAGTTCTGGTCAACGGTCAAAAAGTCCAAGCCAAGTCAAGAATTCGGAAGCTTTATCAGTTCTGAGTTTATGATGTTAAACTCGGAATATGATGATTATTATTGTTGTCCGAATTATTTGTTTTGTATCCCGGACAATATGTTTTATCCGGGTTTAGTCCCTAGTCTATATATATGTGTTGTATAGGGTAGATTAGGGCAACCCTTGAGAAAGTTGGGTGCACCTCTCACAAGATCCCATCCATCCTCCATCAGGGTGCACAATTCTAGATAGAGAGAAAGGGAAACTATGTGTTAGTGAGAGAAAGCTCGGTTTAGATCTTTGTGACCTAAACCAGCTTGTAGATGATGTATACTCTTTTGGTATGTAATATGTGATGACTGATTCGTTAATAAAGAGATTCATCTTCTACATCTTTCTATCTTTGGTGTTTATGACTGTTCTTCGCTTCTTGAATCAAGTGCAATAAAGAAGATTGTCCTTTGGCAGTTCAGTTCATCAAGGTAGTGTAGTTCTATGTGAAGAATCAAGTTTGTGCAGGCAGCGATTACTCGAAGCGTTAACAAAGAAAAGATCTTGAGCTTTACATTAAAGATCCCACACTGATCAAGGGGGAGTCTGTCAATGCACTTTGGGTGATAAGTGCAGGCTCTCAAACTCAAGGATCTTTTATGTAATTAGTTGAAACTGTTAGTTTGGTAAGGGTTTTCATGGTCAGGGTTTGGGAGTTTCCTTGGTCCGAATTTTTGTATATTGTTTAGTCAGTGTTTTGTTTTGTATCGGGCTTTGGGCCCATGTCCTGACTTTAGTAGTCAGGACTTCCCATTGTATATAAACTCTTAGTGAAATGTTATACACAGTGATTTCTTTTGTGGAAAGTTTATTCTTCAAGAAACCCTAATCATTGTCACTGTGTGTGAATTGACGGCTACTGTGTGTGACGTCATTCATTATTTTCATCATTCTTGTTCTACACTTTCTTGATCCAATACCATATAATAGTGATTGCTAGGTGGATTCCACACACCTGGTGATTGTTGTCTGGGTGAGATCCTTGGGTAGGAGACCTTACAAGTAGTATCAGAGCATGGTTACCGATTCGGAATGGTCTAACCGCCTTCCGAATCACCATTGCTCCTGATTTGATGTTTATTTCCGCAAAATATCTTGAAGATGTGAAGATTCTGCATAAAACTTGAAGAAAATGAAGCTGTTCGTCGGCTGTGATGGTTTTTCTTGTTATCCAAGTGTTGCAGTTCTAGGGTTTTGATCTGAAAAAGGCTATATCCGGATTTATGTAAGTGTTATACCTGTCTAAGTTAATCTATCAACATCAAGTCAGAGTTTACAACTTTAGGGTTTTGAAAGGAGAAATATGGTCCGGATTTTTAATGGAGAAAACATGTCCGGGTTTTCTTATTGTTCAAAAGTCCGGATAAGTTGTCGTTCAGAGTTAAATTTCTTTTTAACATGTTTTGGTCCGGGTTTATGTTTCTAAGGATCATGTTAGGGTTTTTAAACCTTTTCAAGGTTTCAGATTTTATGTTTTAATGACTGTCAGGGTTCTTAAACTTTTTAAAGTTTGAGAGTTTAATCTCATTTAATCATCCCGGATTTCAGCGATTTCATATATTCTGGGTTTTCGCTTTATATCAATCAGGGTTTATAACATATCAGGGTTTCCTAAGTCTGGTAAATCCGAGTTTATGTTTAAAGGTTGTGTCCGGGTTTTAAATCAAGAAAATTATGTCCACGAGTTTTGCTGAAAACTGTAACAACTGTTCCAGGTTCGTTCTCTGTCCGGGTTAAAATTTTTTTTTGAAAAACCTCGATAACTGTTCAGGGTTTTTCCATCTGATTTAACTAGTCTAGATTTTTAGTTTCGCTGTGATTTTTGGTAAACTGCAGTCCGGATTTTCGATAAACTGCAGTCCGATTTTTCGATAAACTGCAGTCTGAATTGTGGAAAAACTGTTCAGGGTTTTCGATAAACTGTAGTCCGGATTTTCAAGTTTTCATTGTTTCCGAGTTTTCTAGGTTTCGTTAAAAGATATAGTTCCGAGTTTCCTTGGGTCTCCAGGTTTTTTAATCAGTTCCGGGTTTCTCCTCTCATGTGTTCCGGGTTTACTTATGATGTGTTGTCATCTAATCTTGTTTCCAGGTCCGTGTTTCTTTGTTTAATTCAACAGCTCAAGGTTTATATTTTTTATTATTAGTAACTGAAACGCTGAAAGTCTTTGTTATTTCAATGAGAGTGTGTCTCGGAGCATCTATGTGTTGCTTATATCTAATTTGTTTAGAGTTGTTCCGGGATTTTTTTTGTTCAAAATCTGTTCCGGGGTTTGTTATCTAAAACTCTTATCCGGACTTTCATGATTCCAATCCGGGTTTACATTTATAATGTTTCTCCGGGTTTCTTTTAAACACTTTCTTTCGGGTTTTCTTGATAAACTCTTTCCAAGTTTCATTATTTATTTGTTTACGGGTTTACAAGGAATATCATATCCTGGTTTCTTTTTAACTTAGAACTGGGTTCAGGGTTCTTTATCACTATTCTGAGTTCTTTTATATAGTTCCGGGTTAATGAAGTTAAAAACTGGTTTGTTTGTTCCGGGTTTTGTGTTCAGGATTCTGAGTAGCCAACAGTGGATACCATCTGTTCGGGGAATTTGAATTTTAAAAAAAAGGCGTGAAAATGTCAAAATTCCATTTTTTCGTAAACAGTGGATTTTGATAATTTTGATAAGTTTGATAAGTAGAGTGTTTGGGAAAATTTTTGGTGATGAAAATCTTTCCGCGAATTTTTGTTCGGTAATGGTGGTCCACAGTGTTATTTACAAGATTCTCGGTGTTGGAATGTGGTTCTTACTAGAAATTTGTGTAACAAGTTGAGACTATTATCGTGCATTGGAGGTGAAGATAATAATAACTTGGTTGGACTTTGTCAGTTTACGAAGAAATAGGGGAGTAAAAAATCCTATTTTCTTCGTAAATCTAAAGCTTGGGATAAATTACACTTTTCATCCTTTATGTTTGTAGCGTGTTGCAATGGATGACCTTAAACTTAAATAATTTTAGTCACAATCCTTTATTTTGAAAACTTGTTGCATGTTTTGTCCTTTACCCCAAACTAGGTTAGAAATTTAAGTTAACTCTGATCACGTGCTTGGCACGTGAGGGTATTTATGTCCATCCACCTACCAACTACCCCTACCATATAAAACCCCTCTTTTCAACCCCAAATCGCTCAATCGAAACCTGCAACTTTCCACCATCATCATCCTGGTTCTGCTCCCTCTCCATCATCATCCTCATTCCTGCCGACATTTTCCTCAGTATACAATACAATGTTTGACTTGATCCAAGACGAAATCAACAGATGTATTATGTGTTGGTGCACTACATCTGTTGATTTCGTCTTGGATCAAGTCAAACATTGTATTGTATAGATTAGGGCTCAATATATGAGAAAATAGGAGAATGTATGTGTGTTAGGAAGAGGTTTTGATTCTAGGGTCATTAGATAGAGGTTTCGCTTGGATGAACATAAGGTTCCACTTATATGATCACTAGAGGTTTCGCTTGAAGGGTATTGTACATATAAGCGAAACCTGGACCCTATATAAACCCTTGAAGCGAACTCATTTGTACGGTTGACAAATTCCATACCGAGGTGCTGCCGGTGTGACGATTGAGCTGTAATTCTGGTCAAATCAATAAAACTGTGGATTAAAGTGACGTGCAAGCTATTTCTATCTACATTTCTTGTTATTCCGCACCTGAAACGTAGAAGAACGCCTCTGAACGACTCGTTCGGGTCAAGTCACGATCCTACAAGTGGTATCAGAGCTTGGGAGGAGGTTTTCTACAGAAATTAGCTGGTTTTTGACATTGTTTTCTACTTCTACACCTTCTATTCTCATTTCAGAAAGATTTAACGGTCAGAATTAGTTCAAAATTTCTCAGATTGTGTGCAATAGATTAAAGACGAATCCTGGAAAGTTTCATGCCAAAATTCGAATTAAAAATGGGTCAAAACATCTTCGAACTAGGTTTCGCTTGTTTGGACACTTAGTAGTTCCGCTTGAAATGTTTCGCTTCTAGTGACATTTTGGAGTTTCGCTTGACAGTTCCACTTGAAATTGCTTTAATAGTTCCGCTTATTGTTACACAAACTGTTCCGCTTCTAAGATCATTAACTGGTTCCGCTTCAAAGGACTATTAGGGTTTCGCTTGTGTAAACATTAGTTTCGCTTATTTGTCACTGCTATTGAAAAACGTGCAAAGTTATCATGGATTCAGAGTTTTACAACGCGTTCGCAACACCGACTACTCCAGCTGCGATTGCTCAGGCCATGAACTTAGAAAACGAGACGGGAACCACCCAAAAGCCCCCGAAATTGATGAGTATCGAAGAATATTACGGGTGGAAAGATCGATTCGAGAACTGGGTTCAGGCAAACCATCTTAGATCATGGGAGTGTATATTGAAGAAGTATGTGTTGCCTCGAACAGAATTGCAGGTTATCAAACAGTTATCTGAATTCACGGATCAGGAACGGGTGATGTACAAAGCCGAGAAGATGATGATCAGTTTATTGCAGCAAGCGATCAAAGAAGATATATATTCATTCTGCTACAGCACGACAAAACTGCAAAGTCGATATGGGATGCTCTTAAAGTTAAATTCGAGGGAAGCGAGAACATGATAAAGAGCAAGAAGGCGCTGCTTAAGAAAGAGTTTGATTTGTTCAGCAGCTTGCCGGGAGAGGATACAAAGAAGCTGATTGAGAGATACTATCACTTAGTGCGATCATTGTCGATGTTGGGTGTTGAAAAAGATCGTGAAGAATGGGTAGACAAGCTAGCCGATGCACTACCGCAGAAAGAGTGGGGAACATATTTGATGATATTAAAGAATACGGGCGTGTATGATAATCTAACGATTTCTCAGTTCATAGAGAAGATCGAAAGTCAGGATCTGGAACAGCAGAAGATCGCTAGGATGAATAGTCCGAGTGGTCAACAGGACGTGAAGATGTACTACAAAGGTAGCATTCCAGTTCCAGAATCTGAGAGAAGTCCGAAAATCCAAACTGCTTTCAGTGCTGGTGATTTAACGGAAAAAGCTGATCAGAGTTCAACAAAAAGCAGCAGTGGATTCACATCATTTCCGAGTGTCAATCCTAAAGAATCAAACTCAAGCTTTCAGTCTCAGGGTACAAAGACAGGAAATGGATACGTGATTCAGTGCAACATAGCTCTAAATCTTCCAGAAGGACAAAGCTTTTCAGAAGACACTGCTAAAGATCACATGACTCTTCTTGGTTCAGTGTTGTTATCATATGAGGGTCTAGTAGCTGGTCGGATTGGAAATCCTATGCTCACCAAAGAGGATTACGACCAAATAGACGCCGAAGAAATGGAATTAATGGACATAAAATGGTGTCTTGCAAGTGTTCTTCGACGTGCTGAGAAGTTCAAAACAATTACCGGGAGAAATGACTTTCTTGATGCTCATGTATCTACTTTAGGTTTTGATAAATCTAAAGTTACTTGTTTTCGATGCAGGGAGAAAGGCCATTTCAAACGGGAGTGCAAGGGTAGAGAAGCTAGTGGTGCTCAGAATCTGTTCGGAAAAGACGACTACTACCGGAAAGCCATTTATCAGCAGGTTGGTCAATCTCAAGACTCACAGACGGCTCATAGTAGAAAGATCGAAGATTCAAAGAGAGCATGCTTAGTGGACTTCAGCTGGGACAAATACATATCTCCTGACAGCAAAGCCTGTATAGTTGATCAAGATGATGAGAGACTACCTGATGGCTTTAGTTGGGATATGTTTGTTGATGAAAAAGGAGAGTTCAAAGCATTCATTGCCAAGATTGTCAGAGAACCAGACATGTTTGCTACATGGATGAAATCTATTAGAGTGAATGTGACTAGTGAGGATGAGAAGTCTGTTACGTCTGATGAAAATTCAGAAAGTGTTGACGAACTTTCAGAAAGATCTGGGGAAATTTCAGAGGGTTCAGATGAGTGTTTTGAAAATGTTGCTAGTTTTGAAAAAGAAGTTGTATTTGATGAAATACCATCTGATTCTGGTCCATCAGATGCTGCTGATTCTGAAAAATCTGTACAGTTTGATCAGTCACCAGTTGATAGTAGTAGTGATGATGAGGAAGAGAAACATATCAATATTGCAAAATCTCATCTTTCTCCTGAAAGTTTTCATTTCTATTTTGCAGATCGAATGGAGAAACTGAAGGAGAAACGAGCTGCTAAAGAACAACAACAAGTGAATATTGAAGAAGTTGTTCAGAATGAAAATGTTGAAAGTTCTGATGAAGAGATAGTTGAAACTGAGAAAGTGAAAGAAGAAGTAAAGGTGATTGAAGTTGTGAAAACAATCGAGATTGAGAAGATTGTCGAAGTTGTAAAGCTTTGCGAGAAGTGTTTGGAAGCTTGCAAGGATTGTGCAGCAAAATATGACATCATTGCTGAGTATGAGAAGAAGAAGGAGCAGTTATTGTTCAACCTAAACTATGTGAAAGAATCGTATGATGTCTTGAACAAAACAGTAAATGGCCTCCAAAAGACGAACTCAGAGAGAGAACAAGCACTGACAATGATGAATGCAGTTATGATGTCAAAGCAAAAAGCCATAAATTTCTACATCGAAGAGAGTGCCAAGTGGAAACAAGAGTTGGAGACCGAAAAGATCGAAAATGAGAGGATTAGACGTTTATTACAAAGCTATTCTAGTTCTGATTATCTCATTGATCGTATTTACCCAACTGTTGTAGGAATGGAAGCTTTTCAAGACGAGAAGCCAAAGAAGAAGAAAGACTGTGGTAAGAAACCGACTGTTAGCTATGACAAGTGTCCGCCTCCAATTTGGGAAGGGTATTCTCCTAGAAAACCAAATGAGGAGCAACTTGAAAAAGCAGTCAATATAAAGCTTAAAACCGACACAACTGACGTTTTACCAGATAACATTGATGTCACATTTATCTCGTCCGATACTGATCATGAGTCTGAGTTAATCAAAAGGTGGTCGATCAGGTGTTGGATACTGATGAGGAATCTGAGTCAAAGTCTGAGTCTGGAAAGTCAAGTTTGTTAGTCAACAGGGAAAATTCGTCGGTCAAACGGTCTTATAGTAAAGAATTTTTGTTATCAAAGGCAAATTTGAATGATGAAACATTCGAAGTTGTTTATACTTTGAATGGTTCTGACAAATTATATTACAACAAAGAGTTTCCAATAATGAGTATTAAAACAGAATTGATTAATAAAACTTTTAAACTAATAGAAATTAATATTCCTGAATTGAAAGTTTTAAAAAGTTTTGAAAAATCTAAAAAATACACTTCAAGAGTTCAACAACGGTTAAACAAGAAAAAAGGTTACAATTCTGGTTCCGGTTTTCAAAAGAAACCTAACCAAAATGGTAGCTACAAAAAGAAAGGTTTAGGTTTTGTTCCACCAGAAAATCAGAAAAATGATAAAAATTCTAAAACTAAAACAGAATTTGTGTCAGGTGGAAACTCAGATGAGGAGCAGAAGAAATCATTCTGGAGACAGTCAAACCAAGAGTTTCTGGCTGAAAAGAGAAAGAATGGAGATGAAGTGGTGTATCAAAGAGAGACTAGAACCTGTTACAAATGCAATGAAATTGGTCACATTGCATGGAATTGTTCAAAGAATGCAAAAACAAAACAGGGAGTTTCTCAGAAATTAAAAGAAAAAGTTGTTGATTTTGAACCATCAACTGAAAAACTTAAAGTTTTTGAGAATTCAACTTATGAGGATGGTGAATGTTCAAAGAAAAATAGGTATGAAAAGAAAGGAAAAGATAACCAAGTGTGGGTTACCAAGAAGGTTGATGTGAATGTCGGCGATGAATCTGGTTCCACAAAGCCAGAAGAGCCACAGGTTGAGAAGAAAATTTCAGTGAATGATGAGGAGTTTCCATCATTGAAATTTGAAGAAATTAAAAAGAAAGTTGGTAAAACAGAGATTTCAAATCAATTCTACAATGAGAAAAAAAGATTTTGATGTCGAGAAAACTGTCACACCCTGGCTTTGCGGAAGCGTGGTTAATTTGGTGTGACTTCTTAATACCATAGCTTAACCATAACAAAGCTATATGAATAAAAACTGTCACACCCCCAAAATCCACACGCGGAGTACCACCGCTTGGAGGCGTGACGTGACCAGGATCAAGCCATCAATCATATTGAACATAGCATAATATAATTAAGATAGTTCGTAAAACCCAATTCAATATAATTGATGTTCTATACCAAACATAGTATCAATAGCGGAAGCATAAAAATGTAAACCCAAAGTAAATCATAAGTTCGAATATTCGAAACGTTAAACATAGTGTTCATGATCTGTGCTCCACAACGACCCGCTCCTCCTTGTGCAAGCTCCATATGATACCTAAGGTCCTGCAAGGCATGCAGCAGAGAGTCAACAACTAGTTGAGCGAGTTCACAGAAAATAAGTTCGTAATAGTAATGAGTATGTTCATCTAGTTGGGGGCTTCCCATGCATGTACGTACTAATGGTGGGGGTTTCCCATTGCCTTGTATATAAATATTACTAGTGGGGGATTCCCACGTTTATCTTTACTAATGGGGGTTTCCCATTATGGTACTTACTAGACTATTTGCAACCATGTGTTCTTCTTAATCCGAGAACAGGAATACGTACAAGGTCACGTAGGATTTACGTGAGTGCCCTTCCCCGAGGACAGTGGTACGCGTGGGGTTTACGTAGGATTTACGTAAGTGTCCTTCCGACCTAGAAGACAGTAGTAGGTATTAGTTTACGTAGGTTTTACGTAAGTGTCCTCCCGACTCGGGAGACAATGGTAGATACTAGTTTACGTAGGTTTTACGTAAGTGTCCTGACTATCCTGAGGACGATGGTCTATAGTCTAGCAATAGCGTAAGTACGAGTAATCATCCATTTCAAATAATCCAACCCAATTCCCAACCCGGGAATCCCATGCCTTGGCTGTGTGAACTCCCTTGATTTGCTCGGTATGCTAAGTAGGTGCTTGCAATTAGTCAATCACGTCCTAAAGTACGCATGTATTCATAATCAGTTTATATCCAAGTTGTGCACGTATAGGTAATCATAAAAGTACTAGCATGTATTCTTTATCACATAAGTTATGCACATCACTTAACAGCAGTTAAATAATCCAGTTAACATTTGACCGAGTTAAACCTTGTCACTGTGCAAGTATACAAGTTGACGAAACACAGATTTTGGCGAAACACATAATTAACGAGACACATTCTGTTTCGCCAACTACCCTTGGCGAAACACCCCTCTAATACGTCAACATATCCTTGGCGAAACACTTTCTGTTTCGTCAAGATCCCCTTTGGCGAAATAGAATCCAGTTCCGTCAAAAATCAACACAGAAACCAAAATAAATTTCCCAACTAAATTCTTTAGGCCGCCCACTACCACCAATTAGAAAATGTGGCCGCTCAACCCTTGTGATTGGACCGATTGATAGTATTAGTCAAACAAGGTGAGGTGGTCTTATGCAAGAAAAGCCGCCATTCTCAATATTCGGTTCTCTAACATTATTGGGCCAAGCCCACAACCAATGGTCATTAACTAACCGCCCTAACCCACCAACCAAAACATCACACACATGACTCCTAGATTGTTGCTAGCCGCCAGTTTCCACATGTAACATTCATTAAGCCAAACAAATCACATAATCATGACCACCTACTCTATCATGACATATGCACATGAATCACACACGATTGGACCGATTTTTAAGGTGGTTAGTTTGCAATCATTTAGCCGGCAATTACTCATTATGTTATCCACATCTATTCTGACAAACACATATAAGTATATTATGGGGGAAAGTTGTAAATGATGCCCTTGGACCAAAATATACCCTAGCCGACAATCTATGATATCAATAATCATTATCCTACACAAGTCACAATGATCAATACTACAAATACTTTTATGCTCGGACATTGAGAGGGCAATAAACACAGTAGCAAGCGACACGTGATGATCAAATAATAAACGTAGGGTAATAATTAACACTAACCACAGAGAATGGAAAAACGACTAGATAGATTCGGGTTTCCGGGAACACACGATCGCCGTCAACAGGTAACAAAAAGCTCTAGGGTTTTGCGTTTGTAGAAAAGTGATTCGTTAAATAGGCAATCCGGTATATAATCACATAATGGGCCCTTACTGGGCTTTTGGCGAAACTGGGCCGGCAAAACAGGCTTTGTTTCGTCGGATGGTTCTTGGCGAATCACAATTCTGATTCAATGAGATGTTGTATGGCGAATCACATATGATTCGTCGGGTCCGTACTGGTTTAATCAGTTAAGTTTTCATGCTACAATTACACGACTAACACATTACTTTGCAAACACAATCCCACATGTTCATGCAACACAACGCGTTTCATCATAACACAACGTATACAATTACAAGCCAAACAAGTCAACACGTAAACAGTCAAAGTCAATGGTCAAGGTCAACGTGCATTCAATGCGAAAGTGAAAGTTGAAAGGTCGAGCTGTCACATTGTCCCCAACTTGAAAGAAATTTCGTCCCGAAATTTGGTACGCACTCACTGAGGAAGCTAGGTAAGTTGTATTGTTCACTGGTTTTTCCTGGGGTGTCACATCCTCCCCCCGTTGATCTGGAATTTCGTCCTGAAATTCCGCAGTAGTAGCTTCAGCCTCAGTAGTGGTTGCATTGGTTCCGAATAACTGGGGGTACTTTTCTGTCATCTAGTCTCCGCGTTCCCAGGTGTACTCTGGGCCACGTTTGGAGTTCCAACGAACTCGAACAAGAGGGATTCTCTTGTTTTTGAGGACCTTCACATCCCGGTCCGTGATTTCAACTGGTTCCTCGACGAACTGTAACCGCTCGTCGATAGTGAGTTCCTTAAAAGGAATTATGAGGGTCTCATCTGACAGGCACTTCTTCAGATTCGACACGTGAAAGACATTGTGAACTGCACCGAGTTCAGCTGGTAGGTTTAGCTTGTAGGCCACTTTGCCTATTTTCTCAATGATCTCGAACGGTCCGACATATCGCGGATTTAATTTGCCCCGTTTGCCAAAACGAACCACACCCTTCCAGGGTGAAACTTTAAGTAAAACCCGGTCCCCGACCTGAAATTCCAAAGGCTTTCTACGCTTGTCCGCGTAGGCTTTCTGACGGTCGCGTGCTGCCGCCATGCGTTGTCGTATTTGCGCAATCTTTTCCGTGGCGTCCACTACAACCTCTGGACCCGTAATCTGACTATCCCCCACCTCTGCCCAACAGAGAGGTGACCGGCATTTACGCCCGTACAATGCCTCGAATGGAGCGGCTTGTATGCTGGTGTGATAACTGTTATTGTATGAGAACTCCACCAAAGGGAGATGCTTTTCCCAGCCGTTGCCGAAATCGATAACACATGCCCGAAGCATGTCTTCAAGAGTTTGAATCGTTCGCTCAGACTGCCCATCCGTCTGAGGATGATATGCTGTGCTCATGTCTAATCGTGAGCCGAAAGATTTGTGCATTGCTTGCCATAGTTCTGACGTGAATCGTGCATCGCGATCCGAAATGATGGATGTGGGCACCCCGTGCCTCGAAACAACTTCTTTAAGATAGACGTCTGCGAGAGTGGAGAACTTATCCGTTTCCTTCATAGCCAGAAAGTGTGCAGACTTGGTGAGTCGATCCACGATCACCCATATGGTATCATTCCCCCGCTGGGATCTAGGTAAGCCCATAACGAAATCCATGGAAATTTCTTCCCTTTTCCATTGCGGTATCTTGGGTTGCTGAAGTAGGCCCGCTGGTTTCTGATACTCCACTTTGACCTTTGCACAAGTCAAACACTTGCTAACGTAAGTAGCGATGTGGGCCTTCATACTAGGCCACCAATATGTTGTTCTGATGTCGTGGTACATTTTATCCGACCCTGGATGTACCGAGTAGCGAGACTTGTGAGCTTCGTCCATTACCAGCTCTCGTAAACCGCCAAAAAGTGGGACCCAAATATGCCCCGTTACATAGTAGGCGCCGTCTTCCTTTTGTTCCATTCGTTGCCTTGAGCCGCGTAAGGCTTCAGCCTTGACGTTTTCGGGTTTTAAAGCTTCTATCTGAGCAGTTCGTATCTGTGCAGGAAGACTGGACTGAATAGTGAGCTGCAAGGCTCGTACGCGTCTAAGTAGAGTGTCTTTCCGACTGAGAGCGTCAGCCACAACATTGGCCTTGCCTGGATGATACTTGATGGCGCATTCTACTCGATCAGAAGTTCAACCCATCGTCGTTGACGCATGTTCAAATCCTTTTGCTTAAGGATATGCTCGAGACTCCTGTGATCGGTGTAAATCGTGCACCTGGTACCGTACAGGTAGTGTCGCCATATCTTAAGCGCAAAAACAACAGCTCCCAGCTCTAAATCGTGCATCGTGTAATTTCGTTCATGTATCTTAAGTTGACGCGAAGCGTAAGCGATAACCTTATCCCGTTGCATCAATACACATCCAAGACCCTGGATGGATGCATCACAATATACTACGAAATCGTCCGTGCCCTCTGGCAATGAGAGGGTAGGTGCACTGCAAAGTCTATCCTTTAAGTGCTGAAAAGCAGTTTCCTGCGTGTTGCCCCAACGGTAGGTGACACCCTTCTGTGTCAGTAGTGTAAGCGGCTGAGCAATCTTTGAAAAGTCTTCAATAAACCGTCTGTAGTAACCTGCCAAACCCAAGAATTGGCGTATTTCCGTTGGCGTACGTGGTGCAGGCCAGTTCCTGATCGAGTCTACCTTGGATGGATCGACATGAATCCCATCCTTG
This sequence comes from Helianthus annuus, assembly GCF_002127325.2. Lineage (NCBI taxonomy): Eukaryota > Viridiplantae > Streptophyta > Magnoliopsida > Asterales > Asteraceae > Helianthus > Helianthus annuus. The sequence continues at coordinate 82,022,625 of NC_035438.2, forward strand.
TTTACTACGTGGCCTAAGAAGTGGACTTCACGAAGCCAGAAGTCGCATTTGGAAAACTTGGCGTACAATTGTTCCTTTCGAAGAAGTTCCAAGATCAATCGCAGATGATGTTCGTGCTCCTCCTGACTCTTGGAGTAAATCAGTATGTCATCGATGAAGACAAACTTGTCTAAGTACGGCTTGCACACCCTGTTCATCAGGTCCATAAATACGGCAGGCGCGTTCGTTAGCCCGAATGGCATGACTAGAAACTCATAGTGACCGTAGCGAGTTCTGAAAGCGGTTTTGGAGACGTCCTCATCCCGGACTCTCAGCTGATGATACCCTGACCTCAAGTCTATCTTGGAGTAGTAACTCGACCCCTGCAACTGGTCGAATAAGTCGTCTATACGCGGAAGAGGATAACGGTTCTTCACCGTCACCTTGTTCAGTTCACGGTAGTCGATGCACATCCTGAAAGTGCCATCCTTCTTTTTCACAAAAAGTACCGGAGCTCCCCAAGGCGAAGAGCTTGTGTAACACCTCGAATTTTTGTATCCAATAATGTGTTAACACGTGTCATTAGTTTACACGTGGCATTAATATCAAATAAAGGACTAATTTTGACAAATCTTGAAAGTATGTAAATTCGAGGGTTATAAATGTCAAACAAGGGTAAATGTACTATATAGTAACCCTAAATGGTGCTTGTACCTTCAAACGAATAAATCATGGATCGTACGGAAGCGAAACGCGGAAGAAAGTGAGAGATTACAAGCTACAGGGGTTAACTATGTCAACATGTTTAATAATACCTCTGAGTGACCCTTTAACGCTCCCGAGGCTTTGTAATAGTATTATACGCTCACAAGAACATATTGTATAAATTCCGTGAAGTTCAGTTTTAAAACGAGAAAGTTATAATCAAATTCGTATGAGAAGGGTTAAAAGCGTCAACAATGAAAGTTAAGGCTTTCTGAATAATTAATAAACTAAATGGGGACTTAACAACGCGGGTAAATAACACGAGGTCCTTAGTTGTAATTAACCGAGGGCCAAACCGCAAAGTTACCCCTTCGAACCCGAAAGGTCTGGTAAATCATTACGAAAGATTTCGTTATTAATTACCAGATTCTGAAAATCATTACAAAAGATTTAAAATTTCTGGAAATCTAACCTCTCGCGACCCGCGTGAAGTTTCGGGTTAAGTTGAGGCGGGCCGCGAGCCACCTCTTAACCGCGTCTGATCTTTACATATCAGGCGGCCCGCGTAAAAGCAGCATGGAATCTCCATGCGGGCCGCATTAGACGCCCAGATGCAGAATGTTTGTAGTTTCTTGCCTTTTGAGCTTGTGAACGATCAAAACGCCAATAAATGAGGCATGGGCACCCTATACTCGACCCATAGCTTTATGGGACACCTGCCCATCATCCATGATCAGTGTAGGTTGTTGTGTAATGATCTTGAGGGCTTTGTTGCACTATAAATAGCCACATTGAGCTCATAACATTCACACAACTCAAACACTCAACTACTGATCATTCTAAAGCTCTCAAGCATTCCTCTCTGCTCTCTAAGCAAGATACAACTTCTGTAAGTCGTTCAAATCCATTTTGGTCTTATATTTCCATAGATTTAGCTTATAAACTCAACCGTCGTAACTAACGGTTGTCATAACGATAATTCACAAATGGTCCAGTGAATTGTCGGATCAAAAGTAGTTTTGAGTTGGTATTTATGTGGGTAATAAACCCCAAAAAGGGTTCCCTCTGATCACCACTCTAACTACGTCAAATATCGAGTCAAACGCGCACTTAAAAAGTCAACAGAAAGTCGTTTTGCCATTTTGTACATAATCTGTAATGTATATGCTATGAAACCTGTTTTGATAATCATAAAACATGATAATAAGTATGTAAACTTGTTTTCGCTCGTTTGAATCGACCATTTGCTATATTGACCCGGTTCGGAGCCGAATGTCGCAAAAGTTTGACTTTTGCTTTGACTTCAGTTCTGACCCGTTTTAGTGAGGTATAGATATGCCTTAGGACTCTCTTAGGACCAGGTTACATGATGGTATAAACCTCTGTGATCGGTTCACGAGTTATCCGAGTCTTTTGCGCATTTCCGTTAATCGCCTAAAAGTTGACCGTAACGCCATTTTGAAAATAAAACGAGTAATTCGGACACGTGAACGGACCAGAACCTTGCTTATTAAATTATAAGCATGTCCTTAAAGTTTCACATCAGTCCGAGGTCTAGAATGAGAGTTATGCTAAATAGCGTGATTTAAAATAAACTTTTGTAATAAAAGGCGCAATTAGCATAACACCTATCTAAACCAAGATTTCGTCACCAAAACTTTTACCCACTGTTATAAAATAATATTTTGGGAATTTTAGAGATTTTTAATAATTTTTACCTTGCTCATAACCTGCGGTTATGGCTACGGTTCGGTAAATACCGAATATGCCCTTTTCGGCGAAAACTTGAGTTCTACAAGGTCTTTTGACCCGATTCCAGTTGCTACTAATTTTAAATAATAAATAAAGTATTTTAGATTTTTAAAACTGTTCGGGAAACTCAGATTTCCTGTAGAACTCGAAAAGCTCTTTAAAAGTCTTTAAAATGACCGGAAAACCCCTACGGGGCGTAATATTAACTTAAACTCGTTACGGGCACCACGGAAGGTATCCTACTGATACCACAACCTCTTTAAGGCATATTGACTTAGGAAATAAGCGTAAGACTCTCATGGTTAACCGTTTCGCCTATTGCGCGCACGGTTCGGCTTATGAAACTAGTTTTCATAAATTAGCCGATACGGGTCAAATTATATTATTTGAACCCCAAAATCCAGAGTGTGAACCTTGAACCCATATAAAACAAGTCTCTGAACTTGTTTGGGGCGGAATCACATTCCATTCTCGGTTTTCGCCTTTTCGCGCGATTTAACCATATTTATATTCCGGAACCAATCGGTCTAGGCTACGGCCAATATAAAGACCCGTTAGGATTCTAAGAGGTTAATTAAAACCTTCGTTCCAGATTAGGAGCCCAGTAAAAGCTATCGGTGATTTAATCAAACTAAGGAATAATACTTGCAAAGGTAAATACTTTAACTTATTTCCCCTATACGGGCTTGGGTTACGGTATGTTAATACCGCTTGATTGAGCATTATATTTTTCCATCGCTTAGGTGGTTAATTAAATAATATGATCGGCTCATTTAAACAGTTTTGTTTCTTAAAAGCCTTTGGGGGGTTTAATGACCGTTGTCCCGGATATCCTTGGCATCATTTTACGAAATGGCCACGACCATCGACATCCCGGTGTAGGCGTACACCCGGTATATATTGTCGACATTAAATTAAAAGACGTAGCCGTTGGTTTTCATACTACGGTTTTACGCAATGTGGTGTGTCTATAAATCTTTAACCCGGCACGACCCGGGCTACTGAACGCATAAAAGAACATGTAATACGTTCACAAGATTTTAATAATTTTCCCAAGTTATAAAAGAGTTTGTGCCTTATGCATTCAAATCAATTTTAAATAAACATTTTCAAATGTGTCAAGTTGAATGTATTTACCAGTGTAAACTGACGTATTTTCCCCAAAAAGATTAAGTGCAGGTACTATACGAAATTGGCTGGTATTAGCTTCCTAAGCATCACGAATAGTCTCGCAAACTCGATGCCGTATCTGAATGAACAATATTTTATTATTATTTTGATCCGCTGTGGATACATTCGACTTCTGTAATACATTTGATATTACCACCAGAGGTTGAAGTATATATTTATCTTTAAAGCTTCCGCTGTGCATTTATATAATTGTGTGGTATGACTATATTGTTGCCAACTACGTCACGGTAATCCCCCACCGGTGATACACGTGGAAATCGGGGTGTGACAGGTTGGTATCAGAGCCAACATTGAGTGAATTAAACACTATCCTAATGTGTTTAATCTCAATGACACAATTGCACATACTTGAGTCTAGACAAGAACTTAGGACAAATTCGAATTGTTATTCCAATTTTGTCTTTTTCTTTTATTATTGGTATTTAAAGTTTTATAAAGCAGAAAAAATGCCACCTGTTATATTCCGAGGAAGAGGAAGGGGAAGAAGAGGCAGAGGAGATATCGTGACACATCTCGATCACGAAGCTGGACCGTCAGGTACAAGACCTCCTTCAATGACGAGGAGCGAAGAACCACAACGACGAAGAGATCTTTACGAACCTGCGAGGCATTCCACCTCGCACAGCTCGACGCCATCATACCGGCACTCCTTTGGACGAAACTCAGAAAATGATCCCAACAACCCACAACCTTCCTTCATACCTCTACAACGTTCGGTATCGCACCGAAATTACGACGACCCTACTCCATACTTCATAGGTCAGTTTAATCCAGCTGACTACATACAGGAACCTTCAGGCTTTGTTCCACTAGGGCCACAAGATCACTTCTCCGAAGACCATATGGATGAAGATACTGATCCAACAGAACCTGCCCGTGGTACGCCCACGCATCCGATAGAAGTCTCTGATGGGTCATCCTTCCATGGCACACCCTATCAGGGACCAGATAGTTTCCAAGCGTTGTTCGACCGACATGAGTGGTACTACACACCACCTCAACAGACATCACAACAACCGCGACATCCACAGGATCCCTCTGAGGATTCACGCTTTGAGGCAGTTACGCCACCACCTCCGCCACCGGCGCAACCAGTAATGCCTGATCCGCCAAGGCGTAGGAGGACAAATGCTCGTATGTCCACACGAGGAGGAGGGGGTATCCACTTCAGCACCCCTCGACACTCTAGTAGTAGCCACTATCCGCCACTACAAGAAGAAGGACCTTCAAGTCCTATACAGGAGGCGAACTCCGCACCAGCTACACCAAATTCGCCATCATTTGGGTACGACCAACCCATACCTGCTTACACGGGTCCAACGGCTTACAACCCGTTCGAACCGTCACAAGCACAATACAACTACAATTATGAACGCGACCCATATGTGGTGTCGGCTAGATATAATGCACGCTACCCTGACGGAGCTCATGGGAACATGGGACCACCGGACTACTCAGCTCATGGGTATCCAATACCTCCCAGACCCCTAGTTCCGCAACACGCGCCACAACCACGATTCTCTCCTCCTGAACAGGAAGAAATACTCCATCGACTAGATCGTGTGGAGAGAGAGTTCGAGGAAGAGAAGAAAAGCCACCGAGGATTTCTCAAAGGCTTGGCGAACCTACTAAAGGGCAAAAAGAAGAAACGTGACCACTAGCCCTTAATAGTTGTACTTAATGTAATGTCTACTTTGAAATAAGTCCCTGCGTGGACACTTATCATATTTCAGTCCCTACGTGGACTTATCTTATTAGTCCTTGCATGGACACCTATCTTACATTAGTCCCTGCGTGGACTTGTCACTCTTTTTTTAAAACCTCTATGGAGGTATGTACTATTTAAAAGACCCGTTTAGGGCAATATGTAATTGTATTTGAGATTATGGAATGTATGTTATGAGTTTGTTTTAATATATATGAAATAAATCAGAACCATTCCTTTTCAATTGATCTGCCTAAATAAAGAATCTTAAAAGGTGAAACCTAGCCTGGTGTCTTTTAAGATCCGGTCAAGATGGTAAGACCTAATTGAAAGATTCTGATTCCCTGTTAACCTCTGTGAGCATGTTAACACTCATGGCAGATGTGATTCGTTAAAATCACACACGTCATTCTTATACAATAATCCTTTAAAGGATTTTAAAGACCCAACTAAATGGTTTATAAATCATGGGCTAAACCACCAGTAAAGGTGATCACGATATAAAACATCCATTAGTGATGTAGTGCCTACGGGCCAATCTTGTTAAACACATCTATTAGTGATGTAGTGCCTACGGGCCAACCTTGATAAAACATCCATTGTGGTGTATTGCCTATGGGCCATAATAATTGTCTTATAAAGACAAAAGACAGTGGTGGTCTATGACTCCCTGTCAGAAAGGGGTAAGAGAACTACGGTTCAAACCCCTATGCCTTTGATTCTCTGAAATATCGGCTAATATTATAAAACATCCTCGTGATTAGGCTTTATGCCGCCAATATTATTGATATAGCTGAAATAGGATATATTCAAATCCTAATATTTTAATGAAGTAATAAGTTAACCAAATATGGTCTCTGTTACCATGGTTGACAAATTGTCATAAAGGACAATTATATAATAATCTCCTGAATAAAATTTTGTTATCTTCTGTAACAGATTCAAGTTACAATGGCGGATCCCAATGGAGAGAATAGCCATACTAATGAAGATGATTATGACAATGCGCCAGTGCATCTTACAGACGCACAGCTAAAGGCTCTGATTGACAATGCTGTTCAGGCAGCTCTTGATCGTCAATACACTGAGTCTCATAGTAAATCTGTAACAAAACCACTCTCCAAACCAAAGACACACTCCAAACCACCCTCTCAACCCAAGAAAGATGACGACAACCACTCATCATTCGTCGTGAACGAGAGTATACTGATGCATCTGGTGCCAAGGGTTGCACTTACAAGTATTTTGTATCTTGTAAGCCCCGGGAATTTACGGGGGAGAAAGGTGCTGTTGATTGTATCACCTGGCTAGATGAGATGGACACTATTGTGGACATCAGTGGGTGCGCAGAGAAGGATGTGGTGAAGTTTGTGTCCCAGTCATTTAAGGGCGAGGCCCTGGCATGGTGGAGGGCGTTGGTGCAGGCATCAGGTAAGTCTGCTTTATACAAGATGACATGGGAGGAATTTATTGCTCTCATTAAGGAAAACTACTACCCTCAGCATGAGGTTGAGAAGATCGAGGCTGACTTTGTGTCACTGGTGATGACGAACCTGGACTGCCAGGCTTATTTGACGAGCTTCAATACGATGTCTCGCCTGGTTCCGTACCTTGTGACACCAGAGTCTAGAAGAATCGCCCGTTTCATTGGGGGCTTGGATCCTGCGATAAAGGCGAGTGTGAAGGCCTCTCGGCCGACGACCTTCAGGTCAGTTACTGACCTCTCCTTGTCCCTCACCTTAGACGCTGTCCGTCTGAGGACACTAAGAAGCAAGGAGGCTGAGAAGAGGAAACGTGAGGATGATACCTCACGAAGGTCATGGAAGAAGCACCGTGGAAACGGTGAAGGCAAAAGAGGGTCGGAGGCGAAGAAAGATGGGCAAGCTGGTGAAAGGCCCAACTGCAAAATCTGCAAGAAACCCCACTCTGGGAAGTGCAGGTTTGCATCGAATTCACAGTCACAACCAAAGACTCCTTCCTGTGGACTGTGCAAGTCCAAGGATCATAAGACTGTGGAATGCAAGAAGATCAAGGATGCAACCTGCTATGGTTGCAACGAAAAGGGGCATATCAAGAGTAACTGCCCTAAGAATGCCAAGAAGGCGGAGGAGACCAAGAAGACAAACGCGAGAGTCTTCCGCATGGATGCAAAGGAGGCAGTACAGAACGACAATGTGCTTACAGGTACTTTTCTCGTAAATAATATATTTGCAAGAGTACTTTTCGATTCTGGCGCTGATAAGTCCTTTGTAGACCAAAAGTTTTGTAAACTATTGAACATGCCGATCAAAACCCTAGATGTAAAATACGAGGTAGAGTTAGCAGACGGCACGATAGAGACCGTCTCCACTGTTCTAGAGGGATGTGAAATGTCCATTAAGAACCATTCTTTTCCTCTATCTCTACTTCCCTTCAAACTAGCGGGTTTCGACATTGTTCTAGGCATGGACTGGCTATCCCGTAATCAGGCCCAGATCATTTGCGGCAAAAGGCATATAGTATTAAAGACTCCGAGTGGTGAATCGCTTACTATTCGAGGAGATACGCAGTACGGATTGCCCGAGGACGTATCTATGCTCAAAGCTTCTAGGTGTTTGAACAGAGGCTGTGTAATTTACATGGCTCAGGTGATAATTGAAGAACCGAAGCCGAAGATCGAGGATCTTCCTGTCATTTCTGAATATCCCGAGGTTTTTCCTGAAGAACTACCTGGTTTGCCACCAGATAGACAAGTGGAATTCAGAATAGATATCATACCAGGAGCAGCTCCTATAGCTAGAGCACCTTACAGGCTAGCTCCTACTGAAATGAAGGAACTAAGGACCCAGTTGGATGAACTGTTGGCAAAAGGTTTTATCAGACCTAGTTCGTCTCCCTGGGGAGCACCTGTCCTATTTGTAAAGAAGAAGGACGGATCGATGCGTCTGTGCATCGATTACCGAGAGCTAAACAAAGTTACCATAAAGAATAGATATCCTTTGCCAAGGATCGACGATCTGTTCGATCAGCTGCAAGGAGCGAGCTACTTCTCAAAGATCGACTTGAGGTCGGGCTATCATCAGCTAAGGGTCAGAGATGAAGATGTACGTAAGACCGCATTTAGGACTCGCTATGGTCATTACGAGTTCCTAGTGATGCCTTTTGGGCTCACTAATGCACCGGCTACGTTCATGGATCTCATGAATCGCGTCTGCAAGCCGTATTTGGACAAATTTGTCATAGTCTTCATCGACGATATCCTTATATATTCCAAGAACCAAGCTGACCACGAGAAGCACCTCCGTTGCATTCTCGAATTACTACAGCGTGAGAAACTCTACGCCAAATTCTCGAAATGTGAATTCTGGCTACGAGAGGTTCAGTTTTTAGGTCACGTTGTAAGTGAGCGTGGTATCCAAGTGGATCCCGCTAAGGTAGAGGCAGTCATGAACTGGCAAGAGCCAAAGACGCCTACCGAAATTCGTAGTTTCCTGGGGTTAGCAGGATACTACAGGAGGTTTATTGAGAATTTTTCGAGGATTGCTGCGCCCTTGACTTCCCTAACCAAGAAGAAAGAAAAGTTCAATTGGGGCCCAAAGCAGCAAGAATCCTTCGAAATCCTGAAGCAAAAGCTGAGCAACGCACCTGTGTTGACCTTACCTGAGGGTACAGAAGAATTCGTAGTTTACTGCGATGCATCACACACAGGCATGGGGTGTGTGCTTATGCAGAAGGGAAAGGTTATTGCCTACGCTTCACGGCAATTAAAGGTGCAGGAAAAGAATTACACCACCCACGACTTGGAGTTGGGTGCCGTTGTATTTGCACTAAAATTATGGAGGCATTACCTTTATGGTATTAAATTTGTGATTTATTCTGATCACAAAAGCCTCCAGCACCTGTTCAATCAGAAAGAATTGAACATGAGGCAGCGTCGTTGGATGGAAACCTTGAATGACTATGATTGCGAGATCAGGTACCATCCCGGCAAGGCGAATGTAGTCGCTGATGCCTTGAGCAGAAAAGAAAGGGTAAAACCTATTCGAATCAATACCAAGAGCATTGAAGTCAAGAACAATTTGATTGAGAGGATATTAGCTGCACAGCGAGAGGCTGTGTTGGAAGCTAATTATCCTAATGAAAAGTTAGGAGTAACTGAGGAGCAGTTGACTCTTAGCAAGGATGGAATCCTTAGATTGAACGGACGTATATGGGTTCCAATTTATGGAGGACTACGAGATGTTATCCTCCAGGAAGCCCATAGTTCCAAATACTCAGTCCATCCTGGTGCAGACAAAATGTATCAAGACTTAAGGGCAAACTATTGGTGGATAGGCTTGAAAAAGTCTGTAGCCGCCCATGTAGCAAAGTGCTTGACTTGTGCTCAAGTCAAAGCCGAGCACCAAAAGCCGTCTGGCTTGCTACAACAGCCTGAGCTTCCCGAGTGGAAGTGGGAATGTGTAACGATGGATTTTATTACCAAGTTACCAAAACCAGGAAAGGAAACAACACAATATGGGTCATAGTCGATAGGCTGACTAAATCAGCTCATTTCTTACCCATCAAGGAGACGTATAGCTCCGATGTGTTAGCCCAACTTTATGTTGATAAGATTGTAGCTCTACACGGCATACCTGTGACTATTATCTCCGACAGGGATACCAGGTACACGTCTCACTTCTGGAAGAGTTTCCAGCAATCTTTGGGCACGCGTTTGAACTTCAGTACGGCTTACCATCCACAGACGGACGGTCATAGTGAGCGTACCATTCAAACGCTAGAAGACATGCTTCGTGCATGTGCGATCGATTTAGGTGGTAACTGGGATAAGAACCTACCCCTAATCGAATTCTCCTACAATAATAGCTACCATACCAGCATAAAGGCTGCGCCTTTCGAGGCATTATACGGTAGGAAATGTAGATCGCCTGTTTGTTGGGCGGAAGTAGGAGAGGTCCAATTATCGGGACCAGAGATAGTTTTCCAGACGACGGACAAGATTGTCCAGATTCGGGAACATCTCAAGGCTGCCCGTGACAGGCAGAAAAGCTACGCCGATCCAAAGCGTAAGGATCTTCACTTCGAAGTAGGTGAGAAGGTGTTGCTTAAAGTATCGCCCTGGAAGGGGGTGATGCGTTTCGGCAAGAAGGGCAAACTGAGTCCAAGATACATAGGACCTTTTGAGGTCATTGAACGTGTCGGATCAGTTGCCTATAAATTGAACTTGCCTGAAGAGCTCAATGGAATTCACAACGTGTTCCACATCTGCAATCTCAAAAAGTGCTTCGCCGATGAATCATTGGTGATTCCACACACAGATGTGCATATAGATGAGAGCTTAAAATTTGTAGAAAAGCCTTTGTCGATTGAAGATCGACAGGTGAAGAAGCTTCGAAGAAAGCACGTACCGATTGTAAAAGTCAAATGGGATGCTCGTAGAGGTCCCGAATATACGTGGGAAGTCGAAGACACAATGAAAGAAAAATACCCCTATTTATTTGAGTAAATCTCGGGTCGAGATTTATTTTAAGGGGGTGAGGATGTAACACCTCGAATTTTTGTATCCAATAATGTGTTAACACGTGTCATTAGTTTACACGTGGCATTAATATTAAATAAAGGACTAATTTTGACAAACCTTGAAAGTATGTAAATTCGAGGGTTATAAATGTCAAACAAGGGTAAATGTACTATATAGTAACCCTAAATGGTGCTTGTACCTTCAAACGAATAAATCATGGATCGTACGGAAGCGAAACGCGGAAGAAAGTGAGAGATTACAAGCTACATGGGTTAACTATGTCAACATGTTTAATAATACCTCTGGGTGACCCTTTAACGCTCCCGAGGCTTTGTAACAGTATTATACGCTCACAAGAACATATTGTATAAATTCCGCGAAGTTCCGTTTTAAAACGAGAAAGTTATAATCAAATTCGTATGAGAAGGGTTAAAAGCGTCAACAATGAAAGTTAAGGCTTTCTGAATAATTAATAAACTAAATGGGGACTTAACAACGCGGGTAAATAACACGAGGTCCTTAGTTGTAATTAACCGAGGGCCAAACCGCAAAGTTACCCCTTCGAACCCGAAAGGTCAGGTAAATCATTACGAAAGATTTCGTTATTAATTACCAGATTCTGATAATCATTACAAAAGATTTAAAATTTCTGGAAATCTAACCTCTCGCGACCCGCGTGAAGTTTCGGGTTAAGTTGAGGCGGGCCGCGAGCCACCTCTTAACCGCGTCTGATCTTTACATATCAGGCGGCCCGCGTAAAAGCAGCATGGAATCTCCATGCGGGCCGCATTAGGCGCCCAGATGCAGAATGTTTGTAGTTTCTTGCCTTTTGAGCTTGTGAACGATCAAAACGCCAATAAATGAGGCATGGGCACCCTATACTCGACCCATAGCTCTATGGGACACCTGCCCATCATCCATGATCAGTGTAGGTTGTTGTGTAATGATCTTGAGGGCTTTGTTGCACTATAAATAGCCACATTGAGCTCATAACATTCACACAACTCAAACACTCAACTACTGATCATTCTAAAGCTCTCAAGCATTCCTCTCTGCTCTCTAAGCAAGATACAACTTCTGTAAGTCGTTCAAATCCATTTTGGTCTTATATTTCCATAGATTTAGCTTATAAACTCAACCGTCGTAACTAACGGTTGTCATAACGATAATTCACAAATGGTCCAGTGAATTGTCGGATCAAAAGTAGTTTTGAGTTGGTATTTATGTGGGTAATAAACCCCAAAAAGGGTTCCCTCTGATCACCACTCTATCTACGTCAAATATCGAGTCAAACGCGCACTTAAAAAGTCAACAGAAAGTCGTTTTGCCATTTTGTACATAATCTGTAATGTATATGCTATGAAACCTGTTTTGATAATCATAAAACATGATAATAAGTATGTAAACTTGTTTTCGCTCGTTTGAATCGACCATTTGCTATATTGACCCGGTTCGGAGCCGAATGTCGCAAAAGTTTGACTTTTGCTTTGACTTCAGTTCTGACCCGTTTTAGTGAGGTATAGATATGCCTTAGGACTCTCTTAGGACCAGGTTACATGATGGTATAAACCTCTGTGATCGGTTCACGAGTTATCCGAGTCTTTTGCGCATTTCCGTTAATCGCCTAAAAGTTGACCGTAACGCCATTTTGAAAATAAAATGAGTAATTCGGACACGGGAACGGACCAGAACCTTGCTTATTAAATTATAAGCATGTCCTTAAAGTTTCACATCAGTCCGAGGTCTAGAATGAGAGTTATGCTAAATAGCGTGATTTAAAATAAACTTTTGTAATAAAAGGCGCAATTAGCCTAACACCTATCTAAACCAAGATTTCGTCACCAAAACTTTTACCCACTGTTATAAAATAATATTTTGGGAATTTTAGAGATTTTTAATAATTTTTACCTTGCTCATAACCTGCGGTTATGGCTACGGTTCGGTAAATACCGAATATGCCCTTTTCGGCGAAAACTTGAGTTCTACAAGGTCTTTTGACCCGATTCCAGTTGCTACTAATTTTAAATAATAAATAAAGTATTTTAGATTTTTAAAACTGTTCGGGAAACTCAGATTTCCTGTAGAACTCGAAAAGCTCTTTAAAAGTCTTTAAAATGACCGGAAAACCCCTACGGGGCGTAATATTAACTTAAACTCGTTACGGGCACCACGGAAGGTATCCTACTGATACCACAACCTCTTTAAGGCATATTGACTTAGGAAATAAGCGTAAGACTCTCATGGTTAACCGTTTCGCCTATTGCGCGCACGGTTCGGCTTATGAAACTAGTTTTCATAAATTAGCCGATACGGGTCAAATTATATTATTTGAACCCCAAAATCCAGAGTGTGAACCTTGAACCCATATAAAACAAGTCTATGAACTTGTTTGGGGCGGAATCACATTCCATTCTCGGTTTTCGCCTTTTCGCGCGATTTAACCATATTTATATTCCGGAACCAACCGGTCTAGGCTACGGCCAATATAAAGACCCGTTAGGATTCTAAGAGGTTAATTAAAACCTTCGTTCCAGATTAGGAGCCCAGTAAAAGCTATCGGTGATTTAATCAAACTAAGGAATAATACTTGCAAAGGTAAATACTTTAACTTATTTCCCCTATACGGGCTTGGGTTACGGTATGTTAATACCGCTTGATTGAGCATTATATTTTTCCATCGCTTAGGTGGTTAATTAAATAATATGATCGGCTCATTTAAACAGTTTTGTTTCTTAAAAGCCTTTGGGGGGTTTAATGACCGTTGTCCCGGATATCCTTGGCATCATTTTACGAAATGGCCACGACCATCGACATCCCGGTGTAGGCGTACACCCGGTATATATTGTCGACATTAAATTAAAAGACGTAGCCGTTGGTTTTCATACTACGGTTTTACGCAATGTGGTGTGTCTATAAATCTTTAACCCGGCACGACCCGGGCTACTGAACGCATAAAAGAACATGTAATACGTTCACAAGATTTTAATAATTTTCCCAAGTTATAAAAGAGTTTGTGCCTTGTGCATTCAAATCAATTTTAAATAAACATTTTCAAATGTGTCAAGTTGAATGTATTTACCAGTGTAAACTGACGTATTTTCCCCAAAAAGATTAAGTGCAGGTACTATACGAAATTGGCTGGTATTAGCTTCCTAAGCATCATGAATAGTCTCGCAAACTCGATGCCGTATCTGAATGAAATATTTTATTATTATTTTGATCCGCTGTGGATACATTCGACTTCTGTAATACATTTGATATTACCACCAGAGGTTGAAGTATATATTTATCTTTAAAGCTTCCGCTGTGCATTTATATAATTGTGTGGTTTGACTATATTGTTGCCAACTACGTCACGATAATCCCCCACCGGCCCCACCGGTGATACACGTGGAAATCGGGGTGTGACAGCTTGGACGAATAAAGCCCTTTTCCAAGAGCTCTTGTAACTGCTTCGACAGTTCCTCCAATTCTGATGGAGCTAGACGATATGGTGCGCGAGCTATGGGTGTTGCTCCAGGAGCTAACTCAATCTGGAATTCGACCTGGCGGTGAGGCGGTAGACCAGGTAAATCTTCAGGAACACCTGAGGGTAGTCACGTACAACTGGAATATCCTCTAGTTTCTTTTCCTTCACTGATGCATCTGAAACGAGTGCCAAGATTGCGGTGTGACCCTTCCGCAGACATTTCTGAGCCTTCAAGAAAGAGATGATGTCAACCACGGCACCACTCTTGTCGCCTTGAACTTCGAGAGGTTCTTGACCGGAACGGAGAATACGAACAATCTTTTCTTTGTATAGGATCTCTGCTTGCTGTTGCTGCTGGAGATTCTGATTTGCAGGCCGTGGGCTCCTGAATCCTTAGCTTCATGGTCCATCTTGAGACACCTCTGGCAACGTCCCTCGTTGCACTAACCACCGTGGTGTCTGTTGCATTAGTTACACATTGGGTGAATTCCCCGATATCCACCCTGCCCCTAACCACCAGAAGTTGGCTAACTCGGCTCTGGTGATTACTATTCTTGCGCTGCTGCTGTGCTTGAGACTGAACGGTAGCGGAACCCTTGCTGGAATACCCATCCCATTACCGCTTGTTGTCACTAGTAGTAGCGGGAGTAGCAGAAGTGATAGCGATAGTAATAGCGCTGATACAACTAGGCAGCTTGTTCTGTTCCTCTGCTTAATCCGTGAGGTGATGAGCAAGACGCTGAATGTCTTGGTTATTGTCGAGGTTAGCCGATGCAGCATGGCTCTGAACCTCTGAGGCTAGACCCTTGAGGTACAATTCGATACGCTTGCTTGGAGGGTCCACCATGGTTGGACACAAGATGGCCAGTTCGTTCGACCGTTTCGTATGAGCTTCTATTTCTGACCCCGTCATTTTCAAATGGTAAAGCTCCACTTCCAACTTGTGGATGTCATCACGCGTGCAGTATTCCCTTTTAATGCGTTCTTTGAATTCGTTCCAGGGGGTGGCGTTAGCAGCTGCCAACCCTAGTATCTGTACTTGCGTGTTCCACCAGGTTAGCGCGATTCCTTCCAAAGTACCAGTGGCGTACTTGACCCTGCGAGCCTCAGGGCATTCACACATCTCGAATACCGACTCGAGCTTCCCAAACCAATGGAGTAGTCCCACTGCTCCTTCAGTGCCACTGAATGTGCTTGGACGACAGTCCATGAAGTTCTTGAATGTGCAGACAGGTTGCTATGCGTTCTGACCCGTTGCGCGAGAAAGATAGGTCAAGGTTAAGCGCGAGAGTTGGGTCACGAGAGTAGGATCTAACATCCTAGGATAGGTTTGGAATAGCAGGTTATACCTCCTGCTTGTGCGGCTGCAAGCGCCGCAGAAACTTGTTCGTTAATGAGAGCCGTCAACTGGGCTTGAGTCATGTTCACACGTCCGGACATGATCTCCATAGTAAAGGTAGTGTAAGTAAGAATGGTTCGCGAGTAGGGCGATGACAGAAAAGCGTAAGCACGTAGGTATTCTCATGTAAGAAAGTCATGTGTATCTAAGCGTAATACAAGCAAAGTTCTATATAGTTCTAGCATGCAGGTAATAAACATAAACCTTATTACCTAGGATGTCGAGTCTTGCACGTGGAGCGAAGCGTCGTTGTGGATCGTTGAGAGCACTGTTCTGGTTATAGTCTGGTTTTAATAAAAACGTTTTCCCATATTAAAACCGAGTTCTCTATAACCAATGGCTCTGATACCAATCTGTCACACCCCCAAAATCCACACGCGGAGTACCACCGCTTGGAGGCGTGACGTGACCAGGATCAAGCCATCAATCATATTGAACATAGCATAATATAATTAAGATAGTTCGTAAAACCCAATTCAATATAATTGATGTTCTATACCAAACATAGTATCAATAGCGGAAGCATAATAATGTAAACCCAAAGTAAATCATAAGTTCGAATATTCGAAACGTTAAACATAGTGTTCATGATCTGTGCTCCACAACGACCCGCTCCTCCTTGTGCAAGCTCCATATGATACCTAAGGTCCTGCAAGGCATGCAGCAGAGAGTCAACAACTAGTTGAGCGAGTTCACAGAAAATAAGTTCGTAATAGTAATGAGTATGTTCATCTAGTTGGGGGCTTCCCATGCATGTATGTACTAATGGTGGGGGTTTCCCATTGCCTTGTATATAAATATTACTAGTGGGGGATTCCCACGTTTATCTTTACTAATGGGGGTTTCCCATTATGGTACTTACTAGACTATTTGCAACCATGTGTTCTTCTTAATCCGAGAACAGGAATACGTACAAGGTCACGTAGGATTTACGTGAGTGCCCTTCCCCGAGGACAGTGGTACGCGTGGGGTTTACGTAGGATTTACGTAAGTGGCCTTCCGACCCGGAAGACAGTAGTAGGTGTTAGTTTACGTAGGTTTTACGTAAGTGTCCTCCCAACCCGGGAGACAATGGTAGATACTAGTTTACGTAGGTTTTACGTAAGTGTCCTGACTATCCTGAGGACGATGGTCTATAGTCTAGCAATAGCGTAAGTACGAGTAATCATCCATTTCAAATAATCCAACCCAATTCCCAACCCGGGAATCCCATGCCTTGGCTGTGTGAACTCACCTTGATTTGCTCGGTATGCTAAGTAGGTGCTTGCAATTAGTCAATCACGTCCTAAAGTACGCATGTATTCATAATCAGTTTATATCCAAGTTGTGCACGTATAGGTAATCATAAAAGTACCAGCATGTATTCTTTATCACATAAGTTATGCACATCACTTAACAGCAGTTAAATAATCCAGTTAACATTTGACCGAGTTAAACCTTGTCACTGTGCAAGTATACAAGTTGACGAAACACGGATTTTGGCGAAACACATAATTAACGAGACACATTCTGTTTCGCCAACTACCCTTGGCGAAACACCCCTCTAATACGTCAACATATCCTTGGCGAAACACTTTCTGTTTCGTCAAGATCCCCTTTGGCGAAATAGAATCCAGTTCCGTCAAAAATCAACACAGAAACCAAAATAAATTTCCCAACTAAATTCTTTAGGCCGCCCACTACCACCAATTAGAAAATGTGGCCGCTCAACCCTTGTGATTGGACCGATTGATAGTATTAGTCAAACAAGGTGAGGTGGTCTTATGCAAGAAAAGCCGCCATTCTCAATATTCGGTTCTCTAACATTATTGGGCCAAGCCCACAACCAATGGTCATTAACTAACCGCCCTAACCCACCAACCAAAACATCACACACATGACTCCTAGATTGTTGCTAGCCGCCAGTTTCCACATGTAACATTCATCAAGCCAAACAAATCACATAATCATGACCACCTACTCTATCATGACATATGCACATGAATCACACACGATTGGACCGATTTTTAAGGTGGTTAGTTTGCAATCATTTAGCCGGCAATTACTCATTATGTTATCCACATCTATTCTGACAAACACATATAAGTATATTATGGGGGAAAGTTGTAAATGATGCCCTTGGACCAAAATATACCCTAGCCGACAATCTATGATATCAATAATCATTATCCTACACAAGTCACAATGATCAATACTACAAATACTTTTATGCTCGGACATTGAGAGGGCAATAAACACAGTAGCAAGCGACACGTGATGATCAAATAATAAACGTAGGGTAATAATTAACACTAACCACAGAGAATGGAAAAACGACTAGATAGATTCGGGTTTCCGGGAACACACGATCGCCGTCAACAGGTAACAAAAAGCTCTAGGGTTTTGCGTTTGTAGAAAAGTGATTCGTTAAATAGGCAAACCGGTATATAATCACATAATGGGCCCTTACTGGGCTTTTGGCGAAACTGGGCCGGCGAAACAGGCTTTGTTTCGTCGGATGGTTCTTGGCGAATCACAATTCTGATTCGTTGAGATGTTGTATGGCGAATCACATATGATTCGTCGGGTCCGTACTGGTTTAATCAGTTAAGTTTTCATGCTACAATTACACGACTAACACATTACTTTGCAAACACAATCCCACATGTTCATGCAACACAACGCGTTTCATCATAACACAACGTATACAATTACAAGCCAAACAAGTCAACACGTAAACAGTCAAAGTCAATGGTCAAGGTCAACGTGCATTCAATGCGAAAGTGAAAGTCGAAAGGTCGAGTTGTCACAAAAACCATGCAAGATCATCCATTCAAATAAGTTTAAAAACCAAGTACAACAACATTGTTTTAACGGTAACACAACCTAACGACATAACATTGTTCACAAACACAACCATATCATAACATAAACACAGTTTAAGGACTGTGACTTGTCCAGGAAAGAGTCACATTCCCTAAACCCGGATGACCTCGTACTAGTGCAGCGGGAAAACGTGCCATACCGTGCCAGATCCTTTAATTCCCTGAAATACATGTAAGTTGAAAAATCAACAATAATGTTGAGCGAGTTCATGTGTAAGTGAGCAAATAAACCTTTGTTTGTATAAAAATCCTGGTATGTAGCAAATAAGGAAAAAGAGATCACCAACGGTTTGCAAGGCCATTGATATGTGTGAAATGCAAGTAGGAAGGCTCAAACCTAGCAGACTTATGCGTTGGGTACAAAGTCACCCCAAGGTCCGTTATGTTGGGCCTGGGGTTGGGCTCGCTACACCCAAGTAGATCTACCGCTCCTGCCCCTCGGTCCTACCCTGAGGATTAATGACCTCAAGTTTCCGCCTACCCATTCACATGATCTAAGTAACAACCCTCCTTACGCTAACCATACCATGTAAGAAATATTCGTAATCATAGTAACATGTATTTCACCCCCGCAGTTTAGAAAACTGAAAACAGTTAAGAGAAAGGGGGACATGAACTCACAGCGGTGCGTCTCTACCAAGTAATACTCCAAGTCAAGCAGCTGTGCAACGACCTACAAGTTCTAACTCTATTAGACGGACGGCCGTGCTTTAACTTTATGGTTTAAGTTTTGGGAAATAGTTAGACAACTATTTCGTGTTTACATTCTGAGCATACTTGGTAATTATTTTCCTTCCCAAGGATGGGGGATTTAATACATGTGCGTTCGTAATATATTATTAAGTCTCACTTAATATATATTTATTTCTAACTCCAAAATAGAAATATTTTTCTCAAAAATATTATATTTTTACTTCACAAAATTCTCCCAAAATAATACTTTGTCAAACATACGCTTCCATAAATATTTCCGTAAAGTGCGTAAGTTACGTTTTAACGATCGAGTGGTAATATTAACTACCGGTGTAACTTATATATTTATCATGAAAGCGTTCGTATTATTTTGGATTCGCTAACGTTCGATAATATTATTTTTACCCTAAAATAATATTTATACACTTCACAAAATAATTGACAAGTGACGTTGTGAAAAATATATTTACTAAATATATATTTATCACGTTTAATTTTGTGAAAATCCCACCTCCGATATTTGTAATTAAAGTTGTGGCGAAACTTATATTTTGAAAACATGTCGAAAAGTATTTCTAACACTTATAGTGAAAATAATTCTAAGTGTTAGGTTTTTGGAAAAAATTTGCCAGAGTTTCCTCTGTAACTGGAGGTGGCCACGCTTTCAAGCGTATCATTTTCTTTTACAAATCAATTCAACAATTTTCTTATTCAATCAAAATAATGTCCAACACATCAAACTAGTTAATAATTATGTAAATCGCATAAATCACATGAACTTGTGATTTACTCAAAAATACGAAGTACATCTTATTACTTTTAGCGGATCTTTATATAAATTAGTCCGGTTTCGTATAAACCTTGCTTTTAAAGATATTCCGTCTTCATAACCTCTCATCATCTTTTACAAAAATTGTTATTTTGTCGAAACTTTGTGCTACACAAGTGTTTACACACTTGTGTGTTCTAAAAATTATTCTAGTTAACGTACGATCCGTCTTTAGAAAACATAATTTCCTTGACACTCGGTCCTTTGAAAATACCACTTGTAGATCCGTAGATCTACTAGTTTTAAACACTATTTTACAAGTAAAAACGCTTTTACACAAGTTCATGATTCGTGTGTGGTAGAGTTTCACCCTTTAACCCTTGTTTCATTCAAAACAACCTTATGTCATGATCTATGTTCATGACTAAACCGGGTTAAATGATGATCCGAGCTACCACAACATAGATCGGGTCCAAATAACCACACAATTCAATTACTATATCATTTACACAACATATGAGCTTTTAACCCTCCATATTAGTGTTTTTAGTAAACTTTAACGCATCAACTTGTAAGATTACGAGTTTTAACCGTTACATATCCTTTTAACCACTTTAAATTAGTTCGAGAAGGTGTTTTAAGTAACTTACCGCTAGCTCGAGGCTAGGGAAGAATCTAAGCGCAAAATGAGAGGATAAAAGCAAGAGAATGAGGTCCTTCGAGCTCCGAGTGCACCAAGACTCCTTATACACGATCCTTGACACTTATATGAGCTTGAAATGTGATGAACAAAATTGAAAAATGGTTGGATATATAAGGGGGTGTTCGGCCGAGAGGTAGAGCAAGAGAGAGGGAGAGTAGCTTGTGTGGTGTTATGGAGTGTAAGTGTTCTTGGTGCAAAGGATGATACTTATAGACAAATGTTTAGTCATAACCCAATGGATTTTGTGTCCTTCAGATTTTAAACATCTTTGATTAAAATAATCAAAGGAGGACAAGTATGTCCCCTCTAGTTGGGGACGGTTAGTGAGGGGGGGGGTAGTTTGGTTGGATTTCAACTATCCATTAGATTAATAGTTAGATATGTTAGTTAAGTTAGGGGTTAACCCGGTTAGTTGTGCGTTGTGCTTTATGGCGGGTGTTAGGGTATTCAGGGACCCTGACTGGCTCAGAAAAAGATAAATAGTGTTAATGGCAATATTTCCATGTTCCGGGTATAGTCCGGTTGTTCGGTTAGATAGTAATCCGTTAAGGCGTTTAACAAAGCTTTTAAGTGTCGTTAATACCTTTTTTTGTGACACAACTTATTCCCGACACTTTGGAAAGTGTCTAGTAATATTTTTCTCGTGTTTTGGCACTTTATTAGTTAGCTAAAAGCTGAATTGTTAATTAAAGTGCTGAGTTTTGTGCTTAGTGTATGTCCTAGGCACATCTTGTCATTGTATCTTATTCCTAGAGACGCAGTTCTACAACCCTTGTATCCCTACACTCACTATGGGTGTAGTGAAATATTTCTGGCTCATACAGGCCTTAGAGGCAATATCTGCCTGATGCTGGCTTATCAGCATGTTCAATAGGTTATCCGTTCATAGTGCTACTGTGCTTTTGTGCATCATGTTTGTCACTAAGGTTCAGCGTGTAAATAATGTAGTGACGGTAATTAAAGTATGATGCAGGTATGTACAAGTATCAGAAATCAAGTAGCAGTTCATCGGTAATTTCAAGCAAGCACAGTAATTAAACAGTAATTAATTATTAACTAAACCGTACGGATACCTGATTTAGTGAGGGTTGTCACATTCTCCCCCTGTTAGAAAAATTTAGTCCCGAAATTTTAAGTTCTGCTTATAGAAGCAGGGTTCTTAGGAAATAGGTGGGGGTATTTCTCTTTCATCCGGTCCTCACGTTCCCAGGTGTATTCAGGACCATGTCTGGCATTCCAACGAACCTTGACGAGCTTGACACTGCTCCGGCGGGTCTTGTTCACTTTCCAATCCGTAACCTCAACAGGTTCTTCAACGAAGTGGAGCGTGTCGTCAACATGAATTTCGTCGGTAGGTATGACAACGGTATCTTGCGTTGGACTCTTCCTCAAATTTGATACGTGGAACGTATCGTGAACACCATTCAGTTCAGCAGGTAAGTCCAGCTTGTATGCTACCAACCCAATTCTTTCCAAGATTTTGAACGGGCCAATATACCGCGGATTCAACTTCCCACGCTTCCCGAAGCGTGCCACACCCTTCCAGGGTGATACTTTCAACAAAACCATCTCACCTACCTCAAACTCTTGAGGTTTCCTTTTTCGATCCGCGTAGGCTTTCTGACGGTCACAAGCCGCACTGATGCGATCTCGGATCTGTGCGATCTTATCAGTGGTTTCCTGGACCACATCAGGACCAACCAACTGTCTATCACCTGCGTCAGACCAACAGAGTGGTGATCTGCACTTGCGGCCATATAAAGCTTCGAATGGCGCGGCACCAATACTGGTGTGGTAGCTGTTGTTGTATGAAAATTCGACCAAAGGCAAATGCTTATCCCAGCTACCGCCCAAATCCATAACACACGCTCTCAGCATGTCTTCCAAGGTCTGTATCGTCCGTTCGCTTTGCCCGTCGGTCTGCGGGTGAAACGCGGTGCTCATATTCAATTGCGAGCCAAAAGCTTCTTGGAAGGATTGCCAAATCCTTGATACGAACCTTCCGTCTCTATCAGAGATGATGGAGAGAGGTACTCCATGGCGTATAACAATTTCTCTCATGTAAATTTCAGCCCACTTGCTCGTATTATCCTTCTCTCTGATAGGTAAGAAGTGCGCTGACTTCGTCAATCGATCCACTATTACCCAAATAGTGTCATGGCCTTTTGGCGTTCTTGGCAACTTTGTAACAAAATCCATTGAGATTTGTTCCCATTTCCACTTGGGAATTTCCAGTTGTTGCAGAAGTCCTGAAGGCTTCTAGTATTCCGCTTTAACCTTAGCGCATGTTAAACATTTGCTCACATAAACAGCAACATCGCCTTTCATCCTAGGCCACCAATAGTAATCTTTAAGATCCTGGTACATCTTATCCGCTCCAGGGTGGATAGAGTACCGCGACTTGTGAGCTTCATCGAAAATAACCTTCCTTAAAC
Source organism: Helianthus annuus (assembly GCF_002127325.2). Classification (NCBI taxonomy): domain Eukaryota; kingdom Viridiplantae; phylum Streptophyta; class Magnoliopsida; order Asterales; family Asteraceae; genus Helianthus; species Helianthus annuus. The sequence goes on from NC_035438.2 coordinate 82,045,789, forward strand.
CTCCAAACAAAGGAACCCAAATCCTTTTCTCAAAACATAACGTTCCTTCCCTGTTTGGTACCAATAGCTTCTCCATCCCACGGAGATATTCTTCTTCAAGGTTCCTTTCTTGAGAGCTTCTTTCTGCGCGGCACGAATGCATAAGGAAAGGTCGGTCTGAATTATCATTTCTAAAGCCCTAACCCTTATGGGCTTGATCCTCTCTTTTCGACTTAGGGCATCGGCGACCACATTTGCCTTCCCTGGATGATACTTTATCTCGCAGTCGTAGTCATTCAACAACTCTACCCATCGTCTTTGTCTCATATTCAACTCCTTCTGGTTGAATATATGTTGTAGACTCTTGTGATCTGTGAAAATTGTACACTTCGTACCATAAAGGTAGTGTCTCCAGATCTTTAAAGCAAAAACCACTGCGCCGAGTTCCAAATCGTGAGTGGTATAGTTCTTTTCATGTACCTTCAGCTGGCGTGACGCGTAAGCAATAACCTTTTGGCGTTGCATCAACACGCAACCCAATCCTTGACGTGAGGCGTCACAGTATACCACAAAATCATATGTACCTTCCGGTAGTGCTAAGATTGGCGCGTTGCAGAGCTTATCTTTCAATATCTGGAACACTTCTTCCTGTTTGATTCCCCAATCAAACTTCTTATCTTTCTGCGTGAGGAGCGTCAATGGTTGAGCGATCTTTGAAAAATACTCAATGAATCTTCGGTAATAACCAGCCAAACCTAAGAATTGCCGAATCTCGGTTGGCGTCTTTGGCGTTTCCCAATTCTTGATCGCTTTGATCTTTGTGGGATCAACATGAATTCCATCTCCATTCACCACGTGTCCAAGGAACTGGACTTCTCGTAGCCAAAACTCGCACTTAGAGAACTTGGCATACAGCTGTTCCTTCTTCAGCAATTCCAAAATGGCTCTAAGATGCTGCTCATGCTCAGCCTTCGTCTTTGAATAGATCAAAATGTCATCGATGAACACTATCACGAACTTGTCCAAATACGGCTTGCAAACTCTATTCATCAAATCGATAAAGACTGCAGGTGCGTTTGTTAACCCAAACGGCATAACTAGGAACTCGTAGTGCCCATAACGAGTTCTGAAGGCTGTCTTCGGGATACTCTCCTCTTGTATCCTTAACTGATGGTATCCAGATCGAAGATCGATCTTAGAGTAAAAGTTTGAGCCTTGCAGTTGGTCAAACAGATCATCAATTCTTGGCAGAGGGTATCTATTCTTGATCGTCAACTTGTTCAACTCCCGGTAGTCAATGCACATACAGAAACTACCGTCCTTCTTCTTGACAAACAAGACCGGAGCTCCCCAAGGCGAGAAGCTTGGTCGGATAAATCCCTTGTCTAGCAACTCTTGAAGTTGTGTCGACAGCTCTTGCATCTCAGACGGAGCAAGTCTATAGGGTGCCTTAGCCACAGGCGCGGTGCCTGGAACTAAGTCGATGCGAAACTCCACTTGTCTCTGAGGCGGCAATCCAGGCAAGTCCTCTGGGAAGACTTCTGGATATTCCCTCACGACAGGGATGTCTTCGATCTTCGGTTCTTCAGCTTTCTTATCTACAATGTGTGCCAGAAAGGCAGCACATCCCTTCTGTAAACATTTTCGCGCTTTGAGGCAGCTGATAATCCTTAACGGTGTATCACGCTTTTCTCCGTGAACCACAATTGTCTCACCATCATCAGTTGAGATACGAACTACCTTTTCGTGACACACTATCTCAGCCTTGTTGCCTGATAACCAATCCATTCCTACCACCACGTCGAAGCTTCCCAACTAGACTGGTAGTAGATCCAGAGTAAACTCACGCTCTCCCAATTCGATCACACAACCTCTGATAACTTCATTGGCTTCTACCAACTTTCCATTAGCCAATTCGATCGAGTACGGAACATCTAATTTACTAGCGGCTAAACCAAGCATATTCTTAAACTCTAACGACACGAAGCTATAATCGGCGCCAGTATCAAATAAAACGGATGCATAGCGTTGGTTTACAGGGAACGTACCAGTAATGACATTGGGATCCTGGCGCGCCTCCCTCGCTTCAATGTTAAACACTCTTCCACGGGCCTGGTTCAACTCTGGGCAGTTCCTCTTGTAGTGCCCAAGATCACCACAGTTGAAGCATCCGGATCTTTACCCATTTCCACCAGCTTGGTTATTCCTCTGATTATGATTCACAGCGCCCGCTTGATTAGCATTGTTAACTCGATTTCCATCACCTCCATTGTTCACTTGTGGGCGATTTCCATTTCCGCCCCGGTTGGTGTTTCTGTTTCCGAATCCTCCCTGGCCTCTCTGGCCAGCTATGGCCCAACAAGAATCCTTCAAGTGGCCAGTCTTTCCACAAGCTTCACAAAATTTCAAACCACAACGGCCAGAATGGTGGCGCTGGCAGGTATTACACTTGGGCTGGGTGCCCATGTATCCTTTTCCTTTCTTCCCACTACCAGCTGTAACCTGAGCTGGCGTGCTTGATTCCCCTTTCTTAACCACACCGCTAGTGCCTTGCTTGAAGTTCGAAAACTTCCACTTGTTACCTCCTGATGACTCCACATGAGTCTCTTTCTTCTTTGGCTCAGCTTCATCAAACTTGTTCAGGCGAATAGCTTCCTCTGAGAGAGCCACGCTCAAATCAATCGCCTCAGTAATAGTCGCAGGCTTGGAGGAGGTCACCATGCTTATGATTTGAGGAGCTAATCCCCAAATAAAACGTTCAATCCTTTTGAACTCTGGAGTGACCATGTAGGGTACCACATGCGATAAGTCATGAAACCTCTGAACGTATTCTGCGATCTTTGGACCTTCCATCTTTAAATGCCAGAACTCTGTTTCCAATCTTTGGATTTCAGCGCGGGAACAGTACTTTTTGCGCATAAGTTCCTTTAGTTCGGTCCAGGTCAGCGCGTAGGCAGCAGCTTCACCAAGTGTCTGTACTTGCAAATTCCACCAAGATAGGGCTCCATCCAAGAATAGCCCAGAGATATAGGTGACTTGCTGATCTAGTGCGCATTTGCTCATGTGAAGAACAGATTCAGTTTTCTCAGCCCAACGAACAAAGGCGACAGCACCTCCTGTGCCATCAAAGTTGACTGGCTTGCAGTCTAGAAACTGCTTATAGGTGCACCCTGCACGTACAGTATAACATGTGAACGGCATTAGCACCTTTGCTATAGATATCCAATTAGGTCATGGTATGTCTAAATGACTTAGTATTACCATGAGGTGGGTTGTTGTTGTTGCCAGTATTGCCTGAGTTGCTTCCACTAGTCCCTCCTTGAGATGCGGCGTATTGTGCGATGGCAGCAGCAATGATTTGCTGGAGTTCTGCCTGATTGGTAGGAATTTGCGGTTCTTGACGTCTCGGCGGCATCTTCTAAAAGATGTGTTTACGTCGGTCAAGCCATAGTAAAGCGTACGTATATAATGATAGTAATAGTACATAACATCTCATGTTATCAGTATATCATTCACATATCATCTCATGTCACAAATATCATTCACACAACATCCCATGTCATAAAAACATACATAATCAATCAAGCATCAAATATGATGAGAATACTGCGATTGTCATATATCGAGACCACATAGTAAGTGTACAAGTACATCACAGTGTCATACAACATCAATCGACTAAGGGCTACATCACCCCTGTCCAAAAACTATATCAAATCAGTGTCACTACATCCCATGTACAAAATCAACAAAAGTCATAATCAGAAAGTAGTCTCCAAAAATGTTGTGCAATCAAAAGCAATCGCCGTCTTCTCACCAACGTCTACCTAAACGACACTGATGAGCTCTATACGGATGGCGGTGGAGGAGGGGGAAAGTGAGTGTAAAACAAACGACGCAACTGGAGCTAGTCCTCCTCCATGGCTCTCTGAGTACGAAGGAAAGAAGCAACCTGCTGCTCTAGTGCAAAGAGGCGTGCAGCATAATCTGGGGGTACAGGTCGAGAAGGCTGCAAAGGAGAGTGGGTCTGACCCTGGCACTGACACGGCGGCGGCTGAGCTCTCTCCAGCTCCTGAATGCGCTGTGTGTGTGCCTCGTGCTGAAAAACAAAAGACATCAAAACGTCCTCAATAGTGTGCCCCACATGGAAGGGATGGTAGGGGTCGGTCGGTGGCATAACAGGTGGTGACGACCAAAGGAATGGCTCACTGGTGGGATCAAAAGGTGCCACACGAAATGGAGAAACAGGGGGTAAAACAGGTGGAAACTGTGGCATGAAGGGAACAGATGTCGGCACATGCCCAAAGGGATGGGCCGAAGAACCCTCTCCAGGTCGCGCTGGAGGTGTAAACTGAGGGAATGAAAAGGAGGTATCAACGTGACGAGTATCAGTGATCTGAGGGGGAATAAGTGGAACCTCATCATCAGCAGGAATCCACCCGTGCTGTGCGTGCTCATCTCGTGGATCCATGTGGGTCGCGAATAGTGCATGCTCAGGCTCTAGTGGAACGGGATCAGGTGGGGGAGCAACAAGAGGGTGAACGGGTGCATCAGCAATAAGTGGGTGGTCAACATGATCAGCAGCAATGACATGATCGCCCTCCAACAACGGAGCATCCACAGGGTGATCATCAACAGGTGGGTCAGCAATCACAGGCTCAATAGGCATGCCAACATGAACGGGGTCATGCTCAAGCACAGGGTCTAGAGCGGCTGCCTGCTCAGGGGCGATGGCAGGCTCGGGATCATCAAAAGCCATCTCAAAGTCAAACTCAGGGTCGATGGGATCCACTAGGTCAGCTGGGTCGACTGGATCCTCCATAGGCTGATCCATAGGTATAAACTCTATATCCTGATCCGGGTCGAACCCTGGGGGAAAGATAGGATCGGAATCCTCCACATCATCATGGTCGAAAGCAAAGCTAGGTATAGGGGCAACAGAGGATGCCTGGGCAGGATCCGAACCATGTGAAAAGTGCTATGCGCTCAGAGTGTGGGAAGGTGCGGAGGCCACAGACTCGAAGGAGTTTGGAGCAGGTGAGTGTGCAGGTGACTCCGCAGCTGGAGCATCTGCGAGCAGTAAAAGTCCTCTGTCGGCTATGAGGGCCTCGCCCTCCTCATCGTCCTCTAGGAGATCATCGTCAAACAGATCAATATCGCCATCAGCCTCGGCGTCAAGAAGTAAATCGTAGGCAGGGTAAACAGCTAAGGGTATGGGTGCAGGGATCTCCACTAACGGTAGGTACTCAACAAGAGGGCCATCGGCGAGCTCATCAGCCTCGTCAGGTAGCGCGAAGGGCTGGAAGTCGTCCTCGTCCGTGCTAGAAACGTCCGACGTGTGCACCTCGTGCTCTGAAGATGCTAGGTCATCAGATACTATAGGTCTAGGTCCTGTGGTGTCTGAGTCGCCAGTACCGGGCGAGTCCATATGTCTATAACATAAACACAAATATGCACAAATAATCAGTCATTCAATCAGGTAAACACATTAGTCACCAAGTAAGAAATCACATAATTTTCCTAGTCCCACTAGCCTCCTAGTCTCCTAGACTGACACTCCTAGTCCCACTAGCCAAATTCCTCCTAGTCTCTAAGACTGCTCTATCATCCACCTCGACCTCTTAGATCGAGCCTCGGCCTCCAAGACCGAGCCTCAGCCTCCAAGACTGAGCCTACTCTTCCTAGTCTTACAAGCCATCTACCTCGATCTCTTAGATCGAGCCTCGGTCTCCAAGACCGAGCCTCAGCCTCCAAGACTGAGCCTACTCTTCCTAGTCTTACTAGCCATCTACCTCGATCTCTTAGATCGAGCCTCGGTCTCCAAGACCGAGCCTCAGCCTCCAAGACCGAGCCTCAGCCTCCAAGACTGAGCCTAAAAATAAATAAATAAAATGTGCTCAACATTTGTTTGTAAAAACGTTTTGGATCTGGACTTAAGTGGTATGCAGTAAAAATGTTTTCGTGAGAGCCCTAGTGATCATAGTCTAGACTCGAGAAGGAATCCTAGTTCGCTATGATCAGAGCTCTGATACCAAGCTGTCACACCCTGGCTTTGCGGAAGCGTGGTTAATTTGGTGTGACTTCTTAATACCATAGCTTAACCATAACAAAGCTATATGAATAAAAACCATGCAAGATCATCCATTCAAATAAGTTTAAAAACCAAGTACAACAACATTGTTTTAACGGTAAGACAACCTAACGACATAACATTGTTCACAAACACAACCATATCATAACATAAACACAGTTTAAGGACTGTGACTTGTCCAGGAAAGAGTCACATTCCCTAAACCCGGATGACCTCGTACTAGTGCAGCGGGAAAACGTGCCATACCGTGCCAGATCCTTTAATTCCCTGAAATACACGTAAGTTGAAAAATCAACAATAATGTTGAGCGAGTTCATGTGTAAGTGAGCAAATAAACCTTTGTTTGTATAAAAATCCTGGTATGTAGCAAATAAGGAAAAAGAGATCACCAACGGTTTGCAAGGCCATTGATATGTGTGAAATGCAAGTAGAAAGGCTCAAACCTAGCAGACTTATGCGTTGGGTACAAAGTCACCCCGAGGTCCGTTATGCTGGGCCTGGGGTTGGGCTCGCTACACCCAAGTAGATCTACCGCTCCTGCCCCTCGGACCTACCCTGAGGATTAATGACCTCAAGTTTCCGCCTACCCATTCACATGATCTAAGTAACAACCCTCCTTACGCTAACCATACCATGTAAGAAATATTCGTAATCACAGTAACATGTATTTCACCCCCGCAGTTTAGAAAACTGAAAACAGTTAAGAGAAAAGGGGGACATGAACTCACAGCGGTGCGTCTCTACCAAGTAATACTCCAAGTCAAGCAGTTGTGCAACGACCTACAAGTTCTAACTCTATTAGACGGACGGCCGTGCTTTAACTTTATGGTTTAAGTTTTGGGAAATAGTTAGACAACTATTTCGTGTTTACATTCTGAGCATACTTGGTAATTATTTTCCTTCCCAGGGATGGGGGATTTAATACATGTGCGTTCGTAAGATATTATTAAGTCTCACTTAATATATATTTATTTCTAACTCCAAAATATAAATATTTTTCTCAAAAATGTTATATTTTTACTTCACAAAATTCTCCCAAAATAATACTTTGTCAAACATACGCTTCCATAAATATTTCCGTAAAGTGCGTAAGTTACGTTTTAACGATCGAGTGGTAATATTAATTACCGGTGTAACTTATATATTTATCGTGAAAGCGTTCGTATTATTTTGGATTCGCTAACGTTCGATAATATTATTTTTACCCTAAAAATAATATATATACACTTCACAAAATAATTGACAAGTGACGTTGTGAAAAATATATTTACTAAATATATATTTATCACGTTTAATTTTGTGAAAATCCCACCTCCGATATTTGTAATTAAAGTTGTGGCGAAACTTATATTTTGAAAACATGTTGAAAAGTATTTCTAACACTTATAGTGAAAATAAATCTAAGTGTTAGGTTTTTGGAAAAATTTCGCCAGAGTTTCCTCTGTAACTGGAGGTGGCCACGCTTTCAAGCGTATCATTTTCTTTTACAAATCAATTCAACAATTTTCTTATTCAATCAAAATAATGTCCAACACATCAAACTAGTTAATAATTATGTAAATCGCATAAATCACATGAACTTGTGATTTACTCAAAAATACGAAGTAAATCTTATTACTTTTAGCGGATCTTTATATAAATTAGTCCGGTTTCGTATAAACCTTGCTTTTAAAGAAATTTCGTCTTCACAACCTCTCGTCATCTTTTACAAAAATTGTTATTTTGTCAAAACTTTGTGCTACACAAGTGTTTACACACTTGTGTGTTCTAAAAATCATTCTAGTTAACGTACGATCCGTCTTTAGAAAACATAATTTCCTTGACACTCGGTCCTTTGAAAATACCACTTGTAGATCCGTAGATCTACTAGTTTTAAACACTATTTTACAAGTAAAAACGCTTTTACACAAGTTCATGATTCGTGTGTGGTAGAGTTTCACCCTTTAACCCTTGTTTCATTCAAAACAACCTTATGTCATGATCTATGTTCATGACTAAACCGGGTTAAATGATGATCCGAGCTACCACAACATAGATCGGGTCCAAATAACCACACAATTCAATTACTACATCATTTACACAACATATGAGCTTTTAACCCTCCATATTAGTGTTTTTAGTAAACTTTAACGCATCAACTTGTAAGATTACGAGTTTTAACCGTTACATATCCTTTTAACCACTTTAAATTAGTTCGAGAAGGTGTTTTAAGTAACTTACCGCTAGCTCGAGGCTAGGGAAGAATCTAAGCGCAAAATGAGAGGATAAAAGCAAGAGAATGAGGTCCTTCGAACTCCGAGTGCACCAAGACTCCTTATACGCGATCCTTGACACTTATATGAGCTTGAAATGTGATGAACAAAATCGAAAAATGGTTGGATATATAAGGGGGTGTTCGGCCGAGAGGTAGAGCAAGAGAGAGAGAGAGTAGCTTGTGTGGTGTTATGGAGTGTAAGTGTTCTTGGTGCAAAGGATGATACTTATAGACAAATGTTTAGTCATAACCCAATGGATTTTGTGTCCTTTAGATTTTAAACATCTTTGATTAAAATAATCAAAGGAGGACAAGTATGTCCCCTCTAGTTGGGGACGGTTAGTGAGGGGGGGTAGTTTGGTTGGATTTCAACTATCCATTAGATTAATAGTTAGATATGTTAGTTAAGTTAGGGGTTAACCCGGTTAGTTGTGCGTTGTGTTTTATGGCGGGTGTTAGGGTATTCAGGGACCCTGACTGGCTCAGAAAAAGATAAATAGTGTTAGTGGCAATATTTCCATGTTCCGGGTATAGTCCGGTTGTTCGGTTAGATAGTAATCCGTTAAGGCGTTTAACAAAGCTTTTAAGTGTCGTTAATACCTTTTTTTGTGACACAACTTATTCCCGACACTTTGGAAAGTGTCTAGTAATATTTTTCTCGTGTTTTGGCACTTTATTAGTTAGCTAAAAGCTGAATTGTTAATTAAAGTGCTAAGTTTTATGCTTAGTGTATGTCCTAGGCACATCCTGTCATTGTATCTTATTCCTAGAGACGCAGTTCTACAACCCTTGTATCCCTACACTCACTATGGGTGTAGTGAAATATTTCTGGCTCATACAGGCCTTAGAGGCAATATCTGCCTGATGCTGGCTTATCAGCATGTTCAATAGGTTATCCGTTCATAATGCTACTGTGCTTTTGTGCATCATGTTTGTCACTAAGGTTCAGCGTGTAAATAATGTAGTGACGGTAATTAAAGTATGATGCAGGTATGTACAAGTATCAGAAATCAAGTAGCAGTTCCTCGGTAATTTCAAGCAAGCACAGTAATTAAACAGTAATTAATTATTAATTAAACCGTACGGATACCTGATTTAGTGAGGGTTGTCACAAAAACATTCAACGGGAATGTTAAAAACATTTTTGGGAAAATGTTGAGTGGGAAAGCAAAGGGGGTTAAAGATTTCTATGCAACTAAAAAGGCTACATACAACCCCACTGTGCAAGAATTGAAAGCCATCAAGTCTGAAAAGACTTGGATGGAAGTTTGTTTTCCATGAAGTCTTATGACTTCGCCGGAGATCCCAAGTTTATATCGTGGATCATGAATCGGTATCTTTCATATTTGATGATTGTGTATGAAAATTTTTTATAAGTGTTTGAATTTTACAGGTTGTAGGACTACACCGGAGCTTCCAGGTTGGTAAGTGCGAAGCAGGAATCGGCATTTTGATGAATAACGTGTAGACGTAACATTCCTACATGTGGTATTGGTTTACCATACCTACAAGTGGTATTGGTTGTGATCTTACAAGTGGTATTTTTTTACAGAGGTTTGTGAACTGTGAATGGTAAATCAGGGACATTAAGTTGTACTTGATTTACTAAATATGGTTAAAATAGACAAGATGATGAACCATATCCCCGTTTATGATGCTAACTTACAAGTGGTAAAAACAAACTCATTTTCTAGAAAAATCATTTTGATTAAAACAAACTTATGTGTTTTGAGATCTAAATGAGAAAATTATTTGTTGATAGGGGGAGTTCAGATTGTTTATGCCGAGTGAATGGCGATTTGATGTGATTCGATGTCAGTTGTCAAGTTTCTGTACAGTTTGTGTTGTTTTTTTATGTTTTCAAGTGGGTCAAGAGTCTAGTAGTTTTCAAATTTCCTTTGAAATGTGTTTGCATTTTAGGGGGAGTAGGGAAATTTCAGAAAATCCAAAAACATTTGAAAATTTGAAAAAGCCAAAAAACATGATAAAATTCAAAAATGAGTTTTTGTTGTGAAAAGAGGAAATGATAGTACATCAGTAGGCTGTCACAACATGCTAAAGAAATGTAAAGATAAAATGTGATAAACAATCTCACTACGGATATGCCAGTAGGTTTTCGCACATTTAGTAGATTGTGACGAGATATAAACTAAATTTCAAACTTGCTTGTTCTGTGGGTTAACACAAACTTGGATATATAGGTAACCTCTGAAATCTTGTTTGAAAGGTCCCTTATTCTGAGATACTAGGTCTTTATGCTCAGTGATATCTGGGGTATTATCCCGGGACATCTGCTGTATGGAAGTACTGACCTAGTCCCTGGATAATGCTTTCCGCAAAAGCTTGAAACATAGCTTCGCCCTTAGCATGCTGATGAAACAATAAAATTGATAGTCGCTGCTGTTGAAATTAAAAAGATCCTCTAAAGGGGACACACCGAAAAGTCGAAGCCGCCATCTCTCTGCGTATACGGAAGTATCGACCTGAGCTCTCACGGCCTCGCATCTAACCCCTATACAGATATCAGCTGTGGTATACTCACCTGTAAGACTGAATATTGGGATCTGGATACGGGAGTATATTCAAGTAGTGAGACACACGAATAAGTCAGTATCTAAGACATTAATATCGTATCTCGGATCAATTGAACTTTGTGTGAAAATTTCAGTGGACCGATATACTGACAATCTAGGTGAATTGTTTTAAACTAATAATGTAATCAAGCTTAACGGTGTTAGTGACATGTCTCATAAACTGATATGATCCTCTTACACGAACTCACAAAAATAGTGTCTGTAAATATTTCTTTACTGCATTACATGTTTCGTTTTTACAAAATACAAAAAGATTTTGTGTGTGTTTTAACATAAAGTTTCCGAAAGTTCAAAAAGATTTTCGACAACTGATATTGGAAAGCTGATTTTCAAAATTCCGAGTGCTAGACATGATGACATTATTGTAAGGTGGAGTGCTTCAAATTATCAAAATATATCTGTCAAATCTTCAAGTGGTTCATCATAATCTGTAGAAAATTTATTTTGAGAGGGAGTTTATGTTGGTGCACATGGTTTTGAGAGAGAGTTAGTATTGATGCACTCAATTTGTTAAAACTATAAATCTTACTGCTGAGTTAAGAATGTGCAGGTTTAGTCAGGTTTGATCTTGGATCTGAAGATAGAGTGCCAGGTTTCAATTTCTGAAGGCCTCTGTTTGAGCTAGGTTGATCGATCCTGAGAACCTGTGAAGATCAGACAACGATCCTGAAGATGTTACTGAAGAACAAAAGAATGCCAGTAAATCGTGAGGGGGAGTCTGTTGGTGAAGAAAAAGAAAGAAAAGCCCAGAGACTGATCAAGACTGAAGATATGAGGTCACAGCATGGTGATGTACGACTCCATCAACATTTGAGGGGGAGTCTGTTGGTGCACTACATCTATTGATTTCGTCTTGGATCAAGTCAAACATTGTATTGTATAGATTAGGGCTCAATATACGAGAAAATAGGAGAATGTATGTGTGTTAGGAAGAGGTTTCGCTTCTAGGGTCATTAGATAGAGGTTTCGCTTGGATGAACATAAGGTTCCGCTTATATGATCACTAGAGGTTTCGCTTGAAGGGTATTGTACATATAAGCGAAACCTGGACCCTATATAAACCCTTGAAGCAAACTCATTTGTAAGGTTGACAAATTCCATACCGAGGTGCTGCCGGTGTGACGATTGAGCTGTAATTGTGGTCAAATCAATAAAACAGTGGATTAAAGTGAAGTGCAAGCTATTTCTATCTACATTTCTTGTTATTCCGCACCTGAAACGAAGAAGAATGCCTCTGAACGACTCGTGCGGGTCAAGTCACGATCCTACATTATGCTTAAATCACATATTTATTTGTTGGTCCCGATTGTATGGTGTCACACCCCGACCACGTTAAAACAACAAACCGTGGCGGAAACGTCGGGGAGTGTTGCAACAGAATTATTGTTCCACAACCATGGTAATCAAATGTTTCGTTTTATAGATATATTAAGTAATGTTTATTGTCATTAAACCAAACAAACAAACTACATATTGTTTATAACTGTTTTTAAGTCACTAAAGCCTTGTCCAGATCCTAAGTGAACTCGCTTCCTAGCAAGCAACAACAAGCAATACCACCTGAAACATATGTAAAAATAAAGTCAGCAAAGAAATGCTGGCGAGTACATAGGTTTTATGGGAGTATCGGATTCATGGCTCGTTTATATGTTGCAGTATCTTGTTAGACTACAAGAGTCAAAATACAAACCTTGTTTTGAAAAGTGTATTGCAACATAAATAACCAACACAAATCTAATTGGTTATAGTTTATAAAATCTCGTAGCCATGACTCTTAACTCAAAAATATTTGTTTTAGTATAACAACTTGTAAACATCTCGTAAAAACTCGTTAATAAAACTCGTATGGTTTATATCGTTTCGAAAACCTCGCTGTGTGACATCGTTTCAAAATCGTTTCCCCAGTGAACTAAATAATGACACGCAATGTAATATAATAGAAGCACTTATATATAAGATGTACCAGCGGCGTATCTACCATGATTCTATCATACTACACCCGTCCCATTATCTAATCACTACCCAAAACCAATCGTTTAATTCGTTTAACTCGTTTCAAATCGTGTATCTCGTTTCAAATCGTTTAACTCGTCCCAAAATCATATTCGTTTTAATAGTGAAACTACTTTTGGTCGTCTCGTTAACAACATTCAAACCTTCGTGACTTGTCTAACTCGTTTCTCGTTTCGTATTAACAAACCACCAAAGGGTAAGTTAACAATCATCAGATTCGGTCGTTACCTACATAACCCCCACACATAACCATGGGTGTAGTCTGATAACGGGATTTGTCAGATCCTATGGTACCATAACCTAATACTGGTCGGCTCGGCCAAAGCTAATGAATGTCATTCGTTATGTAATCACAACCAACAAGTCTTGTTCACCTTATTGAAATCGTTATTAGTTTAGTATAAACCATCGTTTTTGAAATTATCGTTTAAACCTTGAAATTCGTTTTGTACATATGAATCACCCCAAAACAATTGAAAACAGTAAAATAGGGGAACTATGTAATCACTTGGGATTGCTAATTAGTCTTGAGAATAAGACCAATTTAAGCTCCAAGTATCACGGAATCAACCGGCACCTAGTATAGGTAACTATGTTAATAAATCGGCTCCTAAATCGGGAGATAGGATAGAATGAGGTTCTATGAATCAAATGAGTAATTGAACTAATATGGTATGATTTAATAGTCCCAACATTCTGATTGGAAAGTCTACCTATGTGCTTTTGACCCGTTTCGACCCATTATGGTAACATAAGCCACTATAATGCGTCGTTAGCGTAAAACTATGTTCGGAAGGTAATCTATGTACTATGTCAAGTCCTACATGCCCAATTATCCCTAAACATGTTACTAAATCAGATTATATGTCAAAATTATGTTCACATAGTCAAAATACGGATTTATGCTTCAAAAGGGCATTTTGGTCATTTCCTATGGGCATACAAGCTAACAAGCATATGACTAACCAATCCTATGTGATCATAAGGTATAACCTCAGTGGTTATTCCCTATGCATCTATGATCACTAACTAAGCTTGGTTGGATCCTAAAGATCGACCAAACGGGTCGGGTTCGAAAGTGTAAGCGGTTGTTTAGACCGCTTAACTTACGACCCTAAACAAGCACAAACTAATAGTGTCGAGTTAGACATGTCAAAACATGTCTAACCTACTGATTTGGTATCAAAACAAAGTGTTTTGATACCCTAAAGTAGTTTAGTTGCAAAATGCGTGCTAAAACGCATTTTGACCGAAACTTTGACTCGACACTACAACTAGCTAACGTGGTAATCAGCAGCTATAACCGCGAAGGATTATAACTATCGTGATTACAATCACGTTTCAAAGTTCAATTGAACTTTGACTTGACCAATTGATGGTCAAAACCGAAAGTCAAACTGTTGGCCAAACGTTTGACTTTCTGCACTACATAAGAAAAAAGCAATAAAAAGATATGAAATAAGCTCACTTAGGGTCCTTGCTATCTTTTCAACAAAGAAGACAAAGTCCCAATGCTAGAGAGAGCTCCCAAGTCAGATGTAGAGAGGAGAAATGAGAGGAATGAGCAAAGAATCAAATGAAAGGCCTTGCTATTTATAGTTGTTGGTGAAGAACAAGATCATTACAAGTGGTTTGTTTAGCCATTAAGCAAGAAATCATGGCCATCCATTTGTTACAAGCTGATTAGAAGCCTTGGAGAGGTGGTAACTTGGCTACCACACAAAGAAATTGCAAGATTGGCCCCTGAATTTACAAACTGTTGCTGAAAACAGACTTTCTGCCCAGATGTGATGCTCGCATAGCGCGATGGCATAGGCAGGGGATGCTCGCGCTACGCTACCATGTGTCTGATTCAGCAAGTTTCAAATAATTACAGTTTTGGTCCCTGCACGTGTTTAAAGCCTTTTTCGATGCGTTTAAACCCCGTTAACCTCATTTCAAGGCTCTAAAATGAAGTTAAAGTATAGGGGACTCAAAACATGCTCGAAAACATCTCGGATGTCGGTTCGTTTGGTCGTACGATCGCGTTGTTCGGTTAATTACGACGGAACTCAAATGGATGCGAAAACGAACCAAATTAACCGACGAATGGAATTTTTTGCATGCCGATCACTAAAATAAAAATATTTTAGTGTGTACAAAAATTTTGGATGTCCAGATGTATTCAGTACGTAAGATATGCGCGAAAATGCAACTTACGTCGTTTTTGACACTTTTAGTCCCTGTAAGATCAAATAAGCATGTTTTCGCACACCGAACCCCTCAAAGCTTATTTCTAAGCTATGTTTAGGTTATTTATGGTATGTTTAGCTTATGATCAAGTTCTGGACTATTCGACATCATACGAATCGGTATAGTTTCGCAGTTTGACACAAATAGTCCCTGCGATCGAACAAACTTGTTTTGGACACACCAAACCATCCAAAACTTATTTCTAAGTTATGTGAAGGTTGTTTAAGGTATGTTAAGCCTATTTCACTATTCCGGAGTGTTTGTCGCGTTTAACTGATTGCGTTCATGCACCAGTTTGCGTATAACTTTCCAAAAAGTTATTTAAAGCTTGAAATCGAATCGGATCGAATTGTAAAATCATCAAACACATAAAACACATATAATAACACCAAAACACATTGATTTATTGATAAATAACATTGTTTTGCATTGTTCATCTATTAAAGAGCACAGTTGTCATAGTCTCCCCTACTTTAGGAAATTTCGTCCCGAAATTTTAACTAGAGGAAACTTGTGAGAACAATTGCGGATATTTCGTCTTCATTTGGTCCTCACGTTCCCAAGTAAACTTTGGGCCACGTTTGGATACCCAACGAACTTTGACTAATTTAAATCCGTTTGTTCATCAACTGTTTGAATGTACAGACCATTATCTCCACAGGTTTCTCGACAAAGTGTATCGTTTCATCGATTTGGATCTCGTTGAGAGGAATGTGAAGATCAGCGTCAGCTAAACACTTTTGCAAATTGGACACGTGAAAAGTCTGATGAATATTTCCAAGCTCTGGAGGTAGCTCTAGTCGATAGGCAACTTTTCCAACTCTTTCAACAATCTGAAATGGTCCAACGTATCATGGTGCAAGTTTTCCTTTCCTTCCAAATCTCACCACTCCTTTCCAAGGTGACACCTTGAGTAGGACATGGTCTCCGACTTGAAATTCTAAGGGTTTGCGTCGTAAATCCGCATAACTCTTTTGACGGCTTCTAGCTGTCACAAGATTATCGCGAATTTTCTTGATTTTGTCTGTCGTTTCCAGAATGAGCTCAGGTCCAGAAGCTGAGCTTCACCGATCTCATTCCAACAGACAGGTGAACGACATTTTTGACCGTAGAGAGCTTCGAATGGTGCCATATTAATGCTAGCATGATAACTATTATTGTACGAGAACTCGATCAATGGCAGATGAGAATCCCTATTACCACCAAAGTCGATCACGCATGCTCTAAGCGTATCCTCCAAAGTTTGAGTCGTCCTTTCGGATGGTCCATCTGTTTGGGGATGATAATCAGTGCTTAGATTTAGTTGAGTTCCCATAGCAGATTACATGGTTCTCCAAAAATGAGATGAAAATTGAGCATCATGATCGGAAATGATATCCAAAGGAACACCATGTCGTGATACAATCTCATCAATATAAATCTTTGCAAGTTTATCAGCAGATAGATCCTTGCGAATCGCAATCTTAGAGAAGTTCGAAATGAAATGATGATAATAACCAGCGAGACCAAGAAAAGAACGAACTTCTGTGGGTGTCGTAGGTGTATATCAAATCCTTAATTGTTACAAATTTTGGATGGATCCACATGAATACCCTGCTCGTTGACTATATGTCCCAAGAACTGAACTTCTTTAAGCCAGAATTCACACTTGGAGAATTTAGCAAAAAGTTGTTCCTTCTTTAGGAGTTCGAGAGTCAAACGAAGGTGTTGCTCGTGGTCGGCTCGAGACTTTGAATAAATAAGAATATCATCAATGAACACAATAATGAACTTGTCTAAATAAGGTTTGCAGACCCTATTTATTAAGTCCATGAAAATAGCTGGAGCATTCGTCAAACCAAAAAGGCATGACAGTAAATTCATAGTGTCCATATCTCGTGCGGAAAGCGGTTTTGGGAATATCTTCTTCGAATACACGAAGTTGATGATACCCAGAACGCAGATCGATCTTGGAAAAAAACAGGTAGCACCTTGCAGCTGATCAAAGAGATCATCGATTCGAGGTAGGGGATATCGATTCTTGATGGTAAGCTTATCAAGCTCACGGTAATCGATACACATTCGAAAAGATCGTTTAAGGTTTTTAGCGAGATCACAAGTGATTATGGAAATGACAAAACCACACGAGTAGTTTGTCTTTGCGTTGACATCATAAGGTTGCATTAAACATTCATACAATTGCAGTAGTTTAAAATAAAAACCACAAATTTTTATTTATATAACAACTGCATTGTCTTTAAATGTTAAAAGATAACAACCATAGGAATTACAAAGTACTAATTGTTTATTGCTGCATCATCGATTGCCTCGTTGATGTTAAAAATTCGTCCACGAGCGGGATTCACATTCACGTTCGCGTTCGGATTTGGGTTAACATTCGCATTCGCGTTTACCAATCTCGGGCAATTGTTGCGGAAATGACCCATTTCTCCGCAATTGAAACAAGAACCAGGTGGGAATCTCGCAGCATTCCCTTGAGCTTGTGCTGGAACCTGGGCAGCCTGATTTTGACCAAAACGACAAGTATTGGCCAAATGCCCAAGCCTACCACACGTAGCACACTGTTTACAGGCCTGTTGGGCAACATGGTGACCATTACATCGAGTGCAGTGAGGTGCGGTACCAGCGTATGCTTTCTTCGCAGGAGGTTGAGTCGGTGGGTTCTGAGCAGTTTGATTGGTGACATCAAAGTTTTGGGAAGCCTTGCGCTTCCTTGACTTTTTCGAAGACTCACCCTACTGCTTACCCTTACCCTTTTCCTTATCAGAATCGGTTGACTTCTTTTTATCACCCTTGCGGGTGAGTTTACCCTTCCTGACTTGAGACTCAGTCAGGGTAGCAGACAACTCGATCGCTTGACGAACGGTAGTAGGATTAACGCCAGTCAGAATGTCCTGAATGGAATCGGGTAAACCATCAATGTACCTCTCGATTGCCTTATCCAACGGGGTAACCATCGTGGGACACAACAAACTAAGCTCCTCAAATGGATCCGTATAAGCACGGTGTTCTCCCCCGACTTGTTTCAAATCATCAAATTCTCGTTCCAACACTCGAATCTCGTGTCGAGGACAAAACTCTCTCATCATGAGAGCTCGGAGCTCTTCCCAAGTTTGTGCTAGTGCAACTTCGGCACCCCTATCACGCATTACTCCGTTCCAGCATGTAAGAGCTCGCTTCTCGAACACACTTGAAGCAAACTCAACTTTGCGCGCATTCGGACACTGCACATGTTTGAATGTGCTCTCGACACTCTCAAACCACTGCAGGAGCGCGGTTGCTCCTTGTGACCCAGAAAACTTAAGTGGCTTCGCAGAATTGAAATTCTTGAAATTACACGGTGCATTGTTGTTGTTATTATTGTTATTGTTGTATAACTCGTGGATTTGGGTCACAATGCCTGGAAGTACAGCAGCCATTTGCTGAGAGACAAGGGCTGCGACTTCCTCAGCAGTAAAAGTTTGAGCATCACGTCGAGGAGGCATTGTCTAAAAAGGAAACATGGGAAACGAGTGAGGTCGACAATTGGAGAAACAAAAGAGGCATTGAAAACATCGACAAAACACAAGGAAGGCGATCATTCGTTCGTTACCTCGAACAAATAAACGACACGCAGTGACAAATCAAAGTAAATGGGTCATAATAATGTATCGCGAAGACATGCTCGCCTATAAGTGAACACTCACCCCCAAGAGTTCCCAGGTAAGAGTGACTGGTCCGATAATGCGGATTTGTACGAACACTCTAGCCTTAGACAGAAAACTCAGGGTACAGGCATTCACTCTTCCAGTTTGCACGTGTTCACATTATTTAGACCCAAACTTTGACGGGATTTTGAAAACTCAAAAGGCACAAAGCCAAAGATGAATCAAACCAGAAGGGTTCAAAACCATATAACTGAAGGTTCAAAACCTAGTAGTCAATCATCCAAGGATAGATGATTAATTTTCAAAGCGGATTCATTATTGTGTTCTCGTTGTGGTTATCACCTAAGGATAGGTGACGGTATTGTTTTAAAATCTAAAAACAAGTAAACTTGTGTTGGGGTCCTAGAAAGTTATAGTCTAGGTCAAAGCAATGCTAATAACCTAATTCCCTATAACCATTGGCTCTGATACCAACTCTTCTGTCACACCCCGACCACGTTAAAACAACAAACCGTGGCGGAAACGTCGGGGAGTGTTGCAACAGAATTATTGTTCCACAACCATGGTAATCAAATGTTTCGTTTTATAGATATATTAAGTCATGTTTATTGTCATTAAACCAAACAAACAAACTACATATTGTTTATAACTGTTTTTAAGTCACTAAAGCCTTGTCCAGATCCTAAGTGAACTCGCTTCCTAGCAAGAAACAACAAGCAATACCACCTGAAACATATGTAAAAATAAAGTCAGCAAAGAAATGCTGGCGAGTACATAGGTTTTATGGGAGTATCGGATTCATGGCTCGTTTATATGTTGCAGTATCTCGTTAGACTACAAGAGTCAAAATACAAACCTTGTTTTGAAAAGTGTATTGCAACATAAATAACCAACACAAATCTAATTGGTTATAGTTTATAAAATCTCGTAGCCATGACTCTTAACTCAAAAATATTTGTTTTAGTATAACAACTTGTAAACATCTCATAAAAACTCTTTAATAAAACTCGTATGGTTTATATCGTTTCGAAAACCTCGTTGTGTGACATCGTTTCAAAATCGTTTCCCCAGTGAACTAAATAATGACACGCAATGTAACATGATAGAAGCACTTATATATAAGATGTACCAGCGGCGTATCTACCATGATTCTATCATACTACACCCGTCCCATTATCTAATCACTACCCAAAACCAATCGTTTAATTCGTTTAACTCGTTTCAAATCGTGTATCTCGTTTCAAATCGTTTAACTCGTCCCAAAATCGTATTCGTTTTAATAGTGAAACTACTTTTGGTCGTCTCATTAACAACATTCAAACCTTCGTGACTCGTCTAACTCGTTTCTCATTTCGTATTAACAAACCACCAAAGGGTAAGTTAACAGTCATCAGATTCGGTCGTTACCTACATAACCCCCACACATAACCATGGGTGTAGTCTGATAACGGGATTTGTCAGATCCTATGGTACCATAACCTAATACTGGTCGGCTCGTCCAAAGCTAATGAATGTCATTCGTTATGTAATCACAACCAACAAGTCTTGTTCACCTTATTGAAATCGTTATTAGTTTAGTATAAACCATCGTTTTTGAAATTATCGTTTAAACCTTGATTTTCGTTTTGTACATATGAATCACCCCAAAACAATTGAAAACAGTAAAATAGGGGAACTATGTACTCACTTGGGATTGCTAATTAGTCTTGAGAATAAGACCAATTTAAGCTCCAAGTATCACGGAATCAATCGGCACCTAGTATAGGTAACTATGTTAATAAATCGGCTCCTAAATCGGGAGATAGGATAGAATGAGGTTCTATAAATCAAATGAGTAATTGAACTCATATGATATGATTTAATAGTCCCAACATTCTGATTGGAAAGTCTACCTATGTGCTTTTGACCCGTTTCGACCCATTATGGTAACATAAGCCACTATAATGCGTCGTTAGCGTAAAACTATGTTCAGAAGGTAATCTATGTACTATGTCAAGTCCTACATGCCCAATTATCCCTAAACATGTTACTAAATCAAATTATATGTCAAAATTATGTTCACATAGTCAAAATACAGATTTATGCTTCAAAAGGGCATTTTGGTCATTTCCTATGGGCATACAAGCTAACAAGCATATGACTAACCAATCCTATGTGATCATAAAGTATAACCTCAGTAGTTATTCCCTATGCATCTATGATCACTAACTAAGCTTGGTCGGATCCTAAAGATCGACCAAACGGGTCGGGTTCGAAAGTGTAAGCGGTTGTTTAGACCGCTTAACTTACGACCCTAAACAAGCACAAACTAATAGTGTCGAGTTAGACATGTCAAAACATATCTAACCTACTGATTTGGTATCAAAACAAAGTGTTTTGATACCCTAAAGTAGTTTCATTGCAAAATGCGTGCTAAAACGCATTTTGACCGAAACTTTGACTCGACACTACAACTAGCTAACGTGGTAATCAGCAGCTATAACCGCGAAGGATTATAACTATCGTGATTACAATCACGTTTCAAAGTTCAATTGAACTTTGACTTGACCAATTGATGGTCAAAACCGAAAGTCAAACTGTTGGCCAAACGTTTGACTTTCTGCACTACATAAGGAAAAAGCAATAAAAAGATATGAAAGAAGCTCACTTAGGGTCCTTGCTATCTTTTCAACAAAGAAGACAAAGTCGCAATGCTTGAGAGAGCTCCTAAGTCAGATGTAGAGAGGAGAAATGAGAGGAATGAGCAAAGAATCAAATGAAAGGCCTTGCTATTTATAGTTGTTGGTGAAGAACAAGATCATTAGAAGTGGTTTGTTTAGCCATTAAGCAAGAAATCATGGCCATCCATTTGTTATAAGCTGATTAGAAGCCTTGGAGAGGTGGTAACTTGGCTACCACACAAAGAAATTGCAAGATTGGCCCCTGAATTTACAAACTGTTGTTGAAAACAGACTTTCTGCCCAGATGTGATGCTCGCGTAGTGTGACGGCATAGGCAAGGGATGCTCGCGCTACGCTACCATGTGTCTGATTTAGCAAGTTTCAAATAATTACAGTTTTGGTCCCTGCACGTGTTTAAAGCCTTTTTCGATGCGTTTAAACCCCGTTAACCTCATTTCAAGGCTCTAAAATGAAGTTAAAGTATAGGGGACTCAAAACATGCTCGAAAACATCTCGGATGTCGGTTTGTTTGGTCGTACGATCGCGTTGTTCGGTTAATTACGACGGAACTCAAATGGATGCGAAAACGAACCAAATTAAGCGACGAATGGAATTTTTTGCATGCCGGACACTAAAATAAAAATATTTTAGTGTGTACAAAAATTTTGGATGTCCAGATGTATTCAGTACGTAAGATATGCGTGAAAATGCAACTTACGTCGTTTTTGACACTTTTAGTCCCTCTAAGATCAAATAAGCATGTTTTCGCACACCGAACCCCTCAAAGCTTATTTCTAAGCTATGTTTAGGTTATTTATGGTATGTTTAGCTTATGATCAAGTTCTGGACTATTCGACATCATACGAATCGGTATAGTTTCGCAGTTTGACACAAATAGTCCCTACGATCGAACAAACTTGTTTTCGACACACCAAACCATCCAAAACTTATTTCTAAGTTATGTGAAGGCTATTTAAGGTATTTTAAGCCTATTTAACTATTCCGGAGTGTTTGTCGCATTTAACTGATTGCGTTCACGCACCAGTTTGCGTATAACTTTCCAGAAAGCGATTTAAAGCTTGAAATCGAATCGGATCGAATTGTAAAATCATCAAACACATAAAACACATATAATAACACCAAAACACATTGATTTATTGATAACTAACATTGTTTTGCATTGTTCATCGATTAAAGAGCACAGTTGTCACATATGGATTTTGAGAACACATAACTGTGTTATAAGTATTTTCAATTTTAGATCTTTTCTCTACTTTGATAAAGCTGATTTGCATATCAAGGTTGAACACAAGGACAACTTATCCAGTAACAAAAAGGCTTCTCTTTGGCTTTTTTTTCACAGCTAACCCCATCTTCTTGTATTGTTACTGAAATTAAGAACTCGGATTACAAAATCCATGAGATTTTGGGCTACGGTTTGATGAAATACACTAGATCTGTACATAAGCTAACCGAACGGCGTTGAGGAGGAGAGAGAGTAAGAGGAATCGAATGAATTGATTTGATTTGTGTGAGATTAATGGGAGCAGAAACGGACGGAGTGTAATAACATTTCATTGTTGGTTGATCTTCTCATTGATGGTTAATGTTCATCATTATCTCTTCAAATTTCTTCAAATTTCTAGGGTTTCATGGAGTGAGAGGAAGAGATGAAGAACATGAGGGAGAAGAAAGAGTAAGAGATAAGGTCTGGCATGTGTGGCTGTGAAAATGAAAGAAAAAAAATATTTAGAAGGAAAATTACTAACATACCCTTATATGCAAGGCAACTGCAATACTTAACTGGAAATTTTAACCAGGTTATGGTTAAAGGACGTAGGGTGTAATGATTTTTCCAAATAAAGGACTATGGCTGTAATTATTGAAGTTAAAGGCTATCTATTGCAATCCGGTACAAACATAAAGGACGAAAAGTGAAATTTACCCTAAAGCTTGTGTATAAAAAGGCTCGTGTGTGATGGAGTTTTGTCACGTATGTTTGTGTTGTTAATCAAGTATTAACATGATAAAGTTGGATTCTCGGTTGACGAGAAGTTAAAGATTCAGCCTTATTAACTTGCTGTTTAGAGTAGAGAAGATTAGTTCTTTGGTCCCTCTTTAGTAGAGAATAATGGGAGCAGAAACGGGCGGAGTGTCATAACATTTCATTGTTGGTTGATCTTATCATGGATGGTTAATGTTCATCATTATCTCTGCAAATTTCCTCAAATTTCTAGGGTTTCATGGAGTGAGAGGAAGAGATAAAGAACATGAGGGAGAAGAAAGAGTAAGAGATAAGGTCTGACATGTGTGGCTGTGAAAATGAAAGAAAAAAAATATTTAGAAGGAAAATTACTAACATACCCTTATATGCAAGGCAACTGCAATACTTAACTGGAAACTTTAACCAGGTTATGGTTAAAGGACGTAGGGCGTAATGAGTTTTCCAAATAAAGGACTGTGGCTGTAATTATTGAAGTTAAAGGCTATCTATTGCAATCCGGTACAAACATAAAGGATGAAAAGTGTAATTTACCCTAAAGCTTGTGTATAAAAAGGCTCGTGTGTGATGGAGTTTTGTCACGTATGTTTGTGTTGTTAATCAAGTATTGACATGATAAAGTTGGATTCTCGGTTGACGACTAGTTAAAGATTCAACCTTATTAACTTGCTGTTTAGAGTAGAGAAGATTAGTTCTTTGGTCCCTCTTCAGTAGAGAATATAAGTTTCTTGGTCCCTCTTCCAAGACGGTTGCTAGTCTGTTCTCGAAATAATATGGTGCTTCTTGATAAGGGGAAGATTGGAGATGAAAGCCATCGGGGATTCAATGGATTCGTGAAGATAGGAGATTGACTCATGAGGATATGTAACGGCATGAGATCGTACATGAAGGGTTAAAGACTTACTTTTCCACGCATGAACTTGTTGGCTAGTAGGTGTTGAGACAAAGTCTCGTACCAAGCTCTCGGGGCCTGGTGTAAACCATACAGCGCTTTGTCCAATAAGTAGACCTTGTTTTTGTGGATTGGGTCAGTAAAGCCCGGCGACTGACCGACATAAACCTCCTCTTTGACCTTCCCATAAAGAAACGCCGATTTTACATCCAAGTGATATACTTTGAAGTTCTTCCAAGACGCAAATGCAAGGAAAATTCTGATTGCCTCTAGTCGTGCCACAGGAGCATAGACTTCTGTAAAATCAATCCCTTCCTGTTGACTAAAGCCCTGAACAACGAGTCGAGCTTTGTTCCGTACAACAACTCCTCTGTCGTCTCTCTTACACTTGAATACCCATTTTGTATTGATTTTCCTTTGACCATCTGGTAAATCCACTAACTTCCACAATCCCAACTTTTCAAACTGACTCAATTCTTCTTGCATCGCAATGACCCAAGAGTCTTCAGTAAGCGCCTCTTTATACGTTCTCGGTTCGACCTGCGAGATAAAACAACTTAATGAAAATTCAGTTTGTAAAGGTGCTACTGTAGAATAAAAACATGTTAAGCCCTAGTCTATTTGACGTCTCGTGCGAACGCCTGAATGCAATTCTCCTATGATCAACTCCTTTGGATGATAAGAAAGAGTTTGCGGCATCACTTCGCTTGGAACATCTACATCACCTTCCAGATTAGTAACATTTTGATTTGCACTTTGTTCACCAACTTGGTTTATATGACTTGAATCCTGAATCTGCTCCCCCTCAGAATCTGAATCTCCATGATCAAATATCGGCATGTTCTCTGATTCTTGATTATCATTCTGATCCGAACGATTATCTTGAGCAACTTCATTCTGTTGGACATCATCTTGTTCACCAGCATTACTCGGACCTGCTTCATCATCATTTGGAGTTTCCCGTGGTCGTCTTGAATACTCAGCTCGGAACCTTTGCTGTGACTCGTACTCACGCAAAATATCCAATTCATCAAAGAAATCTTCTTCTTCTTATTCTTCCATCATGTCAAACGATTCCCACAACTTGTCGTAATGATATCGCCATGAATCTCCTGGACTTTGTGGCAGCATAGTATAACCTTGACATTCAACATTTGCAGCTTCAATAATCCGCTTCTCACTTGGAACGAAGACACGGCGTGTAGGACTTGAATAGCCAACAAATATACCCTCAATGCACTTCGGACCAAACTTTCCATAAGGCTCTATAACTGTACAGGGTGACCCGAACGGTTCTAGATACTTCAAATTCGGTTTGCGATTATTTATCAGCTCAAAGCATGTTTTGTTGAACTTCTTGACAGCAAGAACCCTGTTGAGCGTATAGCATGCGGTGGAAACAGCTTCAGCCCAAAAATTAATTGGTAACTTTGAATCTGCGAGCATCGTTCTAGCCGTCTCGATTGGCGTCCGGTTTTTGCGTTCTGCGACTCCATTCTGCTGCGGAGTGTACGGAGCACTAAACTCATGCAATATACCTCTTTCATCACAAAATTCTTCCATTCTGCTGTTCTTGAATTCAGTACCATTATCGCTTCGAATTCTTTTGATACGACGTTGGTACAGATTCTCAATCTTCTTAAACAACACCATTAAACTGTCAAACGTTTCGTCTTTCTTTTTCAAGAAAGAAACCCACAAAAATCTGGAATAATCATCAGTAACCACAAGACAATATTAATCTCTCGTAATGCTCTTGACATTCACCGGACCAAACAAATCCATGTGAAGTCTTTCCAAGGGTCTTGAGACTGAATTGACTTGCTTTGTAGGGTGTGACTTTTTCTTCTGCTTGCCTTTGACACAGCTAATGCACTCCCCTTCCAGATGAAAACCTTTGACATGAACTCCTGTAACTAAATCATTATGCACCAAATGATTCATTTTTTGAAGATGTATATGTCCCATCTTTCGGTGCCACAATCTCGATTCTTTTTCAGTTGCTCTGGACACGAAACAGTGAGCTTGACCCGTGGTTGTAGTAGCTACGCTCATATCCAACACGTACAGATCATTAACTCTTGGTGCCCTCATGATAATCCATTCCTCATGGATAACAAATCCTGGTTTCAAGATCAAACATTCTTTATCAGTGAAGTGAGTGGTATACATCCTGTCACAGATCTGCGAGATACTCAGCAGATTGTTCTCCAGCTCAACAATGTAGTTAACTCTCTCAAACGTCACAATCCCATTAGATAACATTCCTTCACCAATAATCCTTCCTCCTTGATTACCCGCAAAACCTACATATGCTCCATTTATGTTTCTGACATCATACAACAACGCGGTCTTCCCTGTCATATGTCTTGAAGCTCCACTATCCATGATCCATCTGGATACAAGTTTTGGAAGATCCTGCACATAACAAACTTTGACTTAACCAACTTCAATAAAGATGCCGATTCATGCTTCGCGATCAAGGAAGCTCCGGCAATTCAAACTGCTTAGTCAAACATGGTGTCCACCCAGGCCTCGTCAGCCTTAGGTGTAACCTTGACCCGTTTAACTCTCGCAACTTGAATTTTAAAGTTTTCAGCCTTCAGATGTGGAAAATTCGCATCATAATCAACTTGAATTGAATCCTCAGAAGGTGAAACCTTTTTCTCAGTTTTTGGTTTCCAAACTTGTTGAGATAATGCAACCCGGTTTGTAAAATTTGTCATTTTTAGTTACCGACTTCTTAACAGGCTCATTTTTCACTTTGATGTTATCATTTTTCAAACTCTTTTTCTCAACAACGATTGGTGCTTTACCCTTCATATCAACTTTCTTCTGTTGAATCTTCACAGTTTCAGTCTTAGGCTTCATGTTGGTACACTTTCGTGCAATGTGACCAACTTGATTACATCTGAAGCATGTTCGAGTATCAGCCACTCGACTTGTGCCTTCAGACTGAGACTGGGAAGCTCTTTTCTCAAAGAACTCTTTGTTTGATTTTGAAAAAATTTCTTTCTCTTCATCAGCAAGTGAACTCGAACCGTTCACAAACTTTTTCTTCTCAGCAAACCTCTTGTTTGAAACATTTCTTTTCTGATACGATTTACCCCCTTGATAACCACCCGACCAATTGTTTCGGTTGTTATTATAAACACGCGGTGGATTAACAGATTTCTTGTTGTAAACTTTTTCTTTCTCAAACCTCATTTTACTTTTCTTTTGACTCAGATTGTTCACTTCTGACAACTCAACTTAAACTAACTTGAAAACATTTGTCAATTTGTTCATGTTAACATTCTCAATCGGAAAATCTGAATCCGAAAACAACTTATCTGATCCCAACATCTTGTACATGACAAGATTTGATTCTTCATTTAAGTTGTTCTTCGATTTTTGTTTCGGAATGTATTTGTCCAAGAAACACCCATCTTCCTCAGTAGTGTCACTATCTGTTTTTAGCACATTTTCAACAACACCTTTTACAATATCATTTTGGACACTATCGTCACTGGAAGATGTGAACGTGACATCAATGTTCTCCGCAAGTTTAACTTCACTTTCTTCTCCAATTTCAACCAACCCTGATTGCTTTTTCGTGTAATTATCCAAAATCGGCGGTGGAACTCTATGAAAACCCACCCCGGTTGCATCAGAATAAACATCTTCGCCAGCTTTGTTTTTCCTGATGGGTTTGGGAACAATATGTTGCAAAACAAAACTTGCGGAGCTGTAACTGTTAAGCTTCAACTGGATTCGCTCGTTTTCAATTTCAGCCTCTTGAAACTTAAGTTTCAGTTTAGCGATTTCATCCAGTTGTTGATTGATTGATTCTTCTTTAACTCTCAGCACTGCTTTTAAATGAACGTTTTCTTTATGAGTTTTACCATGTCGATCATCACAATCTTTCATTGTGCTTTTGAGTTTTTCAAAATTTTCAGAAATCTGACGGTTTTCAAGAATTAACTTTTCATTTTCCTTTTTAACTTTTTCATGATTAATTTTATCATTTTCAATTTGGCTAGTTAATTCTCTTATCCGTTCAGTTGAAGCTTTAACTGTTTTGTCACGATCAAGAATTTGATTCTCAATGCTTCTGACCTTTGCTGTCAGATCTTCAACTTTCTTACCGTTGAGATACGTGACTGTATTACAAAATTTGCACTCTTTGTTGCAATTTTTGCAATCAACATTTCCATCAATTTGTTTACCTGACGCATTTGTTGACAAGTTTGAACTGACCTGGCTTTTTGACTCAGACACGAAGTTAGAGTCTACCTCAAGTGCCTTAGCAGCCAGCACTTTGTCAGCCATTTTTCCCAGGTTCTCAGCAGTCAACTCCTGCGTTGTGTCAATAACTCCAGTATCAATCTTCTTTGATTTCTCCATCTCTTCTTTCTCCTTTTTCTCTTTCTCTTCTTTCTCTTTCTCGTCTCCAGTTCCCCACCATTTATTCTTCCAATACTCATCTTCTTCTTTTAACTCCTTGATTATGGCTTCGATATCAAGCGTTTTGTCATCGATCGCAATATTTCCATCCTGATCAAGATAACACTCTATGTCCGGATCCCATCTTCTCGCTTTTCTCGCTTCCAGATAGATACCAGAAATTCTAATGATTCTGTTCTCAGCGATCATTTTTCTGTATCTATACTTCTGCTCTTCAGTACGATTATCTTTCCACGGAATAGGTTCAGTTTTTGCCATGAATGCGTAACCAAACGCATCTTCCTCTGGTAGAACCTCTTGACTCCAATCATACCCCTCATCATCATAAATCACCACAAGAGCTCTAGATTTCTCTTTGTTGTCTTCAACCTACTTCAATCTAGGTGGCTCAGATTTATTCTGGTGATAAATCGCCTTCTTGTAGTAATCATCTCTGAAAGGGTTCTCCGACTCATCAGCATATGCGTTTCTGCATTCACGCTTGAAGTGACCTTTCTGCTTACACTTGAAGCATGTCACTTTGGATTTATCGAACCCCAGCTTGGTAGATGGACCACCAATTGTCTTCCTGCCGGTAATTTCCATGAAACGCTGTGCTCGACGAACAGCACTAGCCATAGCCCAACGGATATCGATCAGCTCCATTTCTTCAGGATCTATCTGATC
Source organism: Helianthus annuus (assembly GCF_002127325.2). Taxonomy (NCBI): domain Eukaryota; kingdom Viridiplantae; phylum Streptophyta; class Magnoliopsida; order Asterales; family Asteraceae; genus Helianthus; species Helianthus annuus. The sequence continues at coordinate 82,075,265 of NC_035438.2, forward strand.
ATAATCTTCCTTCGTTAAGTTGGTATTGCCTATCTTCCCAGCTACTAACCATTCATACGATTCCAACACCGATGCTAGGAAGATCATCTGCTGTTTGGCCGACTCCTCATCAAAATTCTGAGCATTCTTCAAGTCTATTGCAATGTTGCATTGAAAATGGTTCTTTGCATCAGAATGACTTGCAGATGATGAAGATCCACTATGATAACCACTGTGATTTCCACTGCTTTGACCACTTTGACTTTCTTTGCTTGATGTGGACACATTTTCAGCAGAAAAAGCAGTTTTGGGAGAAGTTGCTTTTGGCATCATGCTTTTTGGATAATACAAATCCAAATTCTGCTGATAGGATGAGTGATTGACTTTGTATGTCTTTTTCAGTTCCAGCTCGTGACTTTCAAGTCTCTCAATCACCAAATCCACAGTCAACTTTGCAGGCTCGATAGTGTTTTTCAGCATAAGCGCATAATATCTCCAATCCATCTCGTCAGGTAATGAATCGAACAGTTTGTCGATAAGCTCTTCATCAGGAAATATGATATCATGTCTTGCTAATTCGAGCTTCAGATGACCAAACCTTTCTATCATTTTACAGACTTACTCATTCTTTAAATAGCTAAACATATCAAATTCTTTCTTAAGAAGTTTCTTTTTACTTTTCACAATTTCAGCACTTCCTAGACATTTCGTTTCTAGCTTTTTCCAGAGATCTTTTGCGTTCGAATAATTGATCAAAGAAATAATATCCTCTCGGACTGACTGAAATAACAAAGCCACGCATTTTTGCTCAGCTACAAACGATTCAATCTCATCAGCAGATGTTAAAGATTCACCATTTTTGTTTCCATGTTCATAACCATTTTTCAGACTCTTCCAGCTAGATAATGCAAATGCCATCGGCCAATCTTCAAACTTTCTTGACCACCGACTGTATTCCTCGATAGCCATTAGCTTTGGAGGTTTATTGAATGTTCCGAAGGCACTTTCAGATTCCCAAGCTTCTGTTAACTTTTTCTTCGCATTTGGCGGGTTCTCGTTTGCATTACTTGACGAAGTATCATCATTTCCGGAATTTCCAGCAAACGCTTACATATCACTGAACGGGTTCAAGAATATATCATTCATCTTGAGTATACCTGCAAAATCAGCCAACACTTAGAAAAATTTTCGAAATTTTGAGCAACAATGACAAATGAGCGAAACTATCAGCTATTGTGACTGATAAGCGAAACTAGTGATAGTGACAGAAAAGCGAAACTATGTCTTGACAGAAAAGCGAAACTGCTATGTTCGTTCGAGCGAAACCACAATGTCCGTTCGAGCGAAACTACCCAATATCCGTTCGAGCGGAACAACCCAATATCTGTTCGAGCAGAACTAAAATGTCCGTATGAGCGGAACATCTGTAAGAGTGAAACCTGTATGTCCGAATAAGCGAAACTACAGGTTATTTTCGAGCGAAAGCTATGTATTACGAGTGAAACCTGCGATGTTCGTAAAAGCGGAACTCCAATTTTAACTGATTTTAACCATTTTTAAGTCGTGTTTTAACCTGAAACTTTCTAGGGTTTGTTAATTGTATGTTTTACACGTTATACTCGATTTTCAGGCCATTTCAACCGTAGGAACCAGTTCAATTCGAAAAAGTATGAGAGAAAGTGAGTAGAAATGAGAGAATTCTGTAGAATCAAGTTGTAGTAGTATGAACTCCTCGTCCTGAGCTCTGATACCACTTGTTGGACTGTGTTCCGGCCCTAAACAGTCAGTTGAGAACGTTCATCTTCACATACGAAGGCGGAATCAACGTAAATGAAGTTACACAGCTTTTCCTATTCAATTCCTTCTCTTTTATTGCTTTCTGATACAAATTTGACAGAGTTTCGTTACACCAGCAATGACAACGTTCCGCTCCAACATACACGACTAATGATCAGGTTTCGCTTATAATGCCTATATATAGTGTGAGTGCTTTCGCTTATACGACATGCCGTATAAGCGAAACTACCCTAATACCATACAAGCGAAACCACATATGACACATAAGCGGAACTACTTCTACAAATGTACATAAAAGCGAAACTACAACATAAAACTCTAATTTTGACTTTCAAGCTCCTATGTTGACCTATCTTGACCTAAGACGTAATGCAGACGTAGTCAACAGACATTCTATGCATCAACACTTTTGATCAAGATGGTGGATGTACTTATACAAAGTTCAGTTTGTTATTAACTTATCGAACTGAACTTCATGTCTTTGCGGAATTTGAAGTGTTCAAGGTTGGGCATTGGAAATCCAATGTTTCTTTCTACTGCCGGTTAGGTTTGAAGATTAATGTATCAATCGATATTCTTACACGTGGTTATAGGTCCGTTTGCATTAACTTGATTCAGGAGTAGATTGAGGGGGAGGATCTACAATGTTTGGTTTGGATTCTTTGAGTTTCTCAAAGCGACCTTAAGTGATCGTCAGTAAGTCTTTTACTAGAAGGGTTGAAGATCGTTGTGCTCTACCGGAAAGATCAAGTCTCAGCCAAAGTTGAAAGCAGGCATGATATCATCAGTCAATGGGGAGTCTGTAAGTGCAGTATCCGGTGACTGGAGACATCAGTGTCAGACAAAACTGATAGCAAGAGTTAAGGGGGAGTCTGTAAGTGCAGTTCCTATAGGGGAACTGTGCTTTATTAGTTCTGGTCAACGGTCAACAAAGTCCAAGCCAAGTCAAGAATTCGAAAGCTTTATCAGTTCCGAGTTTATGATGTTAAACTCGGAATATGATGATTATTATTGTTGTCCGAATTATTTGTTTTGTATCCCGGACAATATGTTTTGTCCGGGTTTAGTCCCTAGTCTATATATATGTGTTGTATAGGGTAGATTAGGGCAACCCTTGAGAAAGCTTGGTGCACCTCTCACAAGATCCCATCCATTCTCCGTCAGGGTGCACAATTCTAGATAGAGAGAAAGGGAGACTATGTGTTAGTGAGAGAAAGCTCGGTTTAGATCTTTGTGATCTAAACCAGCTTGTAGATGATGTATACTCTTTTGGTATGTAATCTGTGATGACTGGTTCGTTAATAAAAAGATTCATCTTCTACATCTTTCTATCTTTGGTGTTTATGATTGTTCTTCGCGTCTTGAATCAAGTGTAATGCTGATGTTCGTCATTGATCTGGTGCTTTAACAGAACGTACCGTTGATGACACCGTTGCTGTTCTGACCTTGTGCTGCTGTGATGACGAAAGCTCGTCCGCGTGGTTGCTACTGCTGATTGTTGTTGTTGCGTTGTGGACACGTGTTGCTGAGGTTAGTTTGGATCTCCACACTTGTAGCAGGCTCGACCGTTGTTTGCTTGAGGCTGAGCTTGGCTTTGAGTGGGGGTTTGGTTTGGGTTACCTTGTGGCTTTGGGCCACTTCAGCACTAGTTCGCAAAATGTCCAACCCTGTTGCAGTTGGTGCACAGGCGGCACGGTGTATGGATTGCTAGTTAGGTCTAATCACATGTTTCACTTGCGTTTTTGTGGATATCTTCCATGTATAAATGCTAGCTAGGTCATAGACTGCGTGTTAGTGACTAGTTTACGGTTAATTGTGCACGATTTCTGTAGGAACTATGATTAAGGTTTTTAATAGGATTTAATATTCTACCAATTTTTATATCCGTAAGGTGAGAGATTGTCGGTCCGTCTTTATTGTTAAATTGCTAGGGTTTGGTAATTCATAAGAAAATCACCTTAGTTTACCTTTCATTATTTGCTTACCGAGTTAAATAAGATTTCTTAGTTGCCTTAGACTTTCAACTGTGAGGTAGTTAATCAAATTAGGGCACTTTTCTAGATAATTAGATAACCGTAGGGGAGTCTAATAAACCGGTAGTCTTAACAGCCTTCTAGAGTTCCATAGGTGTCTTCCCGAGAAGGGTCGGGGGTCCTGTTCGGTTTCTCTTAGTCCCGCTTCCATAACACATTAGCATCCGATAGAAACCATACGATATCAATTGGAATTCCAACCTAGGTAGTTATGCATCATCACTGATCTCAATCTTCGTTTAAGTCGCGTCTTAGTTGTTTAATTTAATTAGTATATTTTAATTGCAATTTAGGATTTTAGTAACCCCCCCCCCCTCAAAATATAAAATCAATTTAGTCGTGCCAGTCTGTCAATTTAGAGAGTCTAGTAAACGTAATTAGAGAGTCTCATGGGTTCGATACTCGGACTTACATAAGTTATACTACATTGACCGGTACACTTGCCGGTTGTGTGCTTTAGGTTAGAATCTTAGTTCTATAAATTTAAAGCTTAGCGTGTCTAATTTAGTTAATTTGTTTTAGACCACTTTTAGCACATCAGATCTGAGGGTTGAATTGGGCCTGGAGAAACTCGGTTGAGGGGTCCACAGGAGGAGGCGGGGCTGGTGTCTGGCCGTCGTAGGGGGCCTGGGTTGGGTAGCCAGCGAATTGGGCCGAAGCCATGTTGGGCTGAGGTGTGGGCGGTTGAGTGAAGGGGGTGTTGGGCCCCCAAGCAGGCTGAGTGGGGTATGGGCAAGGTGGAGTAGTCCACCAAGCCCAAGATGGTGGCTGTTGAGGGTAGAAGTTGGGTGTAGAAGACCAAGACGGGTGGTTTGGTTGCTGATGTCGTCCGCCACCACGGACCCGGCCGCCCCTGTAGTAATAAGGACCCTGGCCACGACCACGACTCCTCCCCCGGTAGGAGTTTGGGTTCGGAGTAGTGTTCAGGTTTGGGGTGGGTTGTTGTGATGAGGGTGCGGTTGGTGCAGCAAGGACCGAGGAGGCGTTTTATTGACGGGCTTCAACACGATCATTGAGCATGGATCTTGCGGTGTCCCAATCAGCATTATTTTGGTTAATGAGGCAAGTAGTGGTGTCGTATTCGGCCTGCAGTAGGGATGAGCAAATCCCGATCCCATCTCGGTCCCGAAAATCCCGATCCCGAATTTCGCCAAAACTGGGTACTGATACCGATACCGAAATATGTCGGTACAGTACGGTATCAGTATCGTATCGGTACTGTGACACCCGGCTTTTCAGGTCGTACCGTAGAATTGTAACGCGTGTTGTGAATAGATAAAAGGCCGTATTTGACTGATTATGATGTTTATATGTGGAATTAAATGAGTTGGTAAATTTAAACTTTGGTAAAAATTATGTTGGCAAAGGTAAGATAAACGCTTATCGCGTAACGGTTAAAATGCGAAACGAACGTCGGTGACCACCCGATCAGTGTTAAAATCCCAAAAATAATCTGTTATGATTAGAATAATAATTTTAATCATATTCATGAGGAAAAATAAATTAAAATGCTAAGAAACTCTATTTTTCGAATTTAAGCGCGTACCGCGCGCATTAGACAAAATATCGTCAATGCAGCCAGTCAAGGCAACTGGTAATTATTTCAGTAATAATTTTATGTGATTATTTTTATAGAATGATAAAAATAATTTAAAACGCACTAAAACGGGATTAAAACGCTAGATAAAATACCCGGTATCCAGTAGAATATCAGTTTTAATTCTAATTTACATATATATATATATATATATATATATATATATATATATATATATATGATACGTGTGAGAGATAGGAGACATGGGGGATGAAATGGCAGCCATGCATGGAGTTTATCTTCTCTCTCCTCCATGTGTTGGCCTAGAGAAGAGCACATTATGACAAGTCTTGCAACACCTTCCATAAAATCACTAGAATCCATATAACTTTTCAAAAATCACCTCCTTTCTCTCTCTTGAACACAAACTCGGCCGAACACCTTCCCCACAACCTCCATTTCGAAAATTTGAGTGTTCTTGTAAGAACCAAGTTAAATCCAAGGTGTTTCCAAGTTGTTGTGAAGATCCAAGAAGGTTTCCAAGGTGATTCCAAGAAGAAACAAGCTCCATAACATCAAAATCTTATAAAAAAAAAACCCATTGAATCTTGAGGGTATAAAACTATTCTTTTTAAAAGTGTTCTTGATTCTTAGTGTTAAAAATAATAGTGAAAGGTTTCTCTTGAATCTTAGAATATTTCACAAACTTGAAGGTAATAATAAATGGGTTTTCAAAGAGAATAAAAATGAGTGTGTATATACATGTATGTATGGCCGAAAATTATATGAGTATGTGTATTTAGATGTGTTTTGATTTTTGGTTAAATGATTCTTGAAGAACATGATTCTTGAATGATAGAATACATGCATGAATCAAATATGTCATAAAGGAATGTTTTAAAAAGGGTTTCAAGATTTGAAAGTAACATGATAAAGAATGAACTTACGGAAGTTCATGTGAGTATATAAATTTCGTGTATATGTGTATGCATGCATGTAATTTTAGTCATATACTCATAAATGTAAGAACACTTGTATTATGTAAGAATGATTATGCATGAATGATTATGTGATGATGGATGATATAGATTAAAATTTGTAATAACATGGATTTAATATGTTCTTGAGTATGATTAGATCATAAGTAATGATGTTGATGTTGTATAAGTACATTAGATGCACATACATGAACATGCATGATGATATGAAAGCATGAAATGATGATTTAAACATGATTTGATAAAAATGATTTTTGATCAGATTATAAACAGTAAAATATGATTATTTTGAAGTGTTTAATTATATAAAACTTTGTCGTAAAGTTTGCTAGTTTTGCATGTTGTACTTGATGCATTAGAAGTTGTAAAATACGTGAAATCGCATGATTTATATGACTTACACAAAAACTGCATTAATCTGATTATAATCATTATTTTAATCAGTAAATAACATGTATTGTGTTAAAATATCAAGTCATTCGAGTTGGGATGATTATAGTAGCGTTTAACGCAAAACTATGCGTTAAAACGGTCGAAAATCGGCTTTTCAAGTGATTTTTATAAAACTGATTTAGATCAGTAAGTAAACTGATATTTTTAGTTTAAAAATGAGTATTTTAATTAATTTTAACTTTATTTGGTGTTTGATTGGTCATACGTGACTTCCGACGCTCGAAAACGTTACCGAATCGCTAAAATACGCATTTTTCAGTGTACACTAGTGTGGGTGAAACTTTGGGTAAACCTTATGTGATAAAATGTGTTATGTGATTTAGACATGATAATGTGAAAGTATGTTAAGTTTTTAACATGATATTAGAAATCAAGCTTACGCATGTATGCTTGTACGTTTTGTGCGGTAGAAACGGTAAAAATTGTTTTAAACGTGAAACTTGATTGTCGAGCATGAAATTTGATACATATAAGATATTTAATGTATATTTGCTTTAAAAATGACAAAATAGATAAGCTAACAAGATTTCACGTATTTCGGTGTTATGTTATGTGAATGTTTATGTATATATATTACGACGCGCAAATCGTAGATATATTGCGTATAAACGGGAGAGTTAATGGATTTACACAATAATGGCCACCAATAAAATCGTTCAAGTCGTAAAATCATAAATATATATATATATATATATATATATATATATATATATATATATATATATATATATATTAACGTGCCAACATAATAAAAAATAACAACTTTTCGAGATAATCTCAAAGTTATGTGAAAAGGCTAAGAAAACAGAGAAACTTAGGATTTTTGTGATGTTTAGATTGATTTAAAATCATTCCTAAATATATATATATATATATATATATATATATATATAAGGACGTGTAGAAATCAAACTGTGGGATTGCGCTATTTAAAAATACGCACCCAAAGGTGAGTGTCACTAAACCCCTCTTTTTACTGCTTTATATATATTTTGGGGGTAGAACACGCCAATAAAAGGTTTAATAATGTTTTCGGATTAAAACGTACCTTTTAATATAAATTATATATTTTCGTTGAAAATATATCGAGTTGATAAATTACACTTTTCGAGATAAAATGTTTTTGATGAATATAGGTTTGGGGGCAAACAACTGTATAGCCGGTACGAATATTGCTTGGTCTCAAGAGAGTAAGTAACAGCATAGGCTTACATTTCGGTGGGGATTTCAGGGGATTCGTACAATTACGTGTATTAAATTGTCATATTAGTAGGATATATATATATTGTACGTGAGGCAGACATCATATTGTTCTCCAAGAGAGAACCCTGCACCCATGATGTCGTTTAATCATTTAAGTATTGTACGCGAGGAATTGTTCGTAGATCTATCGGGTTGACAACCCCGTCATGACAGGTCGCCCCGTGTCAAGTCAAGCGACGAATTTTGATTCTGTTTATTGTCTAGCCTTAATTATCCCTACATGGTTAATATATAGTTCGTATCGTCTAGCTAACATACGAGTCTGAAAATTGATGCAATAATTTAATATACAAAACCTGGGCAATAGTACTGCTGTCGGATCGATGAACCGACAGAGGGTCCATGGATTTTATTTAAGGAAGTAAAATGGACTTTCTAAAATTATATGGATGTTTTCAAATAAACACCGAATCAAAAAGTTTTCCTTTGGAATAACATTGTTTCTATGTGAATACGTGAACTCACATTCCTTTGTGTTGACACTTGATTTTTAACGTGTTCTACAGGTACTTAAGTTCGGCTTCGGGAATTATGGCGTATCTTGTGGTTGTTGATGCATGTTTGGTTTGATAATGTTTTGGACAAACTTTTAAAAACTATTTGGGACCAATGTAATAAGATCCCTAAGGATCAAAACAATTTAACTATGGTGTGATTGCGATGGACTTTAAGACAATGTGTTTTAAAATCTATGTTTAAATTAAGTTAAAATGTCCAACATTATGATGCATCGTTCAGCAAGATACAAATGGGCACCAACTTCCGTCACCACTACGTTTTATATTCTGCAGCGATGTTTTTAGGGTGTGACAAAAGTTGGTATCAGAGCCATTGGTTGTTAGCGAACTAGATGTTTTCGAGGGAAAACACTAGACTAAAACCGAAGAATTTTGAGATTTATATTCCAAAATTCTCAAAGCCAAGATTTTTAAATAAACATGGAAAATTTCATCATGTATGAAAACCCTTATATGTTTATGTGCATACGTGATTTTCTGTTTATTTGGGCCTTATGTGTTACTATTCATATTGATCACACATTTAGTTTGTACGGTTACGATATGTCACGTCTCAGTCTATAGAGCCATTAGTACTCCTGCTCACTGATACTGTCGAGCCTACACTTGAGATTCCTTCGCCCGTCGTTATAGAATTGTTTATTATGCTACTCGAGTCACGTGTTTTGCTACACATCTTTTAAGTCTACACTCGCCGTAGAAAGAGGACTCGACCAGTTGGAGAGATCGCATCGACTTCGAGAGCTAAGACAGCATCCGCTTTGAAGAAGCAGAAAGGGATTTGGGTCAATCGCTCTCACTGCGATCGTCAGTTCGCCACGTTACACGGAGACTTAGAGGAACAAATGGACTGGTATGATGAGCTAGAAGAGCTTGTTTGGGAGATGTTGGACTTCCAGGGGTTGAAGCGTTAGTTGTTGGTTGTTTCTGTTGTTTGTTTTGTATATCTCCTTTGATGAACCCTATTTATGGCTTGCATGCCAAATTTTCAGATATTTAGGAGGAAATTTCATATAGACTTGTTGCGGGTGTTGATGTAGACACGCCGAATTTTAATTAGTCTTAGTACTAAAAACAAGCTTTGTAAATTTCTAATATAAATATCAAATGGGTTTCTTTTGGTTTAAGAATTGTTCTCATTAATATGTGGATATTATACATGTGCAATGTTTGGTCCACTACCATTTAATGATTGAATTATTTTTTGTTATCGTCTTATGTGATTATTATTGTGTTGTAAATAATAAAAACGATGAAATGCCGCCAAAAGCAAAACAGGGTTCTGGACTACCTATTACCTCGGAAGAGTTGGCACAACTTGTGACAACCCGCATAATTACAGGTACTGTACAAATTAATTAACCCTAATTATGTGCTTAATGACTGTGCTTGATTTCATATGACGTTTTAAACTGCTTACTGATTTATGTTACATACATACATATGCATCCTTTACATACAGTCACTCCATTCATTTCATACAGACTCTTAGTGACAAACCTGATGCACAAAGCACAGTTAGCACAGTGAGCGGGTAACTCAGACACATGCTGACAATGCCAGCACATAGACAGACACTATTTTTAGGCCAGTATGGGCCAGGGATAAAACACTACACCAGTATGGAGTGTAGGGAAGTGAGGACCATAAGACTATGTCACTAGGTGATAGTTTAAGTGCCGGAAAGTGCCTAAAACGCAATTTAATTACAGAATTCCGCATTTTTAGTAACAATTCAGCTTTTAACACACTCATATTATACAGAGTATTGACTAAATGGTCCTGGACACTTTCCTAAGTGTTGGAATTAATTTCGTTACAAAAAGACGCACAAAAGACGCTATACGGGACAATTAAACGCTTTAACGGAACGATGCGAAACCGAACAGCCAGACATTACCCGAGACATGAAAATATTGTCAGAAATATTATTTTATCATTTTAAACTATTTATGGTCACAAAAATCCCTATACACCATGTAAATATGTCATACACTTACTACTTTATAAAATACCCTAAACCTTCCAAATAATCACCTACTTATAATAAAAACTTACACTTAACCCCCCCCCCTCTCAAATTTTCGGCCCACATATGGGACCCACCCATAATCATCACTAAATCCCAATGAAATATTCCTTTTTAATGTGATTGGACCTCCTTATGTGTTGATCTTGCCAAGAAATATCCATGATGACACTAGGTTGGGCTATAAGATTCATCTCATCATTTCATCTTCTCTACAAGTTCACTCCACCATTTTATCACTCTCTCTCCTCCCTCTTGGCTGCCCATATCCGCCACCACCACCATCACACCAACACTCACTCATTTGATTCACTATCAAGTCCAAAACAAGTGTTAGAAGGAGTCTTGTGAAGCTTGAAGCTTGGAGCTTGGGATCTTGAAGAAACATCACCCCTTGCATTCTCATGCCATTTTCATCATCATTTTCTGTTCACAAGTTCATCCCTAGCCCTTGTGCTAGTTGTAAGTCTTCGATTTAACTCTTGAATCACTTCTACGTCGATTGTTCGAAACATTGTTGTTTGAAGCTTAAAATAAGAACACAAAGAGAAAGTGAACAAGGAACCTAAACACAAACTTATATAATGATAAAATCTGGTTGAATTATGTTGGCATAAGTATGCATGTTGTTTGATCATTAATTTCTCGATAAACCCGTTGTTAGAACAATCGTTTATGCGTTTTTAGTCACTTCTACAATGTAAACAGCTTGCTGAGTTGAATTTCCAGCCAACTTCAACAGGCTGTAACGGGACCATTTTTAATCGAAAAACTGATTTTCTGTAGCCTAAAATGTGCATTTTGGAATAACTAAACAAATGGCACTGGAATCGTAATTTTTCGAGACCGTTTACTATTTTTAAAAGACTGTTTTTGGACAGCAGCTCAAGCTGCATTTTTACTGCAGAAAAAGTGTGTCATATTCGGAATCATAACTTGAAACCTGAGTGAAACCGACTTATGGAATTTTTACAGTAGATGGTCACCGTTGTCAGGATGACCCTCCAACTGGAATTTCGTCAATCGGACTTACGGTTAATTTTTAGTGAATTATTCCGTAAACTGCAATCAGAAAGTAGCAAATCTGATTGCAGTTGGGTAAATAAATTTCTATAAAATATTGGTAATGAACTGGACCCTGATATTTTTACACAATAAAACTTGGATCGTATGTGTCATTCTGTAAAAATTTGGGAATTTTTGGAAAAGGTTAACTATTTTATAAAAATCCTCGAAAACAGTCCAGTTTTGGGTGATGAAGCTGAAATAAAGTAAGTAATGTTTTGTATGTCTATATGTCGGTTTGATTGTTGAAAATGATCTACGGGGTATATGTAAAAGAAAATGATATGCTATTAAAGCATGGACACCTCTATTTACAAAGGATACTATGGCGAAATTTTCCAAAAATCCTAACACTTAGTAAATATTTTCGGGACAAGCGTTACTAGTATATTCTAGACTATGTTTTTCAAGCATAAAACTCGCCATAAATTTTATAACGAAATACGGAATATCGGGGGTTGGTTTTATACAGGAATGTGGTTAAATATGTATTCTCTAAAATGGGACTTAAAAATATAATCCCAATATGAACAGACACATGTAAAATATCCCATCCTTGGGAAGGAAATACGAATACACAAGCATGAGAAGTATTATTACTAAAATATTAAAGACACTTTAAAACGTAACTCAAAGGCACTAATCAATACTAAGACAAGGCACGACCCGTTCGTCTAATAGACGTTAGACCATTGTAGGTAGTCGTGTTTGCTGAGGAGATTTGGGTTACGAGTACCGAAGACGCAATACAGTGAGTTCATGTCCCCCTTTTCTCTTAACCGTTTTCAGTTCTATACTTCGGGGGTGAAATACATGTTACAATTGTTACAGACATTTACAGACTTTTACAGACATTTACAGACATTTTTATACATGGTATGATTAGCTAAGGAATTTACTGTTAGATCACGTGAATGGATAGGCTATTATCGTAAGACCATTAATCCTTGTATAAGGACCGAGAAGCATGAATGATAGATCTATTGGGTGTTGCGAGCCCCACACATGGGCCAGCGTGTGGCTGCATGTGGTGACTATGTCGTTCCGCCGGAAGAACCGGTATGAAGTACGCATTACAGGTTTGAGTGCTTCCTAGGCCATATCACTTATTAATGTACTAGCTACACATTAATTGATCTGTTTTTCCTTATTGCTACATACCAAGGGCATACATTTATACAGACATGTTTCACAATCTATACAGACACACATTAATGATTTATACAAACTCACCTACACATGAACTCGCTCAACTTTTGTTGATGTTTTCTAAACTACATGTATTTCAGGAAATTAAGTATGGATCTGGCGGGCGTTGGAATTTCAAGTCATGTTAAGTATAAAGATGTCATCCATGGTTTTTGGGTTTGGCAAGTGTGTCTTAATCTTGGACGAGACACGTCTTCCAAACTTGGATTACAACTATTATCTTTGTCGAGTCCTTAGCAAACTTTTACACAATTTATCTGGTTTGTAAAACTTAAATTTTGAAGTCTACGTTTTAGACAATGTTGTTATGTTTTAAACTCATTTTATGGATGACAAATCTTTGGTATTATCATACAGATTGTTTGATATGGTTGAATGCAATGATAACAAGTAAGTCACCCCATAATCACGCTTCCGCAAAAGTCAGGGTGTGACACAACTCATAGCCCAGCACGTTAATATAGCCATGGAACAGCATGATGCTAACCAAAATAAAGGCTAGGAACGTGGACGTGATGCTCGTGGGCATGGTTTTGGTGGGACATAGATCGGAAACCCTTCAGGTGATATAATGATCGAAAAGTTTTAGTAGTTCCTGTGTTATGATATAATCGGAGCGTAATTCTGATTTTTTTATTAACTTTGTGAACAGTACATAGATGTACTCCTAAAACAATCCAGGGTTGTAACCCAAGATCATTTACTGGTACCCTATGCAATGACATGGCAACGGTGTGCGTGATGTCAAGCCGTCATAGCGGATCGACCGTTCAAACAATTCCGCATTCCGAAGCCTAGATCTAGAGATTCACGAAAGCGAAAGTCTGACAGTTCGAGGAAGGAAACCGATGAGAAGCATAATAGGAAGCGCAGTTCGAGGAAGGCGTATGTAGCCAGTTCTAGAAAGGATAATGTCAGGGATGGCAGGAGTAGTTTTGAGAAGAAGACTCACAGAGATGAGCGGAGAAAGTGCGCCAGATGTGGTCGGACTAGACAATGACTCGCGAGTGCTATGCTAAGAGTACGTCGGATGGAGTTATGCTCGAGGGATGCTACGAGTGTGGTGGGCAAGGACATTTCAAGAGAGAGTGTCAGAAAATGAAGGGTCAGAATGCCAAGGGTAAAGCTTTCAAGATGAATGCTGGGAAAGCATGTGACGATCCTGCTATGGTTACTAATGAGGTCGTTCGTGATTGTAGTATTTAGTTAGGTGATCGAAGTTCTAGTATTGGTTTATTTCCAGTGGAGCTGGGGAGCTTTGACGTAGATGCGAGAATGGATTGATTATCCAAGAACGAAGCAGGGATTATTGCTCGGAGAAGCAAGCTAGGATACCTCGTTCTGATGATGGAAAGGTGGTACTTGTTCACGAAGACCGACCGAGTCGAGTGTCGAGTGTTGAGGGTTGAGAGTCGTTAGTGTTATAAGGATGCTCAAGTTATTCCGAAAAGGCTATCCTGCGTTCTTTATTAACGTGGTAGATATGAAGGCCAAATGTAGGAATATCGAAGAGATTCCTATTGTTCGTGATTATCCAGAAGTTTTCCTAAAAAGACTTACCTGGATTGCCCCCTGCGAGACAGATCGAATTTCGAATCGATCTGGCATCCAGTGATACACCCAATTGCACAATCTCCTTATAGATTAAGCACCGTCTGAGATAATAGAAATGTCAAATCAGCTTCAAGAGCTGCGAGACAAGGGTTTCATTCGATCAAGCTCTTCGATTTGAGGTGCATCTGTTTTTGTTGTGAGAAGAAGAATGGATCCTTCAGGATATGTGATAATTTCAGAAAGCTGGATGAGTTGACTATCAAGAATCGGTACCCTTTACCGAGGATTGACGATTTGTTCGATCAAGCCACAGGGATCCAGCTGCTACACGAAGATCGATCTGCGATTAGGATATTGTCGGTGGAAGGTTGCTGAAAAAGATATTCCGGGGACTGCTTTTCAAACATGATATGGCCATTACAAGATTATTGGTCATGCCTTTTTGACTAAATTAATGCGCCATTTACATTCATAAATCTCATGAACAGGGTATGGAAACCCTAATCGGATGAATTCGTGATAATATTCATCGACGACATACTTACCTATGTGCAAACCAAGGAGAATCACGAGTAACGTTTGAAGTTAACTATGGAGTTGGTGAATGATGAAGAACGCCAAAGACCCCGTCGGGAGTATGATGATCCATATGACTAGCAAGATGCTACCAGAGATTTATTAAGAATTTCGCTAAATTAGTGCAGCCTTCGACACTAATAACCCCAAAAGGAAAAGGGAAATTGATTGGACAACAAGATAGTAGGAAGCTTTTCAGACCCTTGAAAGAAAAGTTGGGAGCGTGTATGATGGACTCCGAAGGAAGTTAAGATACTCACATGCCCATGGCAGAGTTATCTTACAATAATAGTTAACACGCTAGTATTCAGGTTGCTCCGTGTGAAGCCTTGCATGGATGGAAGCGTTGATCACCATTTTGTTGTGCTAACATGACAAAGGACAATTAACCAGACCTTAGTTTATCTAGGAAACCAGCGAAAGGATTTGCCTGGATCGAGGGAAGGTTAAAAGTCGCCAAGTGATCAACAGAAGGATTTCATGGACAATTGAAGGAACTATTGCGTTCCCATATTGAAGATTTGGTTCTGTTAAAGGAGTTATCTTGTAGAGCTGCTATTAGGTTTGGCAGAGAAAAGAAAAGCTGAGCCACACTGACTTGGTCCTTTCAAGAGCCCATCTTGAGTTGGATCAGTCGCTTATAGGCTCAAGTTACTATCATAATTGAGTAGTGTGCATGATGTATTGTTTGGGTTCATTTGAGAAAGTGTATAATGGATGATACACTGATTTTGTTCTTTATAGAAATTTGTTTGGAAGATAAACAGAAGTTTATCGAAGCACCGTAGAAGCTGTACGTATAGCTAGAAGAGTTATGCTAATAACCGGACAGGCGATTACAGCATTCTAGTCGTGTATGTGATTTATTGATTTGGCGATTTGTGGATATCTGAAATGAATGCAAGAAGGAAGGAAGACGAGTTTATGAGATTTGATTCTTTCAAGAGCCCATCTCGAGTTGGATCAATCGGGTTTAAACTCATACTACCTCGGGTATAGGGTAATGTATATGTAAATATACGTATGTAGAACCCGAATTGGTAGAATTTTGACTTGATCTTCTTGATTAAGTGCTTGTAAATGTTGAACCTTGGAAAGGGTGGAGAGCGTTGAGATGTGAGACTAGGAATTGAGAGTGTATGTAATATAGGTTCATGAAGATTCTTCGTAAAAATCAAAGTTTCTCGTAGAAACTACAAGACCATATTCATTAAACCTGTTTTTACTGTTTCCACCTAGTGTGAAAACAAAACCTGAAGAGTAAAATTTCAGGGATGAAATTTCCTAAACAGAGGGAGACTGTGACACCTGGCTTTTCAGGTCGTACCGTACAATTGTAACACGTGTTGTAAATAGATAAAAGGCCGTATTTGACTGATTATGATGTTTACATGTGGAATTTAATGAGTTGGTAAATTTAAACTTTGGTAAAAATTATGTTGGCAAAGGTAAGATAAACGCTTATCGCGTAACGGTTAAAATGTGAAACGAACGTCGGTGACCACGCGATCAGTGTTAAAATCCCAAAAATAATCTGTTATGATTAGAATAATAATTTTAATCATATTCGTGAGGAAAAATAAATTAAAACGCTAAGAAACTCTATTTTTCAAATTTAAGCGCATTAGACAAAATACCGTCAACGCAGCCAGTCAAGGCAACTGGTAATTATTTCAGTAATAATTTTATGTGATTATTTTTATAGAATGATAAAAATAATTTAAAACGCACTAAAACGGGATTAAAACGCTAGATAAAATACCCGGTATCCAGTAGATTACCAGTTTTAATTCTAATTTACATATATATATATATATATATATATATATATATATATATATATATATATATATATATATATATGTGTGTGTGTGTGTGTGTGTGTGTGTGTGTGATATGTGTGAGAGATAGGAGACATGGGGGATGAAATGGCAGCCATGCATGGAGTTTATCTTCTCTCTCCTCCATGTGTTGGCCTAGAGAAGAGCACATTATGACAAGTCTTGCAACACCTTCCATAAAATCACTAGAATCCATATAACTTTTCAAAAATCACCTCCTTTCTCTCTCTTGAACACAAACTCGGCCGAACACCTTCCCCACAACCTCCATTTCGAAAATTTGAGTGTTCTCAAGTTAAATCCAAGGTGTTTCCAAGTTGTTGTGAAGATCCAAGAAGGTTTCCAAGGTGATTCCAAGAAGAAACAAGCTCCATAACATCAAAATCTTATAAAAAACCCACTTGAATCTTGAGGATATAAAACTATTCTTTTTAAAAGTGTTCTTGCTTCTTAGTGTTAAAAATAATAGTGAAAGGTTTCTCTTGAATCTTAGAATATTTCACAAACTTGAAGGTAATAATAAATGGGTTTTCAAAGAGAATAAAAATGAGTGTGTATATACATGTATGTATGGCCGAAAATTATATGAGTATGTGTATTTAGATGTGTTTTGATTTTTGGTTAAATGATTCTTGAAGAACATGATTCTTGAATGATAGAATACATGCATGAATCAAATATGTCATAAAGGAATGTTTTAAAAAGGGTTTCAAGATTTGAAAGTAACATGATAAAGAATGAACTTTTGGAAGTTCATGTGAGTATATAAATTTCGTGTATGTGTATGTATATGTCTCGGCCCCCGACCCGGTTTGATCCGTTTCAGGAGCCGCGGGACAGAAATCCGTGGTATTTATTAAATTTGGCAGCGGAATTATTAACAGGATCGTTAAAACTTGAAAATGTCCGATTATTTTATTTCACAATTCGGGATAACCCCATAATTTACAAAAAGGGAAATTTCACCGAGAATCCCTGTTTTACAAAACATGTTTATTTATTTTTCTGAGCCACTACTTCAAGCTTGTTTGTGCTCCGTAGCACGTTTCCTTGATTCACAGCAAATCACCTGAAACATGTTTGAAAAAGGTTTTATCAGCAAGAAATACTGGCGAGTCATTCAAGTTGCACAAAACGACACATTGGTATAATACACAGTATTAAGGGTGATTACAATGTTTCTATCAACCAATTACCCCAAATCGGTATTTGTCACTCGAATGTATCTGTGACTATGGTCAGATCACCCATTGGCTAACCCATTGTCCAATGGTGATGGGTATCAAGCAATGTATACAAAACCCCACATACCGGCAGTAATTGAAGATTACATAAACTTAATCCCTGTAATTATAACTGGAGAACATTTAGGTTTTTGTAAAGCACTTTGGTAAAAAGGGAATGACTCACATTGCAGATTTAAACGGGCATAGCTTTGCCTACAGATTTTAGCCTGGTTAACCTAATTCAAATAACAATGCACACGAAACTAGGTCAGTAACTAATACAGCATTTACGATAACTCACGAGATTAAAACCTTCACAACGAATGACAAAGTGCACGCTTAAACATCCGTCGAATTCACGACGAATGACAAAGTATAGCCCTAATGTGGGCAGCACTTAAACATCCATTGGATTGGTTTCAATTGATCGGACATTGAATCGGAGCAGCGATCGAGTTACTACCATGTTGTCGTGGCAGCGTTTTGTGTGGTGTGTGTGTGTTTTGAAGTAAACAGCGTATAACTCAGCGTACGAATTGAATTTTAACGTCGAAACAACGCCAAACTTCAAGTCCCAAGCCCCTGTATTTATACCCCGTTTTGGACCCGCCCGCGTGCCGCGACAGGTTCCCCTGGACCTGTCGCGTGTCGCGGGGATGCCAAAGTAGGGTAGGCATGCTTGGTCACCAGCTTAGGCCTGCTGAGTCGACGTTTCGTAAAAATTCGATTTTGACAACGAATTATGAAGATAATTCTGATTAGGGAATACCCCCCCTGAGTTTTAGGGGCCCTGATCCTAATTCCAACTGTTCTGGAAATTTTAGGGGTTACGCAATACTACTTGGGGGTTTCAATTAGGGTTTCCTATTAGACCAAATAAAATACTAACTAATAGTTTTGGTGAGAGTTATTACATCCTCCCCACCTTAATAAAAATCTCGTCCTCGAGATTTACTGGAATAAATGAGGATATTTCCGCTTCATTTCTGATTCTAACTCCCAAGTGTACTCCGGTCCTCTCTTTGAATCCCACTTGACTTTGACTAGCACTAGTCGTTTGTGTTTGAGAAACTTGACTTTTCTGTCCTCTATCTGCAGTGGTTTCTCCACAAATTTCAGCTTTTTATTTACCTCTACATCTTGAAGAGGTACTACCAGGGATTCGTCAGATAGACATTTCTTGAGGTTGGATACATGAAACACATCATGTACCCCAGCTAGCTCTTCTGGTAGTTGTAGACGATAGGAGGCGACTTGTCCTATTCGCTAGATTATTGGGAATGGTCCTACGTACCTTGGACTTAACTTTCCTTTCTTTCCGAACCGCACTACTCCTTTCCAAGGAGAAACTTTCAAGAGTACCCTATCACCGACTTGGAATTCTAGTGGCTTGCGTTGATTGTCTGCATAACTCTTTTGGCGATCTCTCGCCGTTTTCAATCTTTCCTTGATTTGAGTGATTTTGTCGGTGGTTTCTTGTACTATTTCAGGACCTGATAACTGACTTTCTCCTATTTCTGCCCAACAAACTAGAGTTCTACACTTTCGTCCATATAGTGCTTCGAACGGGGCAGCTTCAATGCTTGCATGGTAACTATTGTTATAGGAGAATTCAATTTTAGGGTAGGTGGTCATCCCAGTTTCCACCAAAATCTATTACACATGCTCTGAGCATGTCTTCCAGGGTTTGGATTGTCCTTTCACTTTGTCCGTCTGTTTGGGGATGATAGGCTGTACTTAAATTTAATCGCGTCCCCATGGCTTCTTGGAAACTTGTCCAGAAATGTGAAGTGAAACGACTATCTCTATCTGATACAATAGAGAGTGGAACTCCATGTAGGGAGACTACTTCGTCTACGTAAAACTTTGCTAATCTTTCCATGCTGAAAGTCTCCTTCATGGGTAGAAAATGAGCTGATTTGGTTCATCGATCCACAATTACCCAAATCGCGTTGTTCCCTTTTCTGGTTTTAGGCAACTTAGTAACAAAATCCATAGTTATTAGTTCCCATTTCCAAACAGGCATTTCTAATTGTTGGAGTAACCTGGAAGGTTTCTGGTGTTCTGCCTTAACTTGTGAACAAGTTAGACACTTAGATACATATCTAGCTATGTCCTTTTTCATCCCTATCCACTAGAAATTATTTCTTAAATCTTGGTACATCTTATTATTACCAGGGTGCATAGTATACCTAGATTTATGGGCTTCCTCTAAAATCTTATTTCTTAATTCTCCTTGCTTAGGTACCCAAATCCTTTTCTTGTGGAATCTCCAAATTCCATCCGCTCCTTGCTCCAATTCCTTTATTCTTCCTTTCATTCCTTCGGCATCATCCTTGATTGCTGTTGCTTGAACATTCTTCAATTATTCCATTAAATCTAACTGTAGATTTAATCTAAGAGCACGAACTCGCTTTTGCTTTTCATGATACTTACGACTTAAGGCATCTGCGACTACATTTGCTTTTCCTTCGTGATATTGAATATCACAATCGTAGTCACTTAGAATTTCCATCCATCTTCTTTGCCTCATGTTTAATTCTTTTTGCCCAAATATGTACCTTAAGCTTTTATGATCTGTATAAATGGTAAATTTACTTCCATACAGATAATGTCTCCAAATCTTAAGGGCAAAAATTATCGCTCCTAATTCTAAGTCATGAATCGTATAGTTTTCTTCGTGCTTTTTCAATTGCCTTGAGGCATATGCAATTACCTTTTTGCGTTGCATTAACACACATCCTAATCCTAACTTAGAAGCATCGCAGTATACTTCAAAATCTTCTGTTCCTTCTGGCAATGCTAGAATTGGGGCGTTTGTTAACTTTTGTTTTAAAGTCCTAAAGGCCTCCTCCTGCCTGGGTCCCCATTCAAACTTTACGGCTTTACAGGTTAGCTTAGTTAATGGCACAGCTATCTTACAAAAATCCTTAATAAAGCGCTTATAGTATCCAGCTAATCCTATAAAACTTCGAACTTCCGTAGCTGATTGTGGGACCTTCCATTTAGTGATCGCTTCTATTTTGGAGGGATCTACGTGAATACCTTCGTGATTCACCATGTGTCCTAATAATTGCACCTCCTGCAGCCAAAATTCACACTTCGAGAATTTGGCATAAAGTTTCTCCTTTCTTAACAAAGTTAAGAATGCATGCAGATGCTCACAATGCTCGTTCTGACTCTTGGAATAAATTAGTATATCGTCGATGAAGAAAATTATGAATTTATCCAAATACGGTTTATAGATCCTATTCATCATATCCATAAATGCTACCGGAGCATTTGTTAGTCCAAAAGGCATAACTGTAAACTCGTAGTGACCATACCTAGCTCTGAAAGCAGTTTTAGGTATGTCTTCTTCTTATACCTTCAACTGATGATATCTGGAGCGTAAATCTATCTTAGAAAAATATCTAGCTCCCTGAAGTTGATCGAAAAGATCATCAATCCTAGGCAATGGGTATCGATTCTTAATTGTAACCTTATTTAATTCCCGATAATCGATACACATTCTCATTGAACCATCTTTCTTTTTCAAAAACAATACTGGTGCTCCCCAAGGGGATGAACTAGGTTGTATGAAGCCTTTACTGAGCAATTCATCTAATTGCTTTTTCAGTTCTAACATTTCAGTGGGTGCTAATCGGTAGGGTGCTTTAGCTACAGGCGTAGTTCTCGGAATCAAATGGATTCTAAATTCTACCTCCCTATCCGGTGGTAATCCTGGTAGTTCTTCTGAGAATACATCCGAATATTCTGATACTACAGGAATTTCCTTAAGTTCCTTATCCTTGGTGCTAATGATTACCGAAATCATATACACTATTCCTTGCTTTCGTTCATAATTAGCAACTTTCATTACTGAAATGAATTTCATGGGTTTTCGCGGCTTATCTCCTGTAACCATAATTACTTCTCCGGTGGGTGCACGAATTTCTATAGAGTTCTTATCACAAAGGATTCAAGCATGGTTGGCTACTAACCAATCCATTCCTAACACAACATCGAATCCAGCTAAATTCATGGGTAGTAGGTTTGCAGAAAATTTATGACCTGAAAGTTCTATATTTGCTTTCTGCAAAACCGTATCTATGTTAACGGAATTCCCGTCTGTCGTTTCTACTGTAAAAACTTGCCTAACTTTGGTTAAAGGTAGCTTGAGAGCATGGCAGAACGAAGTATTTATAAAACTTTAGTTTGCACCAGAGTCAAATAATATCTTCGCATATACGTTGTGAACTAAAAACGTACCCGCTATAACGTCAGGAATCAGTTCAGATTCCTGCGTGGTCAATTGAAAGGCTCTTGCGTTCTTCCTGGTAGTTCCTTCTGCAGGTTTAGCCTTGTTGTCTGCTGGTTTGACTAATTTAGGGCATTCTGGTCTGAAATGTCCAGCTTCTCCACAGTTGAAGCAGACTTTTGTTTTCTTCCTGCAATTTTCTTCACGATGTCCTACCGCTTTGCAAAAGTTGCAGGTTTCATTACACTTTCCAAAATGCTTCTTTTTACAGCTCCTGCAGAACGGTGGAGTGGAAGATTGCCCAGTTCCTCTTTTCTTGAAATTACTATTATTACCCACACGAAATCCTTGGGTAATATTTTGGGCTAACTCCTTTTTCCTATTTTCCTCCCGCGTACGCACCAGCCCGTCAGTCAGAGTATTAGCTAACTTTACTGCATCATCGATCGTGCGGGGTCTCGCAGCTTTGACAATATCACGGATCTCGCTAATTAAACCCCAAATGTAGCGAGAGATAAGTACCGGCTCTGGCGAAGCCAGAGTAGGTACAATTCGAGCATACTCGAAGAATTTCGCAGTATACCCTCGACGGTCAACATCCACCATCTGATGGCTTAGAAACTTATTCGCCATATGCTCTTTTTCATATTCAGGGCAGAATTTTCTTTCCACCAGATGCATAAACTCCTCCCAACTCATGGCGTAAGCCATGTCACTTCCCTTGGCTTGTAATACCGTATTCCACCATTCTAATGCTTCTTCCTTGAAAAGGTGAGAAGCATGCATAACTTTATCCTCCTCGGCACATTTACTTATTTTGATTACTGCCTCGGTTTTCTCCAACCAACGAAGTGCCGCAGTCGCCCCTTCATTGCCTGCGAACTCAACAGGTTTACATGCAAGAAACTCTTTATAAGTGTAACCAGGTGTTGCAGCTTTCATTCTTTTGTATACTGGGGCTTGAATCCCATTATCATTGTTACCGCCTCCATTAATACTATTACTGGAATTATCGTCGCGCGTGCGTTTACTGGGGTGAGCTTGCGAACGCTCAGCAGGACTTTTTACCGTAGCGACGATTGCTGGAATAGCATTAACTATTCCCTGACCGACGATGTTTTCTATATCTTGCCGGTTTGGAAAGTGATCCTCGTTATTGTGTTCCGATTGATTAACTTCATTAACTGGTTCACTAACAGTGTGTTCCATCTGAATGTTTATCAATCACATGCTAATATTTAGTACAAACATTTTGGTACAATTGTACAACCAGACTCTATTTAAAAATAGCAAACATTGCGACCTTATATATGTCTATTACAACTTACAACTGAAATTCAAAATACACTATTATTTTAATTTAGCTAGGAATATTATGCTCGGCATTTATTCTATCTCCTCTTATTAAGTTGTTTATCTAACTTCCTTGGTTGGTCTAGGTTTGGCAGTTTATCTTAATTAAGAATCAAGATATACTGCTGTAGTAGCTAACATATAGAGATCTGCCCATTTTTCATCCAATCCATCTTCCCAAGGCGGGTTTTTGCCTATCTCCTAAGTTTCCTTATTAATTATCACTTCTTTTGATTTTGACGTCCCTATTTTCTCTTGACTTTTTCTAATAATCCAACTTCTTTTCTTAGCGGTAAGTGGTTTCTCAAATTGTGCCTTACGAACAAATATTCCTTCCTTGGTATTTACTAAGTATTTTGAGGAATTTGATTGAGATGAGGTTCCCTTATCTTTTGATGAGCTATCTAGTTGACAATAGATGTCCGAAATTCTTTGCTTACCCATACTATAAATCAACAAATAGTCAAATAACACAAAAACACACATGATCACACTAACACGTATAGCCAAAATTGTCAACCTTGCGACTATCAGATTTTTATATATTATATTATTCGTCCGTACACACCCGTTATCTTACAAAGTTTTATTTTTTTTTTAAGTTATTTTACAGGATTATATTTTCACTATTATTATCATTATTATACAACCACAACCACCAAGTGTGACACCCCAGGAAAACCAGGAAAACCATACAACTTAACTAGCTTCCTCGATGAGTATGTGCTAAATTTCGGGACGAAATTTCTTTCAACTTGAGGATAATGTGACAACTCGTATTTCAAAACCTATCCTTGTGTTTAGTGTAACGTAGGTGAACTTTGTGTGATTATCTGATATATTGATTTAATGGAATGTTATGATATTACGTTATGTGGATTGTGTAATATATGTTATATGATTGTGTGTGTAATGAATATATAATGTCGTCGCACAACTCAACTCAACCGCACAACACTTGGTCGATCGCACAAGCCTTTGGGCTTTGGTTCCTTACCACTCTCGGCCCACACTCTCCTTGAACTCGAAACCAAGGGCAGCCCAAGGAAAGGGTTCGGCCCACTCCTTTTATGCGAATACAAACACCCATGTGTGGGGTTTATTTTCTCATAACTTGCAAAATACACAACACACACAAACCCTAGTTCTCTCCTCTCTCTCTCTCTCTCTCTTGAAGCCGACGGCCACACCTCTCTTTCTCTCGAAGCTCTCTTGATTCGGATCATCCCTTTCTACCTTCTATTCGGTTAGTGTTTCATGATTATTGTTTTGGTTAGGTGATATTGTGATTTATATGTCCCTACATAATGATTTATGAATGATATATAATTGAGTATGATATAGTTGATGAAGTTAGGGTTCATGTAGATCAACTCACATGTATAATATGTTAGTGTAATATAGAGTTGATAATCATGTGATGATATCAATAATTTAAGAACCGAATGGATACAATGTAATCGGCTGTGTGCGTATGTGTGTGTTCGGATTAAAGGCATGATCAAGTATGAAGTGTTGCATGATGATTTAAATCCAGATCCGATAGTTTAATGTATCAGTGGTTGTTTATGTGATGAATATAATTAGAGTTCATATGAACTATGTGATAAGAACCATGATTTGATCGATTAAAGTTGAAATAGAAACTGTTGGTGATGATTCGATTGAATGGAGGAGAATTAGGAAACTGTTAGAATGAATTGCATGATTTTAGGAAAATCACATAACTGGTCAAACAAGTTCGTCGGTCGCACAAGACCAGATCGCACAAGATCTGATTTGAACGTACAAGACCACCAGTCGCACAAGAGCTAGTCGCATAAGCTGGGTACAATCACATTAAGCACAGTGTACCACCAGGATATGCATGATCGCACAAGGCTTGTGGATCGCACAAGACAGTGCCGATCGCACAAGGCTTGGGCCACACACAAACTACCTAAACTGTATTGTACTGATGGGCCTTAAAGCCCAAAACTCAATCGCACAAGTTGCTGGACTTCTTATTAGTTGGGCCGGGTGTTTAACTGGATCGCACAACATGTTGTGGAACGCACAAGGCTGTGCTGATCGCACAACATGTTGTGGAACGCACAAGGCTGTGCTGATCGCACAACATGTTGGGCCGGGTAGTTGTTGGGTTTCAACTACCCAATCGCACAAGATGTTATTGGGCTTACACTGTTACTTCAGCCCAATACATCCTGATCGCACAAGTTTGGGTTTTATGTGTTTAACTGATTTGTTTAACATGTTCAATGTGTATGCCATGATCATTACGTGTTCTTGATTTGCTAGTTCTGTGTAAACTTATGTGCACTACTTGAACCTAGACCTGACTTGTATGGTAACCATGTTAGGACGTGGTTGACCACATATAGCTCAAGTGACCATTTTGTTTATCTGCCGAGCAAACCAAGGTGAGTTCACACTTTCTACAAGGCATGGGATTCCTGGTGGTTAAGGAATGGGTTAAGAAACTAAACAGAACCTGCATATCCTCCTTGGGTAGAATATGTACCTCTGCTCCTCCATAGGAAGGACGACAACATTAAACCTGCGTAATCTCCTTGGGTAGATTACGTACCTCTGCTCCTCCATAGGAAGGACGACAACAGTAACTTACTAGACAAAACTCTATCATGAAGTCCCTCATTTTTATATCTACTTAATCGCCGGGCCAATGGCAAGCGGGTCATAGTTAAAAGCGCTATTAGGGTTGACAAGCCTCACACCGTGCCGGTAGGACGGGCGTGTACTAATGGATCTGGGCACTTAATCAATGATGATAGACATTGACGTAGGGCACAACTTATTGTTCGTCAGTTGTCGATATGGTAACGGTCTAGTGGTTTACATGGGGAAGCCCCCACTGATTATGGATATGGTTTGGGAAACAAGGATACTAGTTAACTCGTTGTTTATGAAACACTTATGGTTTTCGAAACAAAACACTAAAACTAAAGAACCAACTGTGAACTCGCTCAACTTTGTTGTTGACTTGTTGTTACATGCCTTGCAGGTCGTTAGATGCTTATGGAGCTTGCACGAGGAGGCGTGGTCGTTGTGGGACATGGACAGTTGTGTGCCATGTTAAACACTTGGAACATTTAAACTTATGCTTTGGTTTTAAACATTATGCTTCTGCTTATAACTTAAACTATGTTTTGATTGAACACCAGTTATATTGTGTTGGGTTTTATATTTACTTACTTGCTTTGTTCAATATGATTGGTGGCTTGATCCTAGTCATGTCACGCTCCCTGCGGTGATACTCCGCGTGTGGAATTTGGGGGTGTGACACCCAGTTACACCATCCCTGCTAGCTGGCACTTCAGTAACGACGTTCCCTCTCGTCGTACTTCCAGGAGATCTGTTCTCCCACTACCCGAATCCTATTTCCGGCATCCACCAGCTCCTCGCCATAATGGTGGAGTTCAGCCAAATTCTCATTACTCATCGGTGGGTTTGGTACAGGCTCCGGGTCGAATTGAGGGAAAAAGGTATTAGGATTATTCATAAGGTTCTGGAATTGCCAGTCGGTAGTCCATCATTCTTCTAGTGCTCCTGGTAGAGGTCGAGGGTGGACAATGGGATCGGGAATGGCAGGTTCTAGGTTAACGGGAAGTAGGGCTTCAGCTGGGTAATTAAAAAGGTTTTCATCGGCAGGTCCGATGAGGTCGCCAAGTGCCAATTTACGGTCCAATTCTTCCCAGGATGGCATTCCTTGGGTTTTCCTGGAACTTTCCCCAGTCTCTACTCCTTTTCCTTTTTCCTTTGGGTCTTCCGTTTTCGTAGCTTTCTGTGTCGCTGGTTTCTTCCTGCGTATACGCCTCCAACCTACAAGCCTTCTTCTCTTTTTCACTTTTGGTTTCTCCGGCGGTTGGGATTTGAACACCATCGGCTCCTCGATATCCGCCTGGTATCCAGTGAAGGTACCAGTGGTATCCATATCTCTGGTATGGATAGTAAAGTTTTGAAGGGCTTCTGATAGTTCATTCATATTGTTAGCACACACGAAGACGCACACAAAATTCTAAGTTAAAACCTTGTGAATTGAATTTTCACAGAATCACAGAATGGCAATCAGAAAAAAATTAAGTATTTCTAAATACTTAATTGGCTTAAACTAGTGGCTCTGATACCACCTTTTTCTGTCACGGCCCCCGACACGGTTTGACCCGTTTCAGGAGCCGCGGGACAGAAATCCGTGGTATTTATTAAATTTGGCAGCGGAATTATTAACAGGATCGTTAAAACTTGAAAATGCCTGATTATTTTATTTCACAATTCGGGATAACCCCGTAATTTACAATAAGGGAAATTTCACCGAGAATCCCTGTTTTACAAAACATGTTTATTTATTTTACTGAGCCACTACTTCAAGCTTGTTAGTGCTCCGTAGCACGTTTCCTTGATTCACAGTAAATCACCTGAAACATGTTTGAAAAAGGTTTTATCAGCAAGAAATACTGGCGAGTCATTCAAGTTGCACAAAACGACACATTCTTTTAATACACAGTATTAAGGGTAATTACAATCTTTCTATCAACCAATTACCCCAAATCGGTATTTGTCACTAGAATATATCTGTGATTATGGTCAGATCACCCATTAGCTAACCCGTTGTCCAATGGTGACGGGTATCAAGTAATGTATACAAAACCCCACATACCGGCAGTAATTGAAGATTACATAAACTTAATCCCTGTAATTATAACTGGAGAACATTTAGGTTTTTGTAAATCACTTTGGTAAAAAGGGAATGACTCACATTGCAGATTTAAACGGGCAGAGCTTTGCCTACTGATTTTAGCCTGGTTAACCTAATTCAAATAACAATGCACACGAAACTAGGTCAGTAACTAATACAGCATTTACGATAACTCACGAGATTAAAACCTTCGCAACGAATGACAAAGTGCACGCTTAAACATCCCTCGAATTCACGACGAATGACAAAGTATAGCCCTAATGTGGGCAGCACTTAAACATCCATTGGATTAGTTTCAATTGATCGGACATTGAATCGTAGCAGCGATCAAGTTATTACCCTGTCGTCGTGGCAGCGTTTTGTGTGGTGTGTGTGTGTGTTTTGAAGTAAACAGCGTATAACTCAGCGTACGAATTGAATTTTAACGTCGAAACAACGCCAAACTTCAAGTCCCAAGCCCCTGTATTTATACCCCGTTTTGGACCCGCCCGCGTGTCGCGACAGGATCCCCTGGACCTGTCGCATGTCGCGGGGGATGCCAAAGTAGGGTAGGCATGCTTGGTCACCAGCTTAGGCCTGCTGATTCGACGTTTTGTAAAAATTCGATTTTGACAACGAATTATGAAGATAATTCTGATTAGGGAATAGCCAACCTGAGTTTTAGGGGCCCTGATCCTGATTCCAACTGTTCTGAAAATTTTAGGGGTTACGCAATACTACTTGGGGGTTTCAATTAGGGTTTCCTATTAGACCAAATAAAATACTAATTAATAGTTTTGGTGAGAGTTATTACAGTATATGTGTATGCATGCATGTAATTTTAGTCATATACTCATAAATGTAAGAACACTTGTATTATGTAAGAATGATTCTGCATGAATGATTATGTGATGATGGACGATATAGATTAAAATATGTAATAACATGGATTTAATATGTTCTTGAGTATGATTAGATCATAAGTAATGATGTTGATGTTGTATGAGTACATTAGATACACATACATGAACATGCATGATGATATGAAAGCATGAAATGATGATTTAAACATGATTTGATAAAAATGATTTTTGATCAGATTATAAACACTAAAATATGATTATTTTGAAGTGTTTAATGATATAAAACTTTGTCATAAAGTTTGCTAGTTTTGCATGTTGTACTTGATGCATTAGAAGTTGTAAAATACGTGAAATCGCATGATTTATATGACTTACACAAAAACTGAATTAATCTGATTATAATCATTATTTTAATCAGTAAATAACATGTATTGTGTTAAAATATCAAGTCGTTTCGAGTTGGGATGATTATAGTAACGTTTACGCAAAACTATGCGTTAAAACGGTCGAAAATCGGCTTTTCGAGTGATTTTTATAAAACAGATTTAGATCAGTAAGTAAACTGGTATTTTTAGTTTAAAATGAGTATTTTAATTAATTTTAAGTTTATTTGGTGTTTGGTTGGTCATACATGACTTCCGACGCCCGAAAACGTTACCGAATCGCTAAAATACGCATTTTTCAATGTACACTAGTGTGGGTGAAACTTTGGGTAAACCTTATGTGATAAAATGTGTTATGTGATTTAAACATGAGAATATGAAAATATGTTAAGTTTTTAACATGATATTAGAAATCTAGCTTACGCATGTATGCTTGTACGTTTTGTGCGGTAGAAACGGTAAAAATTGTGTTAAACGTGAAACTTGATTGTCGAGCATGAAATTTGATACATATAAGATATTTTATGTATATTTGCTTTAAAAATGACAAAATAGATAAGTTAACAAGATTTCGCTTGTTTCGGTTTTAAATTATGTGAATGTTTATGTATATATATTACGACGCTCAAATCGTAGATATATTGCGTATAAACGGGAGAGTTAATGGATTTACACAATAATGGTCACCAATAAAATCATTCAAGTCGCAAAATCATAAATATATATATATATATATGGACTCATATATATATTAACGTGCCAACATAATAAAAAATAACAACTTTTCGAGATAATCTCAAAGTTATGTGAAAATTCTAAGAAAACAGAGAAACTTAGGATTTTTGTGATGTTTATATTGATTTAAAATCGTTCCTATATATATATATATTGGGATGTGTAGAAATCAAACTATGGGATTGCGCTATTTAAAAATACGCACCCAAAGGTGAGTGTCACTAAACCCCTCTTTTTACTGCTTTATATATATTTTGGGGGTAGAACACGCCAATAAAAGGTTTAATAATGTTTTTGGATTAAAACGTACCTTTTAATATAATTTATATATTTTCGTTGAAAATATATGGAGTTGATAAATTATACGTTTCGAGATAAAATGTTTTTGATGAATATATGTTTGGGGGCAAACAACTGTATAGCTGGTACGAATATTGCTTGGTCTTAAGAGAGTAAGTAACAGCATAGGCTTACATTTCGGTGGGGATTTCAGGGGATTCGTACAATTACGTGTATTAAATTGTCATATTAGTAGGATATATATATATATATATATATATATTGTACGTGATGCAGACATCATATTGTTCTCCACGAGAGAACCATTCGCCCATGAAGTCGTTTAATCATTTAAGTATTGTACGCGAGGAATTGTTGGTAGATTTATCGGGTTGACAACCCCGTCGTGACCGGTCGCCCCGTGTCAAGTCAAGCGACGAATTTTGATTCTGTTTATTGTCTAGCCTTGATTATCCCTACATGGTTAATATATAGTTCGTATCGTCTAGCTAACATACGAGTTTGAAAATTGACGCAATAATTTAATATACAAAACCTGGGCAATAGTACTGCTGTCGGATCGATGAACCGACGAAGGGTCCATGGATTTCATTTAAGGAAGTAAAATGGACTTTCTAAAATTATATGGATGTTTTCAAATAAACACCGAATCAGAAAGTTTTCCTTTGGAATAACATTGTTTCTATGTGAATACGTGAACTCACCTTCCTTTGTGTTGACACTTGATTTTTAACGTGTTCTACAGGTACTTAAGTTCGGCTTCGGGAATTATGGCGTATCTTGTGGTTGTTGATGCATGTTTGGTTTGCTAATGTTTTGGACAAACTTTTAAAAACTATTTGGGACCAATGTAATAAGATCCGTAAGGATCAAAACAATTTAACTATGGTGTGATTGCGATGGACTTTAAGACAATGTGTTTCAAAATCTATATTTAAATTAAGTTAAAATGTCCAACATTACGATGCATCGTTCAGCAAGATACAAATGGGCACCAGCTTCCGTCACCACTACGTTTTATATTCCGCTGCGACGTTTTTGGGGTGTGACAGGTACGGTAGCGGTATTTGAAGGTAAAAGTCGGTATTTTACCGGTACCGATCCCGAAAATACCGATACCAAAAATGCCAAAAAGTGGATACCGTTTTCGGTACCGAAAAAATTCGTTTTCAGGATCAGGATCAATACGGCACGGGATCGGGATCGGTATTTGATACCAAATGCTCATCCCTAGCCGGTAGTCCACGAACAAGTTGCAGAACAAGTCTGGATCCAGTTACAGGATGGTCTACATCAGCCAACTGATTAGCAAATTCTTTCGGCCAAGTGTAGTAATCGTCCAGAGACGAACAGGCTGTGAGGGTCAGATTGACAAACTAGGTCTCCAAGGCAGCCGCACGAGCTTTCTTATTACTGAGGAAGATCTTTTGGATCTTCGTCCAGGCCGCAAAAGCGGTGATATCAGTGTCCAAAACACGAAGGAGAAGATCATCCGAAAGGGTGTTATATATCCATTGAAGCACGAGTGCATCAACCTTGCGAGATAATCATCAGAAGTTTCTTCGGGTGCCTTGGATTCGTTTATGTGATCAAAGACTTTGTACGCCATAGCATGGAGTTTGAACAACTTAGTCCATGTTGAGTACGTAACCTTCAAACCATCAAGGGTCAGGATCTTAGTTTGAATATTAGTGACGGAGTAGGCTGGGTGAAGGGATGTAGGTTTCTAATTTGTTTCTGATGTGGTGGTTTTGTCGCCCATGGAAGAAATTAGAAAAAAAAAAAGGAACTAGGGTTTTGTAGGGGACGGCGATGAAGGGAAAAGGAAGAGGGAAGGATCTTTTTCAGAACCGAGGCTCTAATACCATAAAAGTGTTTATGGTATTCGTTTCTTGATGATCTACAAAGAGATACATGTCCCTTATATACAATACGCAAAACCCTATCGCTAATTATGGAAACGATCTATACAATCAATAATAATGAATATAAAGTATTCTGTGAATCATTTTGTGCTAATATTGATGTGGCTTGATCTTCATCCGGGGTCTTAACTTCGTACTTAGTTATCATACAATTTAATCGAAACGATTAGTAAAATGAAAACATTTGAATGAAAACGTTAAGCATAAGAAAACAAAACAATTTACTTTGGGTCAACGTGTAACATCCCAAAAATGGATTTGGTAATTAAAACAAACTAACCGGGGACGAGTGGGTAAAATACCATTACGGTTTACCATTACCAACATGAAGATTGTTCTCACTATGGTACGACTCCTTAAATGTGATTGTTGTAGTTGCCTGTTTCGTAACGATTATTCTATCCACGATTGCGAGAATTTCCAGGGCGCTTGGTGTTTAAGGCTTGTGGGGATATTGTGGTGTTATTGGTTGAGGCTGAAGACCAAGTTGACTGACAAGTTGTCGGAGAGCTTGAATAGTTGTTGGTTGGGAAAAAAAAGAGGAGCTAATAGTATTAGAAGAGGCAACAACATTGGTGGAGGCAACATTGACTGCTTGAACTAGTGAAACATCCGGAAGTGACTTCTTGACCATATAGTCATCATCAGATAAGAGACCATGAAGTTCAGAAAAGGCAGTTGGGAATTGTCGGGTGAGAAGATTTGTTTTCAGACTTGTGTATGACCTATGTATTCTTCTCGAATAGTAGAAACAACGAGCATAACAAGATCTTTCTCCTTGATCAGTTCACATATATTAGCAAGTGCATCAACATATTCTTGGGCTCAGGTAAGATAGGTTGATGATGTATCGTCACCTTTCATCTCAATTTTAAGTAGTTGTGCTTTGAGGGTGTATTCCCTTGAGGAAGTGTTTGGTGCGTAGGCATAACAGAATTGTTGCCTTTGAGCATGTTGAAGAGAAGCTTCCTAAATTGTAGATACAATTAACATTCGAACATGAGCATCGTTTAATATCCATGTCAAATAAATAGGGTTGGGTCGTGGTTATGATGCATGTTCTTTGTCCAATCACCAATGATCTGGCAGGTTGAATGGTAATTGGCGGACAGGGTATGGTGATCATCAACATAACCAAAGAGACTGCTTGTAACAAGGAAGCGTTGGATCATTGCCTCCCAATACCCATAGTTTGTAGGTGAAAGTTTAAGGCCGAATTTATTGGAGTTGTGAGTTGTTTTGTTGGCCGAAGAAAAAAGAGTAAGAAGAGCCATGGAGAAGGGTGGTGGATATAGCTGAAATTTAGGGTTAGAGAGAGAGATACTCCGATACCAAGACAAAGTTGGTAATTGTAAAGTGTTTTGTATATCCATAGTTATCAAATGCGCTAGGCGCACTCAAGGCGCATACGCCTCGCCTATCGCCTAGGCGAGAAGCGCAAAAAAAGCGCGGGCCTGAGAAAAAAAAAACGCAAGTAAATAAAAACTTATAAAATAATATTATGTATCGAAGAAAACACTTTCAATACGTAAATAGTTTATTTGAAGCAAATAACACTTCCAAAAACTTAAAAAATAATATTAAGTACTTAAAGAAACACTTTCAAACATATTAACTAAATGCATATGAATTAGAATAGAATTAACTAGGTTATAACCCCGTGTATTACACGAGTTGAATAAATAAATTTTATATACTAAATAACAAAATAATATATCTTTAAAACCTCATTTATTGTACGGGTTGAATAAATATAATTTTATATATTAAATAATAAAAAGTTATATCTATAAGAACAATATTGTATGGGTTGAATAAATGTAATTTTATATACCAAATAAAAAAGTTATATATTTAAAACCACGTCTATTACACGGGTTGAATAAATGTAATTTTATATACTAAACAATAAAAAAAAATTACATCTTTAAGAATATACGCATTACATAGTTTGAATAAATGTAATTTTCTGTACAATAAAAGTTATATCATAAAAATTTATATTAGTTACATATCTATTTCTCATGATTCATTATCTTGGTTCAAGATTGTCTTAAATTAGAAAAGTAAAGGTTTATTGACTTATATTAAAGTTTTAAAACATATATTTTCTTAATCATTAAAAAGTCATTTTTAAATGGACAAGTTTTACCTAAATAACTTAAGGTATAAGTCATGTTGACCCTTTTAAAAAGAAAAAAAATACATAAATATATATTTACTTAAGGATGTGCCGTTCAAAAAAAAATTACTTAAGGATGTAATACATTTATAATAACGTTTAAGAACAAATATATCTATAGTTATGTGATACTTGCTTTCACAATTGTAAATCTACAATTTGCTAACGTATCAGACTAATATATACGTATATAAAAGGTTATGTATAAATGTAACCCTACTTAGTTAGTTAGTTTAACCTCCCCTTTTCATTCAATTAGCCATCACTTAAATCATTTTTTATCTTTTTTGTTTATTATCTTTTTAATAAAAAAATGAACTTTTAAAAAGTAAATCTTTTATATTAATTTTTTTTTACATTTTAGACACTTGAATCTGAGTTACGCATGATGATCTATCTATAATTGATTCATCGTGGATGTTGGAATCTGACTTACGCATGATGATCTATCTATAATTAATTGTGAGCCCACTAACATCAATTAAAAGATTGAGCCTATTTGCTAATTAACGTTGGGCCCTGTTACAACAATTACAAGATTGAGCTTGTTTGCTATTTAATTGTTTGGGCCAGAATCAGATTACTGATGCAATGGTTTTTCCAAAACCTTAAACCGATGAATAACACAAGTATTTTCAGCACGAGTTTTAAATAAAGAGTTATCTATAATATAAGATGTTAAACTAATAATATTTAGTAGGAGGGTTATCTACAATTAATTAGAAGAGATTAAATTAAAATAATAATTATCTATAAGAGATGACCTAATATGATGACAAGTGTCCCTAAAGTGGTTT
This sequence comes from Helianthus annuus, assembly GCF_002127325.2. Classification (NCBI taxonomy): domain Eukaryota; kingdom Viridiplantae; phylum Streptophyta; class Magnoliopsida; order Asterales; family Asteraceae; genus Helianthus; species Helianthus annuus. The sequence goes on from NC_035438.2 coordinate 82,110,814, forward strand.
CTTTTATTATATAGTACTAGGTGGACACTCGTCCGATGGACGCGGGTACATCGTAAACATTGAATGTAAGCCTATTTTTATATGTAAAATATGATGTGAAATTATTTAATGAATTCACGTTCGCATTATACTTAAGAATACATTAATAACGTTTATATGTTAATCTAACGGAAGTACGAAAAAAGCCCCTACGGATTCTGTCATTCCCAACTTGTCGACTGATTAATGAGAAGCAATTGATATACTGCAGAATCCTTTAGCAGAATCAAACGAGTATGTTTTGCCGGCCAAAATAAAAGAATCATGTTTATCATAATAGAATAGGTCGATAAATACATCAGAAAAATTGAGTAAAAAGATATGTATAATATCTCTTAACTTTTTAAAAATTCAAATATATTTTAAAAAAATATATATATACGATTTGATTGAGATAGGATTTCAAAAAAGATAAATATAGCTGTAAATAAATATCTGGAATATATATATAAAATATAAGATTTCAACAAACAAAGTGTGGGCTTTTTTTACCTAGGAGGGAGAAGCGGGAAAAGGTCGACTCGCCCAAAATGGTTGCCTAGGCGAGCGCTTTTGATAACAGTGTGTATATCATTGATCTTGATCTTACAAAGAAGATGAAAGGACTTAGGAATAACGTTTAATAACGATAACATTCAATATAAATAAAAACTATGTTAAATGAGCGAGTTATGATAGATGAAGAGTCATGTCTAATACAAAAACAAAATCTACATACTAAAAATATTCGACTTAAGAGTCCCCAATTCAGAAAATATACACGTACTTTTAATTTTTCTAAATAATATTGTTAACTTTTGATATTTAAAATACGGAATCAAAACTGCATTGTTACCTTTCTGTGATCTCGACCTGTATGCGGTATTAAAAACACAAATAACGGCCACATCATCAACGCCACATGTGATAAACAACAAAAGGGCCTGTTTGACATGATGCATCACCCAATTCAACCCATTTGATAAGTAAAAGGCCATTTTTGCAGTCCTAACAGCCCCTACCAACTACTACCTACCTGGGATCATGGAGAGGAAGGTGGGGACCGATCCAACTCTGAGCGCAACATCTGGCGAAGTAGCATATCAACCCTCTGACTGCGTGTCCTTATACTGACATGTCACAGAAGAACGTAAGCAAATGCAAGAATAACATGCAACCTGTGTAGTTAGTTTGCGATGCTAACTAACCTCATGTTACGTCGTCCCCTTACTCCCATTTGCTGGATTTTCGTACACAAAAGATACATTATATACACATAACAAAATGGTTAGCACATGATTTAATTGAAGATTACTAACATTCCCTTCTTCCTCGGGATATTCAAGCTCTAACTCAGCAAAAAACGCTTCCAGTACAAATGCCACAACCTGTGTAATTATAATATTTGAAACTTAAGCCAAAAATTATTACGAAAGTAACAAAAAACAAGTTGTGCATCAGGAGGACTTACCAAGTTGAGGAGGAGCAAAATTGTTATCAGATAGAAGCTGATGAAGTAGGCATAAGTCCAAGAAGTTCCTGTCAACGTTGCGTAATCCTGAAATGGTTCCCCTCGAAAGTTTATGCGCAATTAACGGAACATAACATGCAAATGAAGAGGTCATACCTGCATCCAGACTTGCCAGTTTCCCATCACAAGCAAATTGAAGAGTGTCACCATACCATTGGGATAGTCATTGAAATTAAATAACAAGTAACTGATCATTGTTAAGTCAACCGAACAGCAAGCAATATACGAGCGATCCTTGTAACAGTTTGCTAAGTTATCATATTCACTTAATAAGACGTTAGATGAAAGTAGTTGGTAAATGATGTAGATTGTAGGATACTCGTTGTCAGCAAGATCTGTAGCTGGTAAATCTGGATTCCCAGCATTCACTATGCCACCAAAAATCTAGCACCCAAAAAGGTAATATATGACAAAAGTATTCCAACGTGATATACGAAACCGAAGACATAAAAGAATGGGAAGTACCTGTATACCTAATGTACAGTAAATGCACATGACCCAAAACACGGTACCCAGGTACGGCATCAAACTTGGTATCAGTGTCAAAAATGTAGCAACAAAGGTTCGGTAAGTCTGATAACGCATCAACAGCCTGATCAATCTTAACATCCTTGCGATAAGAAGATAACGAATACTGGAAACAATATAGTCTGTCAGTACTACAAGTTTCTTATCGCCAGTTGTAAGATTTTGGTCTAAACATGGCAACAAACACATCTCATAAACTGAAAAGTTATTACATCCTTACCACTCCCCGCTCGAAATAAATGTTAGCTCCTTTGGAGATACGAATGTTGCTGTCTCTCCCATAACTGACAACATCCATGTAAAATGAAACAAAATATAAGTAAGCGCCCATTCAATAACATAACCTTTTCAAAAACACATCGTACCTAAAACAAAAGGTCTCTCTCTCTCTTTGTGATATGTATGTATGTGTGTATGGGCGCTTTCAGTGCATGTACGTAGTGTTGGCAACATATGAGAGCGCTTTATGTTTCACACTTATAACCTAAGTAGTTAATGCGGTAAAATATCGGATATCGGTTATCGCGGTGGGATATCGGTAATTTTAATATCACGCTAAATTTATATATATAGCAATTTAACACTAACTTTTAACAGTAACAACTAACAATTAAGACTTAAAACACTAATAGCAGCAATAAGAAGAAAAATGAACGGTAGAAATAAGAAGAATCGTACTGATATCGGGAAAATCAGTGATTTATCGATCAAATATCGGTCCTATATCGGTCAAATATAGGACAATATCACTGATATTATCGGTACCAATATTCTGACCAATATTTTGTACTGCTATCTCGGCAGGGGACCGATAACCGATATATCACTGATATATCGGTTGATACATCGGGATATTAACTACATAGCTTATAACATGCGGTTGCTACAATTCTCAACTTAAAATTGGTTCCGTATTGAACACACACACAAACAAAAATAAGGTCCCTCGTAATTTAATTGGACATCTTATATTTCACTTAAGTTTTATGTCTAATAACTTAAAGAGGAATAATCACTTATGTTGCTACTGGAATTTTGAAATTCACCTATAACCAGTGTTATGATAAAATCAAATTGGTTTTGGCCATCCTTCCAAAAGTTTTCAAATCCATATGTATAAACTTTCAAAGCCATTTCGAGAGCATAGATCCACCCTGCATGCAAAAGAAGTCATCAAGTTGCTATTATATGAACTAGTATAATAGCTGACAAAAGGATGTGCTAAAGAACAGTCGTAAAGAGTTCTTTACCGAAGACGAACTCCACTCTCTGCCAGAAATTCTGACCAGAGTTGTTTTGTATATTAAGCTGTTAAAGATAGAGATCAACAATTAAGACTAGTTTTCAAAAGTATATGTTCCTCAATGATCTATGTCATACCGTTGTTTCAACAATAACAGTAGCCAAATTCAAGAGGAGAACAAAAGCAACTATATTTCCAAACTTTGTGCTTTTTACAAAGTTTTTCAGCGTTTCAGACGTTGAAGAATTGTAGAAGACAAACTTTGTTAGCCAAGGTTCCTGCAAAATGAAAGCACAACGTGAAAGATCGCTGAGTGAGATTTTCTTTTTTTTTTTGTTTGAAAAAAAAAAATTGCTTCTCGTATTACCAACTTACCGTATCCTCCATTTGAAATCCTAAGGCAATTGCATCGTATATATCATTAAATTCTTCCGCAGAAATCTACAAAGATCAGAATCGACCGAGACAATAACCATCAATTATCAGTTAAGAAATAATAATAATAATAATAATAATAAAAGAATATACATGTTTTGCAAGCACTAGCAACTCTATTGTATATTCAACAAGAGGCAATAGACCGAATAATACCTTATCATTACCAATGTGATCCAATGTGTTAAATATCAACTCAAAATCTTCTTTCGATATTTTTGGCAGTGTCCTGAATAGAAGGTGCTTTTTTAGCATTTTGAAATGTGATCCAATGCGTTGAAAAAAAAAGCTAATATTATAAGAATGCTAAAAAGACAAGTCGTTCAAAGCATTTCTAAAAGTGAATTACAAAGGCCATTACCTGTAATTATTAAGTTCTTCAAGCAACTTGAAACATTGTTCCTTATCAAGATAGCCAGCGCCCTGTTGATTTGGAAATAAATTCCATAAACAAGGGTCGTAAAATTCAATTAACGAGGATTTCACAACATAAATGACTCATACTCACACGACTATCAATGAGATTAAAGACCATCCTCAATGTTCCCGTCCTCATATCGCCCTTTGCAACAACTTGTTTAAGGAGCTGCGGTTATGCAAGCTTGTAACATAAAAGTTTGATCTTAAACTAGAAAAAAGTAATATAATCATAAGCACTAAAAACATATAGGATGAAAAAAAGTAAACACCTCGAGTTTAAAGCTATCATATATGACAGCAAGAACCAGGTTTGTGACAAAGTATACACCCAGAAGCACATATAGGATGAAAAAAAGCGAAGACCATCTTGATGATCTGGATACAAGAGGAAAACACATTACTAAAAATTTTTAGGAAAAATTACAAGTTTTGTCCTTTATCTTTATACCATTTTTCAGGCGATGTACTTTTTAACGAATGTTGACAGGTGGTGTCCTTCACCTAGCTATTTTGTTGCAAGTTTAGTCCTTTACACCCAACCCAGTTAAAAAACCCTGTTAATTGTTACCTAGTAAAGGACTAAACTTGCAACAAAATAGCTAGGTGAACTGAAGGACTAAACTTGCAACAAAATACCTAGTAAAGGACACCGCCTGTCAACATTCGTTAAAAAGGACACCGCCTGAAAAATGGTATAAAGATAAAGGACAAAACTTGTAATTCTTCCAAATTTTTAAACATATATTGAATTAAACCACAAAGATTTTGTTTTTTACTTATAGGCAGGAATCCAGACGTCTGGATTGTTGGATGTGGTAAAGAGAACAAACATTTGATATAACGTAGCAGAGTAAGAAAGAAAGAACGTAGTTCCCTGTTGGGTATCTTCAAATATGACATACGCTAACCAACTCGAGAACACAAGAAACAGAAACCACAAAGCCTGAATTCGATAACATAGCAATTTAACTAAATGTCAGCATCTCAAGCAAGTAAAGAAGCATAACCATAAGCGTAGCGGAATATTCACATACCAATACATTCACATATGTGACAACCATTCCACCCAGGACAATAAGGTTGTCTCGTAAACCCCTATGTCAATAAAACAATATATCAACTATAAAGTTACATTTACCAATTAACTGTGTTTATTACTGTACAGTTCATGTCATACCTGATATTCCAGATAAAGAAAAGTACCCTGATATAAGGTGCAATCCTACAGATGGTCACTGGAGAGAGATGGAGAATATCTACTACTAAATCAACACTAAGAATTAACAGTGATATGACCTGTATGTATATAAGTAACACAAGACATCAATGTTAGTTTGGTTTATAACCGACAAGGAATTATAAAGTATTGACAGTAATATTTTTCTTGCTCGTATACGGAAAACTCAACAGACCCACCTATTTTATAACTCTGTGTGTATACACATATAATATATAGGTGAAAGGTAGTGCATATATACACTATATGTCTATATACATATACATACATAACTTGAAATGTTTGGTAACAAATTTTATATAGCACTTTGATGAGCAATGTTTTTTGCAATCATATACCTTCAGCTTATTGACATGGTTTCTCCAGTAGAAATATCCCCCTTCAAACAAAATAGGAAAAAGTGTATGCACCACAAGAATTACGAGGGTTACACCCTGCATAAGAAAGTTTTTAACAATCAGGCTACCTACATATACATTTTATCATTTTTAGTTGTGATGGGAGCATAAAAAAGTTGTTACATATAAACGTAAAAAAGGATACAAACCTTAAAGGCTAGAGATTCTGCACTAGTCAAGTATGGAAGCTCGCCAAGATAATAGTAGTCCCTGTTTCTGCAAGAAACCTCGGAAATACTGCTACACCACAATGGTTGCTGTGGCAGAACATTTTAAGTAATAAGAATCATGAATAATCATGATATAAGAAACTTAAGATAAACACAAAAGAAACAGCGCGTCATGAAAGCACTCAATAGGCTTGTAGCACCAACCTCGAAGAAATGCAAAGCTATCAGTGCAAAATAATTAAGGGTCCATATTATGTCGAAGCGAATGAATATAAAGTAGAGCTTTACAGATGCTTCATAGTTTGGTACGTCAAAGGTTCCCTCTGGTAGACCTCTTCCATTTGCAGCCTGGAAATAGGATATTGCATTTATTATCTTACCAAATTGTTTGATATGACGTAGGAAAAGGGCAAATATGAACACAAGTACGCCAACTGAAAAATCGTTTTTCTCGTTACTGTGTTAACCCCATTGAATAAGAGAATGGTATATGATACTGAGTGGACCAAGAGAAGCCCTAATAGCAACATGAAGACATGAGACATAGGTGGAACTAGAAGAAACGACTCTTCATTTATGGACAGACGAATAATCCATTGATCTTAAGTTGTTCTTTTATCCTTGTAGCGGTAGTTTTACACGTGAACAACTCTTCAAAAGAATAAATATTAACCATTATAATGTCAATGACAGAAAAGACTGAAATCTGGCATCAATCCATATCGTTAAATTGCACAGTCCGCTAGACTGATAAAACTAATACATTCTTATATAACATATAAATTAAATATCCTCCTCAAATTCATTTTAAAAATCCTTCTAACAACAAAAATCCATTAGCCTTCAAAACTCAAAATCGCTTAACTGAATTTTCACCAAGTGTTTTGCTAGCCATAAGTAATGGAGGCCATATAAACAACAACAACAACAACCGTACCCAGTAAATCCCACAAATAGCAAAGCTATCGATAAGGATTTGGTCCGGGGACGGTAGGTCCGGTGGGACGTAGGCAAACAGAGGCGCAGCATAGTGGGGGCGGGAGGGGGCGGCCGACCCCCCGAACTTTTCGCTCAGTAGTGGAAAGTGTGTAGTTTTCGTATAGAAATTTTTGGGTATATACGTTTTTGACCCCCCGGTTATATAGAAATTTTTGGGTACATACGTTTTCGACCCCCCAGTCGGAAATCTCAAGCTTTGCCACTGTAGGCAAACCTTACCTAGGAATAGAGAGGCTGCTTCTAGAGACACCCTCAGCTCCGGAACAAACAAACATAACTAAAAGTATAGAAACAGAAGCTAGCAGTAACAAAACAAGTGGTGAATATCATTACTAGAAATTGAGCAGCTAAAATGAAGAGCAAAAACTTACAAGATCAAGCAGAGCGGCCGCCTTCTGATAAGGCGAACCGTAAGCGATGGCATCCCATCGCCGAATAAACGGTTTTCGGCCTCCTCTCCTAGTTTCTCCCCCTAGCAAAGGGGTAAACGGATCTGTCATCACTAATTTACCAACCCTCTGTTGACTATTTGTGTGTGTATATATATAACCCTAGATGCTAACAACCAATAAAAAACAAAGTCAACTATAGATCTTAGTTCATTTTGTTAGACGAAACCAACTCCATCAATTTCGTCAAAAATGGTTCCATCCTTCCCTCCATCAATTTCTTAAAAAAATGTTTATGGTCTCACCACAACTTGATCTACAAAATTGGGTGAAGTTAGGGTCTTTGGCATTGAGAATCGTACGGTCGAGAAATGCAGGGTTTTGGCGGTAAGGAACTGGCGATTCGACTCTAAATATCAATTTGGATTTTGGGGGTTCAACTTTGAGTGCAACGGTTCCAATCTTGAATGAATTTTCTATTTTTGTTTTTATTTTTATGTGTTTATGTTTGGGCCGCTGCCCGCCATAGGACTAGATGTCTAGAACCGTTAGCCTTACACTATCCACATCAAGGATGTTTGTAGGTGATTCTTGGCCTATGTGGAGGGGATTTGTGAGAGGGATGGATTAGTGGGTGTTATAGAGGATGACATGGAGGGTGTTCATTGTTAAGGATTCTTGGGGAAGAATGGTGAAGAATGGGGAAATGGTGGGTCCTTTCTTTTTTTTATTTAGTTTAAATTTAATAAAATAATTATAATAAGGTTGTTTGTGGGAAGGATATATATGTTATTGTTGTGGGTAAAAAGTGTTTGTGGGAAGAATAAGTGAAAAGCTGATGTGGCATGCTGATTAGGCTGTTTGTAGAAAGGATAGCCTTTCTCTGATGCGGATAGTCTTACTATCACCCCTCAAGGCCTGAGTTGACCGTGAAAAAATTTTATTTTTATTTTTATGTGTTTAGGGTGGACGGTGAGTGGGTTAGACTTCAGGATAGACCCTTAAGCGGGTTAGACTCCAAGAATTAGAGATAGAAACAAGACTTTGCTAATTTTTCTTCTTCTTCACTTTGCCAAACTCAAAGGCCTTATAAAGGCTTACAAATACTAAACTGAATACGTAAAACATGCAACTAGTTAAGGGAACATGGACCTAATGCAATTACCACTAACATGATTAACTACCCACTAACATAATTAAAAACAAAACAAATGAAAAACTATTAAAACTAGGATGATGAACGTGTGAATGCAAGCTAATTTCACGGTGGTCCGTATCAACGGTATGGTTCGGTGAACCCTTCGGGGACTTGGATTCACTGATTCGGTGATCGGCTGCTGCTTGTTTGAGTCACCGATTGTTTGAGTGTTTTTGGTGTATAGTCACCGATTAAAATGGCGAGTGATTGAGTACATAATTTATAATTTCTAGAAATAAAAAATATATAACTTAAACACCCTAATAGTGATTGAACCATTGCCAGTGATTGAGTGCAAAATAAGGAGTGGAATAGGGACTTGACATGGCATGATATTATTGGCTAAAGAACATAACTCAAACACCCTAAAGTGATTGAACCATACCCTACACCCTTATGTCTAGGACTTATAGTTATGGGTGTGGGAGGGATGGGTTGGAACCCCCCCCCCCTCAAAAAAAATGTGAATAGGCGTGATAAATGTAGGCGTGACCACAACAACGAGCTTCCTTCTAACTTTTCAATGTTTTTGATGGTTTTGAATTTTTTAGTATAAATAAAAAATAAACTATTTTACGCTACATTTTTATTATAGTATTCTTCTCAGCATTTCATATTACAAATGGAGCAATCTAAAACCTCCACAATGAATAGGCGTATGCGTAAGTGGGCGCCTGACAAAGAACACGCATTGGATCGAAGTGACGGACGATGCAAATATGGGTAACATTCTATTGTACATATGTTTGTCTATTTTAATATTTACAGTATTTATGTTTATGTACATTTTGATGTTTTAGGAACTAGTCAAGTTAGTGTTTTGGAAACACGTTCGTGACAAATTCACAAAAATATGGGTCAAAAGGGAATAACGATCAAATCATGAAATCATTTCAAAGGGTAAGAATATACATAAGATTGAGCATTCTCTACGCGACCAACAATAGACGTTATTTTTCTTTTGCTAATTAAGTGTGTTGCTAGTTCCTTATTTTAAAATTATGTAATGTAATGTTTTTTATTTATTGTTAATGTTAACTAATGTTTTAAAAAATATTATTTTATAACTATACATAGAAATAAATTAAAAATATTATTTTATAACTATACATAAAATTAATGTTAGAAATATTAAAAAATAAAACTGATACTTATGTAATAATTACAAAATGTGGTTATCCCTTGAGCTTACACGTTATTGAGGTGTCACTAATATAAGCAATTAAGCATTACCTTTCACTCTTTCAGTAACATTTAGATGACCATATCGAATTAGCCCTATGGAGCGTTGTACTTCATTTGAAATGGTAGCTATTTTAAATCATTGTCCGATTATTGCTTTATTTATTTAATATTTTAATTTGTAATTAAATGCTAAAAATACAAAAAACAACAATTTTAAATTTAAAAAAAAAATCCTAAAATTAAAACAAATTAATTATTCTTTGGTTAATTATTGTTGTATTTCCAAGGAATTTTTTCTTTTGCGCGCTTGAATAGGTCAATCGATTCTCGATAGATGCTCAATTGTCACACCCCTATTTTGCCACGTGTCACCGGTGGGCCCGGTGGGGGTATAGTGACGTAATTGATATCATCATAGTCAAACCACACAATTTATATGCACAGCGGAAGCAAAAGATAAATATATTACAATCCGGTATAAAGTAATATCCAAGTATTACAAACGGAAAGTAAAAGATCCACAGGCGGATCGCAAGGAAAATAAAACATTGTTCAACAGACTTCAGGCATCCTAAGCTTGCGAGACTTTTATTGATGCTAAGGAGTGGCTGTAGGATCGATTGCTGACCCGAACGAGTCGTTCAGAGGTTGTCTCTTGCAATTCAGATGCGGAATAATAAGAAAAGCAAGTAGATATAGCTAGTACTTCTTCCTAACTGCTTGTTTGATTAATTTGAAACGTTTTACAGCTCGATCTTCACACCGGCAGAGCTTCGGCGTGGAATACAAGGATATCACTAATGAGGATCGCTCAAAGACCTCTATATATAGTGGTTTGGAACCGCTCATATGGACATGTACATATGAGCGATCCAGTCTTGACCACAAAAGCGATCCACCATTGACAGATAAGCGACCCAAGACTTCTATGACCCTATAAGCGACCCTAGCTCCTAAAATCTATACAAACTCCTGTTTTCTCGTATTTCGTGCCCTATGCTATACAATACAATGTAAGATCTGATCCTAGACACTTAGACGGAATCAACAGATGTAGTGCACCAACAGACTCCCCCTCAGATGTTGATGGAGTCGCCAACACACCTTGACTTCAAAGTTGTGTCTTCATATCTTTAGTCTAGATCAGTCTCTGGGCTTTCTCTATCTTCAATCTTCAGACTCCCCATCTCAACTTACTGGCATTCATTTGTTCTTCAGTAACATCTTCAGGATCTTTGTCTGGCTTTAAAACACTCTAATTCTCTTGATCAGATCTCTTGATTCCTTAAGTTCATCAGCATCAACAGTTGACATGATCTTTAGAATCAAACTCTGATCTTCACAAGCTTTCAGAATCTATCAATCTGACTCTAACCGAAATCTTCAAATTGATTTCCAGGATCGAAACTTGACTACCTGCACAATCTCTACCTAGAAATAAAATTCTTTCACTAACATTTCAAATCACTATATACTAACACATAACTCTCCTCAAAACAATTTATAATGAACCACTTGAAGAAGATTTAGAATTAATGAAAACAATTAGATTTACACAACACTCCCCCTCAAATTCTGCTCATCATGTTCAACATTCGGAATTTTGAAAATCAGCTATTCAACATCAGTTGTCGAAAATCTTTTTGACTTTTTCAAAAATTATGCTAAAACACACACAAAATCTTTTTGGATTTTCTGAGAAATATATTCTGACACCACATGAAAACAAAATTATACAGAAATATAATATTTACATACAATATTTTTGTGAGTTCGTGCAAGAGGATCATATCAGTTTATGAGACAAATCACCAACGCCGTTAAGCTTGATTTCATTTTAAGCTTTAAACAATTTACCTAGATTGTCAGTATGTTTGTCCTCTTAAATTCTCAACACAAATTTCAATCGATTCGAGATACGATATTAATGTTTTAGAGACTTAAACTTAATTGTGTATCACTCCACTTGAATATACTCCCGTATCCAGATCCCAAATATTCAGTCTTACAGGTGAGTATACCACAGCTGATATCTGTAAAGGGGTTAGATGCGAAACCGTGAAAGCTCAGGTCAGAACTTCCGTTCAGCAGAGAGATGACGGCTCGACTTTTGGTGGTCCCCTTTAGAGGATCTTTTTGCATTTCAACAGCAGCGACTATCAATTTTATTGTTTCATCAGCATGCTGAGGGCGAAGCTTATGTTTCAAAGCTTTAGCAAAAAGTATTATTCGGGGACTAGGTCAGTACTTCCATACAGCAGAAGTCCCGGGATAATACCCCAGATATCACTGAGTATAAAGACCTAGTATCTCAGAATATGGGACCTTTCAAACAAGATTTCGGGGGTTACCCATATATTCAAGAATAGTTACTCACGAATCAAGCAAGTTTGATTAAGGTTTATATCTCGTTTCAATTTACTAAATGTGCGAAAATCTACTGACACATCCGCAGTAAGATTGTTTAACACTTTTTAACATTACATTTCTTTAGCGTGCCGTGATAGTCCACTTATGTACTATCATTTCCTCTTTTATGCAACAAAAACTCATTTTTTAGTTTTATCATGTTTTTGGCTTTTTCAAATTTTCAAATGTTTTTGGATTTTCTGAAATTTCCCTACTCCCCCTAAAATGCAAACACATTTTAAAGAAAATTTGAAAACTTCTAGACTCTGACCCACTAGAAACATAAAAAGTAAAACAAACTATACAGAAACTTGACAACCGACACTGAATCACATCAAATCGCCATTTACTATGCATAAACAATCTGAACTTCCCCTTTCACAAATCATTTTCTCATTTAGATTTCAAAACACTTAAGTTTGTTTTAATCGAAATGACTTTTCCGGAAAATGAATTTGTGTTGATAACAACCACTTGTAGGTCTATCTTTTAAAAACGGGGATGTGGTTTATCATTTTGTTTATCTTTTGCCATGAATAGTAAATCAAGTACAATTTAATGTCCCTGATTTACCATTTGCATTTAATAACCTTCTGTACCACTTGTAAATGTAATTACTTCAAAGTATCCAAACATCTCAAAATTTAACCACAAATACCACTTGTGGGATCAAGATTACCACTTGTAGATACCCAAAAACTACCAATTGTAGGAATGTTACGTCTACATCACCATTTTACCAATCAAAATGCCGATTCCTGCTTCGCACTTACCAACCTGGAAGCTCCGGCGTAGTCCTTTCACCTGCAAAACATTCAAACATTAATCACAAACATTTAAACTTCACAAATACTAGAAAGATGCCGATTCCTGATCCACGATATAAACTTGGGATCTCCGGCATAGTCCTTCGACTATTCTGGGAAACAAACTTCCCTCCAAGTCTTCTCAGACTTGAGGGCTTTTGTGACACTTCGGGTTTTCCCCGGACAATCTTTCGATGTAACTTGTGTGTACACAGATTCTATTAAAATGAAAAAGTTGTGTATGGTTTTGATGTTCTATGTGATCTTTGTGCTAGTGTGTTATACGTATGTATATATAAATAGATATAAGAGAGTGGGTGTGTATGTGAGATGAACCGGAACCCGAAACCACAACCAAACCCGAGAACCCGACTCGAGACCACGGTCTCGAGTGAACAGTAGCAATGGGCCGGTTGGGCCTTGTCACCCCTTAGCCCACCCGGAAGCAACCCTAACCCACTCGAAATCTTATATAAACCAACCCACCCCTCCCTTAACCATTTTTACAAATCTCACAACACTCTCACACTCACCTCTCATCTCTCTCACTAAAACCCTAAAACCCTCAAAGAATCACCTTCCTCTCCTTTCCTTCTCCTTCTCGGATCCGACCAACAAGAGCACCCTTTGGATTAGCTTGGAATCATCACTCGAAGGCTTCAATCCATCACCAACTTGAACACCTTTGTGTCACTCTTGAACCGGTTAGTGTGATGATGTTGTTTATATTTGCTTGTTACTAAATGATGCTTGATTATTGTTGTTGTTGTTGTGCTTGCTAGACAAATAGAGTGTTTTTCCGGTTGTTATGATGTTTGGTTAGATCGGTTATATGTTTCGGATTAAGTGCTAGCTATGTGATTCATGTTACTAATAAGAGGATATGTTATATTGTTTAGGTTGAATGGTCTTCTTTGTTTATTATCCGATTGATATTAAGGGCTCGGGTAGGGGACTTTATGCATGATTTTGGGTTATAAATGATGAATGTGGTTTTGAATATTGTTTGCATAAATGAAGAACATGTATGAAGATGTTATGAACATTCAAATATTATGGTTTTTGATCTGTTTTGTGCACATTATAGACAAACAAACATGTTTAGTGGGTATAGTACATAATTCTCATGAAAATGAAATCCTATTGGCTAGTACTGTTTTGCAGGTTCTAGAAACTGTTTCATGTGCACGTAATCACGGTTGCGAGTCACAACCTTTGGTTGCTACTCGAAACCATAGCAGGATTTGTCGAGACCTCCCGGTTGCGAGTCGTAATCAACGCGTATCGATCCGATTGCGAGTCGTAACCACAACTGCTTTGTCGGAACCGCCGGTTGCGAGTCGGAATCTCTGATTGCGAGTCGCAACCAAAGCATGACGAACCGAGACCTCGGTTGCGAGTCGCAACCTTGGTTGCGAGTCACCTCTGTCTCGACTGGGCTGTTATTGGGCCAATGTACTTGTTGGATTGTCTGTTAACTGGATTGCTTGTGTAACTATTACTGTTTAGGCCCAATACCCCACTGTTTGTATATTGCATGATTATACGTGACTGCTTTGTGTATTGCCATAAGTGTTCGATATGTGTTTACTTGTACCCGACTTGACCCATATTTGGTAACCATGTTAGGACGTGGTGACCAACATACTTAACCAAGTAACGTATCATACCGAGCAACCCAAGGTGAGTTCACAACTTAAAAGCATGCGTCCCGGTGGTTTGGGACACGAGACTAAAACAACCCTATCCCCTTGTAAAGGGGATACCGTCTACATTCCTTCCCTAGTTATTGGGAACAAACTTACTTTATCTTCCCTTGTATTGGGAAACCTTTTTAGTTAATTACTGTTTATACGGAATGCAACCAACGGCACTAAACGCAACTCTATCACTCAAGTCCCTACTACATAATACCGATTAGTCGCCGGTGCCAGGCGAACGGGTTATTAGTTGATAGCGCTATTTAGGTCTTACCAGCCTCACACCGTGCCATGGTATGGGATCGGTCGTGAACTAATGTACTCAGGCATCCGTCAATGATGATAGAACATTGACATCGGGGCATCCTGCGGAAACGCAAACGGTTACCTAGTGTTCGGTATTGGAAAAACAGTTTAGTCGCTAACTTTTGGGGTAGCTCCCCATGGCATGTATAAACGGATAAATTAACTGGTGAAACAAGTTTTTGGTAATTAAAACTGGACAACTAGTGAACTCACTCGGCATTGTTGTTGACCCCTTTACTGCATGCTTTGCAGGTGGCCAGTGACTGGAGCAGCTACTTGGGATGTGTAGTGGTCGTCTGCCCGTGTGTTGGGCATTTATTATGCTTGCTTTATGAACGTTGTTTAAAACTGTTAATTATGCTTCCGCTACATTTACTCTGAACTTAAGACTTTGAACACACAACTTGATATTTGCAAATCTTATGGTTAGTAAGTATTACTTTTGTTATTAATATAAGTTGTCAGTATAATTGGTGGCTGGATCCTGGTCAGTCACGCCCTCGAAGCGGGTGTTATCCGCGGGTGGAATTTGGGGGTGTGACAGATTGGTATCAGAGCCATTGGTTATAGTGAACTTGGTTTTAAAAAGGGGAAAAACTTTTTTGAGAAAAACCAGACTATAACCCGTGACTCGTGACGACACTACACTCCAAGTACAAGGCTCGACTTATCTGACCTCATAGCTCGGACCCATAGTTACTTGCTTGATTGTCTTATGCTTTCCGTTTTGCTATACGTACTGGTTTGCCTGATTAGATAGATACATCTTCTCTCTTCTATCTTATTCTCGCTATCACACACTCATACTATGTTTTCTGGTTATGAAGACAATGAGTGGACGCGGACGAGGAAACGTCAACATGACTCAGGCTCAGTTCACTAACCTGCTCAACACTGTGGCTGCAGCTTTCGCAGCTCACCCTATAGGTAAACTCGTTGTTCTAGGATGTTTAGATCCTACCGCCACATCGTCTTTTCGCCTCTAAACCTATTTCGCTTCACTCCTCACAACAGGTCAGCCTGCACCTGTGCAACCACGTGTCTGTACCTTCAAGACCTTCATGGATTGCAAGCCTCTTCCGTTCAGTGGCATTGAGGGTGCCATAGGACTCCTGCACTGGATCGAGAAGGTCGAAGCTGTCTTCGCTGTCTGCGAATGTCCCCCTGCTAATTGGGTGAAGTTTGCTACTGGTACTCTTGAGGGAAGCGCACTTTCATGGTGGAAAGCGCAAATTCAAATGCTTGGTTTGGAGACTGCAAACGCTACTGCGTGGGAACATTTCAAGGATATGATCAAGGAAGAGTACTGTCACAGGGATGACATCCACAAGCTTGAGAATGAGTACTATGAACTCAAGATGGTTGGGTCAGAGATTGAAACCTACACCAAGCTGTCCAACGACTATGCTGCTCTTTGTCCAAACATGTCTCGACCTATGTATCGAAGAATCGAACTGTACATCAAGGGTCTGGCTCCAGAAATTCGAAGCCATGTAACTTCAGCTAACCACACTACCATTCAGCCGATCGTACGACTTGCTCACAAACTCACTGATCAGGCTGTGGAGGAGGGCAGGTTGCCCAAAAGAATCAGTGCTACTGTCGGAACTTCTAGTGACAACAAGCGGAAGTGGGATGGGAATCAGGGCAAGGATGCTAACCCTACTCAAGTCCCAGCTCAGCAAAGGAAAACTGACAACAACAAAGGCACTCAGCAACAGGGTGGCTACCGGGGAAACTACCCTAAGTGCAACAAGTGTAACAGGCACCACAATGGGGCATGCAACAAGGGTCAGTGTCAGCGATGCCACAAGATGGGGCACGAAGCAAAGGATTGTAGAAGTCAGTTCCCAGCAAGGCAGGATCAGCAACAACCCCAACAGCAACAGCAGCAGGGAAACAACAGAGCATGTTTTAAATGCGGGGCAACAGGGCACATGCGAAAGGATTGCCCTGAACTGAATCAGAATCGCAACAACAATCATGGAGCTGGGAACAATGAGCAGAACAACAATGCTGGGAATGCAAGGGGCAGAGCTTTCGTGATTGGAGCTGGAGAAGCAAGGAACGACCCCAACGTCGTGGCGGGTAAGTTCCTACTTGATGATCGTTGTGTTTCTGTATTATTTGATTCCGGTGCCGATGCCAGTTATGTATCCCTTCGCATTAGTAAGAAACTTAAGCACTCGCCTGCATTATTAAGTTCTAAGCATACCGTCGAGATAGCTAATGGTAAGAACATCGAGGCCACGCATGTGATCCACGACTGCACCCTAGAATTGTCTGGCCACACGTTTAGTATCGATCTTTTCCCTGTTAAACTTGGGAGCTTCGACGTCGTCATTGGTATGGATTGGTTATCCAAACATCGCGCCGAGATCCTCTGTCAAGAGAAAGCAGTTCGTATACCTCGCCGTTCTGGTCAACCCCTCATCATCAAAGGCAACAAAGGTGGAGAAGTCACAGGCATTATCTCGCTCCTAAAAGCCCAGGAGTGTTTGCAAAAAGGGCACACCGCTATCCTAGCACTTGTCACCAACACCCACGAGAAGGAAGAGAGGATTGAAGATTTTCCTGTAGTACGCGATTATCCCGAGGTATTTCCTGAGGAACTACCTGGACTCCCTCCCCACCGTCAGGTCGAATTCCAAATCGAGCTAGCTCCCGGAGCAGCGCCCATAGCTCGTGCACCGTACCGTTTAGCCCCTGCAGAACTGAAGGAACTCTCGACGCAACTACAAGAACTATTGGATAAAGGATTTATCCGTCCTAGTTCATCACCCTGGGGAGCCCCAGTACTCTTTGTCAAGAAGAAGGATGGCACATTCCGAATGTGCATCGACTATCGTGAGTTGAACAAGGTTACCATCAAGAATCGTTACCCTCTCCCGCGTATCGACGACCTATTCGATCAGTTGCAAGGATCGAGCTACTATTCAAAGATTGACCTGCGATCAGGCTATCATCAGCTGAGAGTTCGTAATGAAGACATTTCCAAGACTGCATTCAGGACTCGTTATGGTCACTATGAATTCCTCGTTATGCCTTTTGGAATGACTAACGCACCTGCAGTGTTCATGGATCTTATGAACCGCGTATGTAAGCCTTACCTTGATAAATTTGTGATTGTGTTTATCGACGACATCCTGATTTACTCGAGGAGTCAAGAAGAGCATGAACAACACCTACGCCTTATTCTGGAACTCCTTCGCAACGAGCAACTGTACGCCAAATTCTCTAAATGTGACTTCTGGCTTCGAGAAGTCCATTTCCTCGGCCATGTAGTTAATAAGAACGGAATTCACGTCGACCCCGCTAAGATCGAATCGATAAAGAAATGGCCTACACCTAAGACTCCCACTGAAGTTCGCCAATTTTTGGGTTTGGCAGGCTACTACCGCAGATTCATTCAGGGATTCTCAAAGATTGCACAACCCCTCACTATACTTACTCAGAAAGGCGTCGCCTACAAGTGGAATGAAGCGCAGGAATCTGCTTTTCAGAGGCTTAAGGATAACCTCTGTAGCGCTCCTATTCTTTCGTTACCTGAAGGCACTGACGACTTTGTGGTTTACTGCGATGCGTCTATTCATGGACTCGGTTGCGTGTTAATGCAACGCGAGAAAGTTATTGCCTACGCCTCACGACAACTCAAGACGCATGAAAAGAACTACACGACGCATGACTTGGAACTGGGAGCAGTGATCTTTGCTCTTAAGATATGGAGACATTACCTGTACGGTACCAAGTGCACTATTTACACCGATCACAGGAGTCTCGAGCATATCTTTAGGCAAAAGGAATTGAACATGAGACAACGTCGATGGGTCGAACTCTTGAATGACTACGAATGCGCCATCAAATACCATCCGGGCAAGGCCAATGTCGTGGCAGACGCCCTCAGCCGAAAGGACACTATACCAAAGCGCGTGCGAGCACTACAACTTACCATCCAGTCTAACCTCCCTACCCAGATTCGAAATGCTCAAGTTGAAGCATTGAAGCCGGAAAACATCAGGGCTGAGTCTCTGCGAGGATCGAGACAGCAACTAGAACAGAAAGAAGATGGCGCTTACTATGTAGCAGGGCGTATCTGGGTTCCGCTCTATGGAGTTTTACGTGAACTCGTGATGGACGAAGCCCACAAGTCCCGCTACTCAGTACATCCTGGTTCGGACAAGATGTACCACGATTTGAAGACTACTTATTGGTGGCCTGGTATGAAGGCCCACATAGCAACTTACGTCAGCAAATGTTTGACGTGTGCGAGAGTCAAGACAGAATACCAGAAGCCAGCAGGTCTACTCCAACAACCAGAAATCCCGAAATGGAAATGGGAACAAATTTCCATGGATTTTGTTACAGGGCTACCTAGGTCTCAACGCGGAAATGATACTATTTGGGTAATAGTGGATCGACTGACCAAGTCCGCGCACTTTCTGGCTATTAAGGAAACAGACAAGTTTTCTACCCTGGCGGAGATTTACTTAAAGGAAGTAGTTTCGAGGCACGGAGTGCCAACCTCAATTATTTCCGACCGAGACGCTCGATTTACTTCGGAATTGTGGCAAGCTATGCACAAATGCTTTGGCTCACGTTTGGACATGAGCACTGCTTATCACCCGCAAACGGATGGACAGTCCGAACGTACCATCCAGACTCTAGAAGACATGCTTAGAGCGTGTGTGATCGATTTTGGCAAGAATTGGGAGAAGCATCTACCGCTAGTGGAGTTCTCTTACAACAACAGCTACCACACTAGTATTCAGGCAGCACCTTTTGAGGCATTGTACGGTCGTAAATGCCGGTCACCTCTCTGCTGGGCAGAAATCGGTGATAGTCAAATCACGGGCCCAGAGATGGTGGTAGATACAACGGAAAAGATTGCCCAGATCAGACAACGCATGGCGGCAGCTCGTGACCGTCAGAAGAGCTACGCTGATAAGCGTAGGAAACCATTGGAATTCCAGGTCGGTGACCGGGTTCTACTTAAAGTCTCACCCTGGAAGGGTGTGGTTCGCTTTGGTAAACGGGGCAAGCTTAATCCGCGATATATCGGACCATTCGAAATTACCGAGAAGATCGGTAAGGTTGCTTATAGATTGAACCTGCCTGAAGAACTGAGTGCGGTACACAACATTTTCCACGTATCTAACCTGAAGAAGTGTTTGTCGGATGAAACACTTGTGATTCCTTTTAAGGAACTAACGATTGACGAACAGCTACACTTTACTGAGGAACCGATTGAGATCACGGATCGAGAGATCAAAATCCTCAAACGTAGCCAGATACCTCTTGTACGAGTTCGTTGGAACTCGCGACGTGGCCCAGAGTATACCTGGGAGCGGGAAGACCAGATGAAGCACAAGTATCCCCAGTTGTTCCCTAACGAAAACCCCAGCACTGAAGCTACGAACGAATTTCGGGACGAAATTCCAAACTAACGGGGGGATGATGTGACACCCCGTTGAAACGCTTTCACTTACACTAGCTTGACAGTGGATGCCTTAACTTTCGGGACGAAAGTTCCTAAAACTTGGGGATAATGTGACACTTCGGGTTTTCCCCGGACAATCTTTCGATGTAACTTGTGTGTACACAGATTCTATTAAAATGAAAAAGTTGTGTATGGTTTTGATGTTCTATGTGATCTTTGTGCTAGTGTGTTATACGTATGTATATATAAATAGATATAAGAGAGTGGGTGTGTATGTGAGATGAACCGGAACCCGAAACCACAACCAAACCCGAGAACCCGACTCGAGACCACGGTCTCGAGTGAACAGTAGCAATGGGCCGGTTGGGCCTTGTCACCCCTTAGCCCACCCGGAAGCAACCCTAACCCACTCGAAATCTTATATAAACCAACCCACCCCTCCCTTAACCATTTTTACAAATCTCACAACACTCTCACACTCACCTCTCATCTCTCTCACTAAAACCCTAAAACCCTCAAAGAATCACCTTCCTCTCCTTTCCTTCTCCTTCTCGGATCCGACCAACAAGAGCACCCTTTGGATTAGCTTGGAATCATCACTCGAAGGCTTCAATCCATCACCAACTTGAACACCTTTGTGTCACTCTTGAACCGGTTAGTGTGATGATGTTGTTTATATTTGCTTGTTACTAAATGATGCTTGATTATTGTTGTTGTTGTTGTGCTTGCTAGACAAATAGAGTGTTTTTCCGGTTGTTATGATGTTTGGTTAGATCGGTTATATGTTTCGGATTAAGTGCTAGCTATGTGATTCATGTTACTAATAAGAGGATATGTTATATTGTTTAGGTTGAATGGTCTTCTTTGTTTATTATCCGATTGATATTAAGGGCTCGGGTAGGGGACTTTATGCATGATTTTGGGTTATAAATGATGAATGTGGTTTTGAATATTGTTTGCATAAATGAAGAACATGTATGAAGATGTTATGAACATTCAAATATTATGGTTTTTGATCTGTTTTGTGCACATTATAGACAAACAAACATGTTTAGTGGGTATAGTACATAATTCTCATGAAAATGAAATCCTATTGGCTAGTACTGTTTTGCAGGTTCTAGAAACTGTTTCATGTGCACGTAATCACGGTTGCGAGTCACAACCTTTGGTTGCTACTCGAAACCACAGCAGGATTTGTCGAGACCTCCCGGTTGCGAGTCGTAATCAACGCGTATCGATCCGATTGCGAGTCGTAACCACAACTGCTTTGTCGGAACCGCCGGTTGCGAGTCGGAATCTCTGATTGCGAGTCGCAACCAAAGCATGACGAACCGAGACCTCGGTTGCGAGTCGCAACCTTGGTTGCGAGTCACCTCTGTCTCGACTGGGCTGTTATTGGGCCAATGTACTTGTTGGATTGTCTGTTAACTGGATTGCTTGTGTAACTATTACTGTTTAGGCCCAATACCCCACTGTTTGTATATTGCATGATTATACGTGACTGCTTTGTGTATTGCCATAAGTGTTCGATATGTGTTTACTTGTACCCGACTTGACCCATATTTGGTAACCATGTTAGGACGTGGTGACCAACATACTTAACCAAGTAACGTATCATACCGAGCAACCCAAGGTGAGTTCACAACTTAAAAGCATGCGTCCCGGTGGTTTGGGACACGAGACTAAAACAACCCTATCCCCTTGTAAAGGGGATACCGTCTACATTCCTTCCCTAGTTATTGGGAACAAACTTACTTTATCTTCCCTTGTATTGGGAAACCTTTTTAGTTAATTACTGTTTATACGGAATGCAACCAACGGCACTAAACGCAACTCTATCACTCAAGTCCCTACTACATAATACCGATTAGTCGCCGGTGCCAGGCGAACGTGTTATTAGTTGATAGCGCTATTTAGGTCTTACCAGCCTCACACCGTGCCATGGTATGGGATCGGTCGTGAACTAATGTACTCAGGTATCCGTCAATGATGATAGAACATTGACATCGGGGCATCCTGCGGAAACGCAAACGGTTACCTAGTGTTCGGTATTGGAAAAACAGTTTAGTCGCTAACTTTTGGGGTAGCTCCCCATGGCATGTATAAACGGATAAATTAACTGGTGAAACAAGTTTTTGGTAATTAAAACTGGACAACTAGTGAACTCACTCGGCATTATTGTTGACCCCTTTACTCCATGCTTTGCAGGTGGCCAGTGACTGGAGCAGCTACTTGGGATGTGTAGTGGTCGTCTGCCCGTGTGTTGGGCATTTATTATGCTTGCTTTATGAACGTTGTTTAAAACTGTTAATTATGCTTCCGCTACATTTACTCTGAACTTAAGACTTTGAACACACAACTTGATATTTGCTAATCTTATGGTTAGTAAGTATTACTTTTGTTATTAATATAAGTTGTCAGTATAATTGGTGGCTGGATCCTGGTCAGTCACGCCCTCGAAGCGGGTGTTATCCGCGGGTGGAATTTGGGGGTGTGACAGCTTTCAACTCTTCAACTGTAGGGTTGTATGTCGCCTTTTTGGTTGTGTAAAAATCTTTTACCCCTTTAGCTCTCCCACTCAACATTTTCCCAAATATTTTCTTAACATTTCCGTTGAATGTTTTCTCGACATCAAATTCTTTTTCATCATCATAAAATTGATTTGAAATTTCAATTTTACCAATTTTCTTTTTAACCTCTTCAAACTTCAGTGATGGAAAAACATCATCATTCACTGAAATTTTCTTCACAACTTGTGGCTCTTCTGGCTTTGTGGAACCAGATTCATCGCCGACTTTTTCTTCTACCTTTTTTGCAACCCACACTTGGTTGTCTTTTCCTTTCCTTTGGTAAAAATGTTTCTTTGAACATTCCCCAACCTCATTTTTCGAATTTTCAAAAATTTTAGATTTTTCAACAACTTTTTCTTTCAACTTCTGAGAAGCTCCCTGTTTTGCTTTGATATATTTCGGACAATCCGATGCAATGTGACCAGCTTCATTGCATTTAAAACAGGTTTGAGCATTTCTCGGATGAAACACTCCAGTTCCATTCCTTCTCCTCTCAGCAAGAAACTCTTTGTTAGACTGTCTCCAAAATGGTTTCTGCTGTTCATCTTCCGAGCTTCCACCTGATACAAATTCAGTGTTTGATTTAGAATTTTTCTCATTTTTATGATTTTCTGGTAGAACAAAACCTAAACCTTTCTTTTTGTAACTACGATTTTGGTTAAGTTTCTTTGAAAAACCAGAACCAGAATTGTAACCTTTTTTCTTGTTTAGACGTTGTTGAACTCTAGAAGTATATTTTTTTGGTTTATCAAAAATTTTCAAAACTTTTAATTCAGGAATATTAACCTCTATTAGTTTAAAAGTTTTGTTGATTAATTCCGTTTTGATACTCATTATCGGAAACTCTTTGTTGTAATATAATTTGTCAGAACCATTCAAAGTATACACAACTTCGAATGTTTCATCATTCAATTCTGCCTTTGATAACAAAAATTCTTTACTATAAGACCGTTTAACCGACGAATTTTGACTGTTGACTGACGACTTTGGCTTTTCAGACTCAGATTTCGACTCTGTCTCCTCATCAGTATCCAACACCTGATCGACCACCTTTTTGATTAATTCAGACTCATGATCAGTATCGGATGAGGTAAACGTCACATCAATGTTTTCTGGTAAGACGTAAGTTGTGTCGGTTTTAAGCTTTATATTGACTGCTTTTGCAAGTTGCTCCTCATTTGGTTTCCTAGGTGAATACCCATCCCAAATTGGAGGCGGACACTTGTTATAGCTAACAGTTGTTTTCTTATCACAGTCTTTCTTTTCTTTCGGCTTCTCGTCTTGAAAAGCTTCCATACCTGCAACAGTCGGGTAAACACGATCAATGAGATAATCAGAGGTAGAATAACTCAACAATAACCTCCTAATTCTCTCATTTTCAATCTTTTCAGTTTCCAACTCTTGCTTCCATTTGGCACTCTCTTCAATGTAAAAATTTATAGCTTTTTGCTTCGACATTAAAGTTGCATTCATCATTGTCAGCGCCTGTTCTCTTTCAGAGTTTGTTGTTTGGAGACCAGTTACTGTTTTGTTCAACACGTCGTACGATTCCTTCACATAATTAAGATTGAACAATAACTGCTCTTTCTTTTTTTCGTACTCAGCTATGATGTCATCTTTTGCTGCACATTCTTTACAGACTTCCAAACACTTCTCACATGGCTTGACAACTTCAATAATTTTTTCATCTTCGATCGTTTTTACAACTTCAATCACTTTCTCTATTTCAATCACCTTTTCTACTTCTTTCTCTACCTTGAAAAACCTTCTCATTAATACTTTCAACATTCTGAACATCACCTTCAGATTCAGATTGTTGTTCTTTTGCAGCTTGTTTTTCCTTTAGTTTCTTCATTCTTTCTGCAAAATAAAAATGAAAATTTTCAGGAGACAAATGAGATTTTGCAATATTTATATGTTCCTCTTTCTCATCATCATTGCTGCTGTTATCAGGTGATTTATCAAAGTGTACAGATTTATCAGAATCACTATCTGATATATCAGAATCAGACGGTGTTTTGTCAAAAACAACTTCCTTTTCTGGAACATTTTCATTTTGCTCATGTTCATCTAAACTCTGTATCCTATCATCTGAGCTATCTGAAACATCTCCAGAGTGTTCTGAAAGTTTATCAGTACTGTCTAAACTTTCATCAGATGATACAGACTTTTCATCTTCACTTTTCACATTCTCTCCGATAGATCTCATCCAAGTAGCAAACAAATTTGGTTCTCGGACAATTTTGGCAATGAAGGCTTTGAATTCTCCCTTCTTATCCACAAACATATCCCAACTGAAACCTTCAGGTAGTTTCTCATCATCTTGATCGATAATGCGTGCTTTTGTGGCTTCAGATGATATATAATCACTCCAGCTGAAATCTACCAAACATGCTCTCTTAGGATCTTCAATCTTTCTCCCATGAGCAGTCTGAGGTTCCTGGGATTGTCCAACTTGCTGATAGATAGCTTTGCGATAATAATCATCTTTCCCGAATGGATTCTGTGCTCCGCTAGCTTCTCTTCCTTTGCACTCCCACTTGAAATGGCCTTTTTCCCTGCATCGAAAACAAGTAACTTTAGATTTATCAAAACCTAAAGTTGAAACATGAGCATCTAAAAAGTCATTTCTCCCGGTAATGGTTTTGAATTTCTCAGCCCGACGAAGAACACTTGCAAGACACCATTTGATATCCATAAGTTCCATTTCCTCAACATCTATTTGATCGTAATCCTCTTTAGTGAGCATAGGATTTCCGATCCGACCAGCAACTAGACCTTCATAGGATAACAGAACTGAACCCAGAAGTGCCATATGATCTTTCGCAGTGTCTTCAGAAAAGCTTTGACCTTCTGGTAGATTGAGAGCTATGTTGCATTGAATCACATATCCGTTTCCAGTTTTTGTACTTTGATATTGAAAACTTGTGTTAGTCTCTTTCGGATTCACACTTGGAAACGATGAAAACCCGCTGCTACTCTTGTTCGAGCCCTGATCAGCTTTCTCAGATGAATCACCAGCACTGAAAGCGGTTTGAATTTTCGGACTTCTTTCAGATTCAGTATCTGGAATACTACCCCTGTAATACATCTTCACGTCCTGTTGACCACTAGGACTGTTCATTCTAGCGATCTTTTGCTGCTCAAGATCCTGACTCTCAATTTTCTCAATAAACTGTGAAATTGTCAGCCCATCATACACACCAGTATTCTTTAAGATCATCAAATACGTTCCCCACTCTTTCTGAGGTAACGCATCCGCCAACTTATCCACCCATTCCTCTCGACCTTTTTCAACTCCTAACATCGATAACGATCTCACCAGGTGACAATATCTTTCAATCAATTTCTTAGTATCCTCTCCTGGCAAACTACTAAACAGATCGAACTCTTTCTTTAATAATGCTTTCTTGCTTTTAATCATGTTTTCGCTTCCCTCAAACTTGACTTTTAATGCATCCCAAATAGACTTAGCAGTTTTGTCGTGTTGCAACAAAATGAATATATCTTCTTTAATCGCCTGCTGTAACAAACTAATCATCATTTTCTCGGCTCTATACATTGCTCGTTCTTGCTCAGTAAACTCGGATATCTCTTTAATAACTTGCAACTCTGTTCTAGGCAGCGTGTACTTCTTCAATATGCACTCCCATGATCTAAGATGGTTTGCTTGAACCCAGTTTTCAAACCTATCTTTCCACCCATAATACTCCTCAATGCTCATCAATCTAGGGGGCTTTTGAGTCGTTCCCGTCTCATTTTCTAAGTTCATTGCTTGAGCAATTGCGGCTGGAGTAGTCAATGTTGCAAAGGCGTTGTAAAACTCGGAATTCATATTGACTTATCACGATTTTCAAGATAACTGACAGAAAAGCGATTCACTACTGAACAGATAAGCGAAATCCAAATAAGCGATTCTGAATGAACATATAAGCGATCCAGAAAATGCTTGGAGCGATCCAATAAATGTTCTAAAAGCGATCCAAAGATTGTTCTAAGAGCGATCCAGAAAGTAACTTTCGAGCGGTCCAGAAATAACTTTCGAGCGGTCCAGAAATAACTATTTGGAGCGGTCCAGAAGCAAATTGAACACTTGAGCGGTTCAAACAGTCAATTTGGAGCGGTTCAACCTAAAAAGTGTACAGAAGAGCGATCAAACAATGATCTAAGGGCGGTTCACGATGACGTCACTACGAGCGGTCCACATTACGAACATGATTTGATCTGTTTTTAAACTGTATTTCGACCTGAAACTTCCAAGGGTTTGTCTAAGTACTATTACACACAATCTGTGAGAATTTGATCGAATTTCAACCGTGAAATCTCCTGTAAATGAGAAAAGAAGGTGTAGAAGTGAGAAGAAACAATGAAATCCGGCTATAATCTGTAGAAAACCTCCTCCACAGCTCTGATACCACTTGTAGGATCGATTGCTGACCCGAACGAGTCGTTCAGAGGTTGTCTCTTGCAATTCAGATGCGGAATAATAAGAAAAGCAAGTAGATATAGCTAGTACTTCTTCCTAACTGCTTGTTTGATTAATTTGAAACGTTTTGCAGCTCGATCTTCACACCGACAAAGCTTCGGCGTGGAATACAAGGATATCACTAATGAGGATCGCTCAAAGACCTCTATATATAGTGGTTTGGAACCGCTCATATGGACATGTACATATGAGCGATCCAGTCTTGACCACAAAAGCGATCCACCATTGACAGATAAGCGACCCAAGACTTCTATGACCCTATAAGCGACCCTAGCTCCTAAAATCTATACAAACTCCTGTTTTCTCGTATTTCGTGCCCTATGCTATACAATACAATGTAAGATCTGATCCTAGACACTTAGACGGAATCAACAGATGTAGTGCACCAACAGTGGCCAGCCTATTACGTGTAGTACCTGCACTTAGCCTTTTTGGAAAATACGTCAGTTTTCACTGGTAAATACAATTTAACTGACTCATTTTGAAAATGGTTTAAAAATTGATTTGAGTGCAAACGGCACAAAACTTGTTGTTACTTGGGATAATTATTTGCTTATAATCTTGTAAAAGAATTACATGTCTGTTATGCGTTCAGTTGCCCGGGTCGTGCCGGGTTAAAGATTAATAGACACACCACTTAATATAATTCCGCCGCGAGACTTCTCTCGGCCGACGATTATACTTTATTGAAATGCACTACGGGTGTACGCCTACACCCGTGTGCGAAGGTCGTGGCCTGATATGTGGTTGTAAACTGGTGCTTGTTATTGTTTAACTTGACGTTTTTACGTAAGTTTTAGTTTCGAATAGCCTACTTTTAGTCAAGAATGTGTTTTGCAGGTTTGATGGAGTTTAAGGAGCTTTTCGGGAGCTTTACAGGTCATCAGGTCGAAAACCGCAGCACCGGGATGCGTTACGGATCAACCGAGAGTGCAAGGAGCGAAAAATTGAGAAGCAAGTTTCTAGAGGCCGTCGCCGACGGGCTAGAGGCCGTCCCAGACAGGCTCTAGATAACCCCGTCGGCCAAAAATCTCCGTATCCAGTCATATAACCCGTCGGCACCAATTCAGTTTTTGGGGACCCGTCGGCGACGGGGTCAGGCCCGTCGGCGACGGGTAGGGGATTCTGGAAATGCGGATTGTAAAGGTTTGGGGGTTAAGATCGATTTTGATTGGTGTTCTTTCATTGATTACGGGGGTTACACTAAAAATTGAGTTTGAAACTTCATCTTGGAGCCTAATTCACCTACCATTACATCTCGAATTCCATCTATCACTACATTATCAATCCAAATCAAGAATCATAACCACCATCATTCATCACAATCTTGATTCCTAACCCTAGCCATCAATCCATCTATCCATCCACCCATCATCATCCATCACCAACCTTCATCATTCACCAATCCTCCAATCAAGCTTCAAGATGACTCCATTCGCATTCCGAACATCCGGTGATCAAGTTGCATCAACCATGAGCGGCTAATCATCTCGGTTTCACCCCGGTGTAGGTAGTTGTTAATTTTAGGGTTTCAATTTGTTCTTGTTTCATCTTAGTGACAATTTGTATTTGGTTTTTGAAACTCTTGACAATAGTATTACATTTGTTACGAATTCGTGAATTGTCGAGCGATGTTAAAAGTTATGACTTTGCGAAACGGTGATATGTAATTGTACGTTGTCATTGTTAGGATTTACTTGTGTTGATTACAAAGTGTCTTTTTGTCCGTTCTTCGGGGCGTTGATAGTTAGTAGCACCTAAGTCACGGTACACTAAATCCATTAATCAAATGCATTTGAGTTGAAACTAAAACTTGTAGAAATCCTAGGTTAGCAATTACCGAAGCCGGGTGTGATTCCTTTTTATCATTATTGTTCTAGTATCCAATTTTCTTGCAAGTGTTAATTAGTAGTTGTTAATTAATTAATCCAATTCCAGTAGTTCAAATTCACATATTTTTATCAAACAAAAATACAAAAACACTTTAGCAAGCTTCATAATTGTGACAATTCTTTATAATTCAGTCAAATCCATACACAAACCACATACTCTTCATGGATCGACCCCTTACTACCACTAACACATTGTTAAGGGTAATTTGGGCTTATAAATATTATCTTTGACCGGAGCGTTACACTCCGATCAAATTTTGGCGCCGCTGCCGGGGAGTGCGTGCGCTTTGTGTTTGGATATTGTTTGAATTTTGTGTGATTAACTGTTTAAGCTGTTTAGCTTTCTTTTTGTATTTGTCTTTTTCCTTGTTACGCGGGGTGTGTTACTTGTGCAGGTTACAGGTAGTGCATGCATACGCGGAACTCCGGGAGGACTTCACCTTTAGTCTACGAACCGAAAATCGAAAGACTCGCAAGAAGGAACCTAGCAAGCCGGTTAGAAGCAACTCTTGCTTCTAATCAAACCAACCAAACACCACCACTCACGCCGACCATTGAAACCGCTTCAATGGCGAATCAAAACTCCAATCAAAACCAGAACCAATTCCAATACCGGAGCAACTTTAATCCCGCTCAAAACACCCAACCTATACCTCAAGAACAACCGGGTGGTAACACCAACGCTAGACCACCCACTCCACCTTTCCGAAACCAAAATACCAACAACACCCAACGAACACCTCAACAACAAACCCTTCACCGACAAGCATCGTTACCTATCAACCTTGATGATCGGAATGTCAATTCCGATCGTAGAGGTAACCGTGATCGCGGCAATCCCGCAAATGAAGACCCGTTTTTCAACATCGACGATTTAAGGAATGCAATCCCCGATGATGAACCGTATAGTGTTCCCGATTATCAATCGCTGGAACATGTAGGCATTCATACGGAAAATTCGGACGATGGGGGGTACTACGATGATCGGGTTAACGATGATGAAGATTGGGGCTACGTGAATAGGGGAAACATTTACAATGCTAGAAGGTATGATGATGAGGAATTTGGCTACCAAAATGCCAATTACGTTGGGGACGATGAATACGGTTATGGAGGTGGAAGAAATGAAGGTTATGGGAACAACCGTCAACCACAGAATAATCACCAACGAAACCGGAATGATGGGTTTTATAATAACCACAATGCACAACCTAATCGGATTCCTCGTTTTGTGGGAGGTGGTAACCCAAGGGATAATCGAAGAGAGGATCGAAGAGGTGAAAGACGGGATAATAGAAGACCGGTCGATCAAGAAGTTAATGGTCCACAACGTTGTCAACAACCTCCACGGGGAGTAAATGACCGTTTCCGACCGATAGTGACCGAGAATAATTCTCCGATAGTATGCGAAAGGAGGATGTTTGATTGTAAACCGCATTACATCAACATACTTCTGCACTTCAATGGGAGGTCCAATGATGAACCATACACACATTTAACGAAGTTCTCTTCCATTTGTGATACTATTGGGGGGCACAATTTCGCACTAGAGGAAGTTAAGCTTCGGTTTTCAATTTTCGTTGAAAGACAAGGCAAAACAGTGGTTCCACACACTTCCGGCCAACAGTATTCGAACTTGGGAACAAATGCAACAAGCATTTTTGGATGAATACTATTCTATGGCAAAGACCGACGATGCTAGAGATGAAATTCGGTCGTTTCGTCAACTTTCGAGTGAGCCTTTACATGAAGCATTTACCCGATTCAAAGAGCTAATGAGGAGATGCCCACATCACCAAATAGAAAAATGGGAGTTGGTGAAATGCTTTGTACGGGGTTTGGATGACGCAACTTGGAATCGTCTCGAGTTAACAAGCAATGGAACACTCTTGAGCAATCATGAAGACGATGATTGGGAATTCTTGGAAAGGATGAGCAAGCGGTCTAAAGAAAAAGAATCGGCCGATAGAGCAAAGAGACATCCAGTTTCCCGGTCACTTCCCGATCTTGATTCCAAGGATCGAATCTCTTCTCTAGAGCGGGAAATGGCTCGTCTAAAGAAGAAAGAGGTAAATGCGGTTCAGTTTGCGGTTTGTGAAGAATGTGGAGATATTGGGCATACAACCGAGCAATGCTCAATGGGGTCGAGTGGTTACACTGAAGAAGTCAATCAAGTGTATGGAGATAGAAAACAGTATGACATGAACTCCAACACTTACCATCCGGGTTTGAGAAATCACCCCAATTTCCGGTATGGCAATGCTTCAAATCAAATGAACCCGAATTTCCAATCGGGTAATCAAGGAGGAAGTGGGTCATCATATCAAAACTGTCAAGGTGGTAACCAAGGAGGTTACCAACGAAATTACAACCAAGGGTATCAAGGTGGGTACCAAAAGAATTACAACAATCAAGGCGGTAACGGGAATGGGTCGAACAATCAAACCGGTGGCGATGACTTGAGTGCCAAGATGGATGCTTTGCTAAACATGCAAAAAGAATCTCAAAACAACATAAAAGAGACTCATAATGATGTTAAAGAGATAAAGAAGGCAAACGAGATTCGAGACAAAGCACACGAGGCATTGGCGAAACAAGTGGGTCAACTAGCAGAAGAAGTGGCCCAAATAAAGGGGAGCATGGGGAAGCTTCCAAGTGACACCACTATAAACCCCAAGCATCAAGGGTCGAGCTCAAGGAACACACGTGAGGTACCAATTAATAAAATTACTTTACGTAGTGGTCGAGTTGTGGATAATGGTGTCAAAACACCACCACCCCAATTTGTTGAAGGGGTGGTGGAAGATGCTAGTGATGAGGAGCTTGAGGATGGTCAAACGGGTCAAAATAAAAATGATTTGAAAAAGAATAATGTTACTCCCGTTGCGACCATCCCCGTCCCCAAGGCTAAGGAAAAGGGTGTGGAGGCTAATACCGCCCCTTATCCCGAAGCATTGAAGGGACCCATGAAAAAAGTTGTAAACAAAAGAGGTCCACAACAAGAAGAGTTGTTGGAAATTTTCAAACAAGTCAAAATCAATTTACCTCTTTTGGATGCAATTAAGCAAGTACCGTCGTATGCTAAGTACTTGAAAGATTTGTGTACCCAAAAACGCACTCACAAATTTCCAAAAAAATTAGACTTAACCGAAAACGTGAGTTCGATTCTTTCGGGTGCACTTCCACCTAAGCTCCAAGATCCGGGTGCGCCTATCATTTCAATTCAAGTGGGCGATTTTAAAATCAACCGGGCACTTCTAGATCTTGGAGCTAGCGTAAGCATTCTACCGGGTAGCTTGTATGACCAATATGAATTTGGTCCACTTCAATCGTCAAACACCACCGTGGTGTTAGCCGATTTGACACCCAAGCTACCCCGTGGAGTTGTTTCGGATGTGATAGTGAAAATCGAGTATTTTTACTATCCGGGTGGACTTTCTTGTGCTTGATTATGTGGCCAAGGACCCAACCAAACAACCAACGGTGATTTTGGGTCGACCGTTCTTAGCAACTGCAAATGCTCAAATTGACTGCAGAACGGGAACGGTTGACATGACATTTGGAAACCGGAGGTTGAGGTTGCATGTTTTTTCCGGACTTATGAGCCCTCCAGTTGATGATGAATGCTATATGGCAGACATTGTTGACACGTGTATACCTCTTTGCGACACAGTCGTTTATGGGGAAAACACAATGGAGGATTGTTATATGTTTGACATGTCACAGGTGGAGATGGAGCAAAGCATGGACGAGGAAGTAAGGAGTTTGGAGGTGCTTGCGGTTAGGGAAGGAAAACCGACATGGACGCACCAAGTTGAAAGCTTACCGGAGAGCATTGACACTAAATTGAAGCCGTCATTAGTAGAGCCTCCGGAAGTTGAGTTGAAAGCATTGCCAAAGCATCTCAAGTATGCTTACATTGGAGAAGGCAATACCCTCCCGGTTATTATTGCATCGAATTTAACCGTGGAGCAAGAGAAAAAGTTGATGGAGGTATTGGTCACCAATCGGGCGGCGATTGGATGGACCATTGCGGATTTGAAGGGTATTAGTCCCTCGGTGGTGATGCACAAAATCATCACGGAAGAGAATGTGACTCCCGTTCGAGATGCACAAAGGCGGTTAAATCCGAACATGCGGGAGGTCGTGAAGAAAGAAGTGTTGAAGTGGCTTGATGCGGGTATCATTTATCCGATCTCGGATAGCCAATGGGTGAGCCCAACACAGACGGTTCCCAAGAAAGCGGGTATACAAGTCGTCAAAAATAATGCAGGTGAAGAGGTAGCCACCCGGCCGGTAACCGGGTGGCGAATTTGTATTGATTATAGGAAGTTGAATACCGCAACTTCCAAAGATCATTTTCCTTTACCTTTCATAGATCAAATAGTTGAGAAATTGTCGGGGCAAAAATTTTATTGCTTCTTAGATGGTTATTCCGGTTATAACCAAATTGCCATCCATCCGGAAGATCAATCAAAGACTACATTTACATGTCCCTACGGTACCTTCGCATTTAGGCGGATGCCGTTTGGATTATGTAATGCTCCCGCCACCTTCCAAAGGTGCATGATGAGTATCTTCTCCGATATGGTGGGAAAGTCTTTGGAAATCTTCATGGATGATTTCTCAATTTTTGGATCATCCTTTGAGACTTGTTTGGACCAACTAGATAAAGTATTAAAAAGATGTGTTGAAACTAGTTTGGTCCTAAGTTGGGAAAAGAGTCATTTTATGGTTCAAGAGGAAATTGTGTTGGGACACGTGGTGTCAAGTCGTGGGATAGAGGTTGATCGTGCTAAGGTACAAGTCATATCTACTTTACCATATCCCACGACCGTTAAAGGTGTTAGGTCGTTTTTAGGTCATGCGGGGTTTTATAGGCGGTTTATTAAGGGTTTTAGTGATATAACAAAGCCTTTATGTAATTTGTTGCTAAAAGACCAACCGTTTGATTTCAATGAAAATTGCCAAAATGCTTTTAACAATTTAAAAGAGAAGTTAGTGGAGGCCCTAATCTTGCAATCGCCAAATTGGTCTTTACCTTTTGAAATCATGTGCGATGCAAGTGATTATGCGGTAGGGGCCGTGTTGGGACAACGGGTTGACAAGAAACCCGTTGCCATATACTACGCAAGTAAGACTCTTTCAGATGCGCAATTGAATTACACAACCACCGAAAAAGAGCTACTTGCGGTGGTATATGCATTGGATAAATTTCGGTCTTATATATGGGGTAGTAAAGTGATTATTTATTCGGATCACACTGCAGTTAGGTACCTCATGGAGAAGAAAGATTCGAAGCCGAGGTTAATCCGATGGGTGTTGTTGCTCCAAGAGTTTGATTTGGAGATACGGGACAAGAAGGGCATTGAGAATGTGGTAGCGGACCACTTGTCCCGGTTGATGGTGGAAGATGATCCGAAAGCCTTAGAAATCAATGAGTCTTTCCCAGATGAGCACATAATGAAATTAGATAAATTGCCATCGTATGCTAACATTGTCAATTATCTTGTTACAGGTGCCATGCCGGCACATTGGGATAGACGGAAAAGGCAACACTTCATGTCCCAAATAAAATACTATCGGTTGGAAGAACCGCATTTGTGGAAGGAGTGTGCGGATCAAGTTATAAGGAGATGCGTTGATGACGAAGAGATTCCGAGCGTGTTGCAGCATCTACATTCGTTTGCATGTGGTGGTCACTTTAGTGGTCAAAAAACGGGTCACAAAGTGTTGAATAGTGGCCTTTATTGGCCTACTATTTTCAAAGATGCAAACGAGTTTGCCAAAAATTGCATAGAGTGTCAAAAATTAGGGGGTATATCAAAAAGGGATGAGATGCCCATGCAACCAATCCTTGTAGTCGATGTTTTCGATGTATGGGGTATTGATTTTATGGGCCCATTCCCCAATTACTATGGCAATTTGTATATCTTGGTGGCCGTTGACTATGTGTCAAAATGGGTCGAAGCAATAGCCACCAAGACAAACGACCATTCCGTAGTATGCAACTTTGTCCAAACCAATATTTTCTCAAGGTTTGGGATTCCTCGTGTCATCATAAGTGATGGAGGATCTCATTTTAAAAATTTTTGGTTTGGAAAACTCCTAAAACGGTTTGGTGTTGACCATAGTATTGCTACCCCCTATCACCCGCAAACAAGCGGGCAAGTTGAGGTGTCAAATAGGCAAATCAAAGAGATTTTGCAAAAGACCGTGCGGGCGGACCGTAAGGATTGGTCAATTAAATTAAACGATGCTTTATGGGCCTACCGTACGGCACACAAGACACCCATAGGCACTACACCTTACCGGTTGGTCTACGGTAAA
The DNA here is from genome assembly GCF_002127325.2 of Helianthus annuus. Lineage (NCBI taxonomy): Eukaryota > Viridiplantae > Streptophyta > Magnoliopsida > Asterales > Asteraceae > Helianthus > Helianthus annuus. The sequence continues at coordinate 82,146,501 of NC_035438.2, forward strand.
AACTGCCATTTACCGGTTGAACTTGTGCACAAATCGTTATGGGCTATCAAAGAGGTTAATGTGCAATATGATGATGCAGGTAAGGAACGGAAGCTCAAATTATGTGAGTTGGAGGAGCTACGGGAGATGGCATATGAATACGCATCTAAGTACAAGGATGGAATGAAAAGAGTGCATGACGCCAAGTTGAGAAAGAAAGAGTTTGAAGTGGGTCAAAAGGTGTGGCTCTACAATTCGAAGCTCAAATTCTTTCCCGGAAAGCTCCGAAGCAAATGGATGGGACCCTATGTTGTCACCCGGGTTGGACAATTGGGTGATGTTACTATCGAGGACCCGAAGGATGGGGTACGGCAAACGGTAAATGGTCATCGACTAAAACCGTTTCTCGATGGTAACGAGAAAGTGGATGAAAACAAGGAATCGGTGAGCTTCGTGGTAAGTTTCCCGGTTTACGAGGTCGAATGAAAAGGACCGGTAATACTTTGTGTAAAGTTATGTACAATTTTTTTAATTGTTTGTGTGTTTCGAGGGTAATCGTTTTCAATTCCTACTAATCTCTCTTCATGGTGTGAAGTCCAGACATTCCGAACGGGTCATGACGGTACAAGGTATGTTTTTAGACTTGTTTATGTGTATTGAGGACAATACACGATTTTTTTTGGGGGGTGGTAGGGCCATTAACGATGTCTATGTTTAAAAATTTTAACTTATAAAAAGTCACAAAAAGATTTTTAAAGTTTTTTAGGATTTTTTTAGTGTATATAGTCCCTTTAGAAAAAAGTGCACAAATTTACTAAAAAAAAAGGGTAAGCTACAACCCGTCGGCGACGGGTGTAATCCCGTCCGGGACGGGCAATGGATAAGGCCGTCGGGTAAGTTTTCCCGTAACCAGGTGCTTAAGCCGTCGGAACCAGGCACCATTTCCCTTACCCGTCGGCGACGGTCTGGGACCCGTCGGCGACGGGTTGCCGTTTGTTCACCGCATCAACTTGTTTTTTTATCATAAAAGTCGAACCCAAACACCTTCTCACCTATTCAAACATCACTAAAATGTAATTTTAACCCTATATTCGATCTCCTTTCACCATAACCTCACAAATCCCCTGCTCTTTCTCTCTCTTAACCTCCATATCTTCCTCATATCACTTCATCTTCCTCATCTTTTTCCCTAAACCCTAGAAACCTTCAAACTACCATAACTTTCTCAAATCTCCATCAATCCAACTGATTTTTGAGTCCATCTTGAGTAATTTTTCAAGAGGAACAAAACCCCCAACACGGTTTTCATCAATTCTTGCTATTTTGCAAGATTTCTAGGCGTGTTACTTAGGGTTTTTGAAAAGGGTGTTCATCAATTTACTTGCTTTACATCTTTTCACGGTTCTTCTTGTTTCAACAACACAAGGTATGGATTCTCTGTAACTTTATGCTTGATTTTCAGAGATGTAATGTTTTTCTTCCGAAGTTTTAAACTTTTTAGTTTAAGAGTAGGTTGTTTAGACAATGTGTGTTGGCCAAGCATGATTTTAAGTATGATTAGTTGTTATGAATGGAATTTGAGCATGTTGTAACTATAGTGAAGTAATTACACTTGTTATGCACATGATTGAACATGAAAGTGATGTTGAATACATTGTTGAATTTATAAGAAGTTGTAAGATTGACAATGAAATTGATAAGTAGATGATAAAATTGGCGACTTTGGAAGTTTAAAAATGCAATTTTACTTTCACTTGTTAGTTTTTCAACATCACACCTCATGTTCAAAGTTTGGGAGTTTAATGAAGGTTGAATTTATATTGATGTTTGCTTGTTTGTGATTGTAGTTATGGCGGGTGGAAAGAGACAAAAGACTACAGGCCAAGCTTCATCATCCGGGGTTGGTTCTTCTTCCGGTTTAATACCGAAGAAGTGGGAGCAACTAAGCTCCGTGGAGGAGAACGATTCGAGGTTATACAGGCAGGATTGGGAGTGGGCGAAGTTTAGACATAGCCAAAGTGCTAGAATTTGGGATGACGAGAAGAACAAACCGTTTTCGGGTTATCAAGACAGGAAGTTGGAGGCTAAGTTGTGGAAGTGGAAGATGGTGAACGGTGTGAACACTTCAGTTCCCACAAGGGTAATATGTGAAAGGGTGGTGAACGTAGAAGAATTCCGTCAGATTGGGATTGTACAAATGTTTGAACGGTTAGGATGGGAAAGTGTTCTGGATTGGTGTGAAGATAATACTTCCAGGGTATATTTGGCAGAAGTATGTGAATGGTTATCTACTTTAAAGCTCCTGAATAAGAATGAACCTCCATCACAATGGAAGTTAGTGGGAAAGACCACTCGAGGGAATATGACAATGTCCTTCGAGACGATGAATCGTATTGCTCGTTTCGACTCCTTGGGAGTACAAGCATATGATTACCCACCCATCGAGCAATTTTTGGATAATCATTTGAACAACAACGATGCCGAGCAACTGTTAGATGTTATCTTACCGTTCCACAAAGGGGGGAGAAATGAAAAGAAAGCAAATGTCGCTTGAGGGAAAGATTCTTCAAGGGATTTCTGTTGAGAACATCTTGGCGAGGTTTGGTGATCGTGGAGGTGTTAGAGTGAGCGACTGTAGGGTGGTGCACGCCTTGCTTTATGGAACCCCAACGTTGTCATGGCGCCATATAGTAATGATGAACACGTGGGCTACTAGGGAGTCGTCTCAGAGGCGTTTTATTCCGTACGCACGCCTCATTAGCGCCATGATTGTGCAACAAAATTGTTTACCCCTGGAATCACTATGGGTTCCTAAGCCGGTGGAGGAATTTAATTTGGCGTACATGAGGAAGAATTGGAAGATAGAAGTTAAGTTCTCGGGAAATAAGTACGTTGTGACCGATGATTTGGGCAACAAGTTTGAGATCCATACTTCTGGAGCACCACCGGTAGAGGAAGAAGATGAAGAAATGGGGGAGGAAGAAGAGGAAGTTGAACCCTCCGGTACACAAAGACCAAGGCAACGGTACATGCGACCACATAGGGAAATTAACGCAGATGTGGCGGGTTTTGTGACCATGAGACGGGTGCCTTCCTACAAGAATTTTGATCGGGGGCAACAGGAGATATATGACAATGTCTCCGCTTGTATAGGTGAAGGAAGGGAGTACAGTCGAAGAAGGGAAACTTGGGAGGGGTCGCATGGATCCGCAATGCAAGAATATTGGGCAGCTCAAGAAGCCCAGAGGGAAAGAATGAACAAGTTTATGGAAGAACAAGAATTGTTCCAAGCAATGCAAAGATCACACATGGAACAGTTGGCAAAAATGCAGGAGGATGAGGCTGCCCGAAGACGGGCATGGGAAGAAGCAGCGGCAGCACGTCAACAGGAAGAAAGAGAACTGAACCGACGCCGTTGGAGTGCTTTGTACGTCTCTCAACAAATGGCGATTAATAACACCAAAGTGCTCCATGATCAGGAGCGACACCAAAGAGACTACCAAGCTGGCCTCCCCTATGCTGAGCACTCGGGGTGGACAAATTACTCCGAACTTCCTCACCCGCAAGGCCCATCCGACCCGACTCCGCATTGGCCCGAAGCGGTAGGGTCTAGCTTTGTCCCGATCCCGTACCAACCACCGCCTCAAGGGGAGCAAAGTCCCCTCGATAACTATAGGGAGATGTTCGAGGCCCTCACTGGTTATCCATACCAACCCAACCCGTCAATGGATCCAAACGAGCGATATCAGCGGTAGAGGTATGGTATATTTTATGTTGTTGTATATTTTGTTCCTTTATTTCTTGTCGTTTTTATTTAATTTATGCCTAGATAAATGAACTTTGTGGGTGTGTTCCCTATGTAACCCTCACGAGACCTACTCGTCCTCCCAAGCTATTGGGGGGTTTGAAAGGGCTTGTTGCATACGCTAAATGCAACCGTGATTCCTACGAAAGTGAGTTAGGCTTGTTGTTGTTGTAAAATATTTTCCACATAAAATCGAAGTGAGATAATGCATGGCTTGGTAATGTGTTCATAAAAAAGGGTAGAACTAAGTAACTAACAAATTTTGATGGTTGTGAGAAGCATGCTTCTACACAAGGATTAGAATTTGTAGGTACAACGGGTTCGCGGGACAACCATTTTTATGAAGAGACGAAGGATATGAGCATCAAGCGATAAAAATCAGGTGCATGTGTTTCTTTTTACTTTGATTGGTAGTTTAGAATAAGTGGATTGTAATGTGTATTTTAATTTCTAGGGTGAAAAGTTGGGAAGGTTAGTCGTGTCACATCCCTTGTGCATTTCTAAAACTCTAGTTCTTACACATTGAGGACAATATGTACTTCAAGTGTGGGGATGGGGGAGTAGTAAAAATTTTTCGATTTTGACCCGTTCATTTAAACACTACACATTGAGGACAATGTTTACCTCAAGTGTGGGGATGGGGGAAAATTTCAAAAATTTTTCAAAAATGTCTTATTTTCAAAGCAATCTCAAAAGCACAAGTAGCCAAGTCAACGAGGGATGTCACAACCCATTTGGTCTTTTGTCATGGTCAAGTTCAAATTAATAAGCATAACGGGTATTTAGCGGGTGGTTATTTGGGAATAATTCGCCTAAGGAACTAGCAATTTATGCATATCACATATCATACCCTTATACGTGAGGTTTGAGCCACTTATATATCATAGATGTACATTTACATGTTTCTTTGTTTGAGTGGACCATTAGTCGCGTATTGTAGAACTTGCAACTTTTGATACGTTTGAGACTATAGACCAAATACAAGCACGAGAATGATTAAGGCATTAGGTAAACCTTTTCTATTAAAACCATTTTTTTCTATCCTTACCCGAACAAATCCCCTAGTCGCCCATTTTTGAGCCTAACCTTTCGTTTGACCACCCTATAGCCCATAAACCTTAAACCTTTTCTTTTTAAACCCGTGTGATGAAAATTCGATTATAGGAGCTTAAGTTTGTATAGTTGTTATGATTCTTAAAAAAATAATAAAAAAAAAGAGAAAATGTTGCGAAAAAGATTGAAAAAGCTTTGAGAAAAACACAAAAAGAAGTGTTAGTAGTTGTTGAATAAAAGGCTTAAGTTGTTGCCTTGTAGTGATGTTTATAGCTTACTTTTGTTTAGAATAGTCTTTTGTAATAAAAATCGAATTTTCATCACTTTAGCCACTTTAAAAATAACCTATTTCCTACCCTTAGCCTAGCCCCGTTACAACCCTTCAAAGACCTTTTGACTTGTGCTTAGTATTTGTGTTCGATAGTGGAGAATGATTGAGTTGCAAGCCTATGCGGGTACGTGTTCTAATCGGTTTTGAGCGATTAATTGTTGAAGTGCTAATACACTGTACACATTAGCCAATGTTAAGCCGAGTGGAGAGCACATTGTGAGGGATATGCATGAGTTGTTAGTTTTACGGGCGGGTTAATCTTGGATAACCATTAGTATATGTGATTATTCACTTAACCGGTAAATATGTGAAATTTGTAAAGAGTTTGAACTTTTGTATGACAATAGACCTTAACCTCTGTCTCGGGAATGGGATGTGCATTTGTTGTTCGACCCACGTGAAAGTGAAAAACAGATTTGCTTGAGGGCAAGCAAAAGACAAGTGTGGGGATGGGGATATGTGGTTGTAAACCGGTGCTTGTTATTGTTTAACTTGACGTTTTTACGTAAGTTTTAGTTTCGAATAGCCTACTTTTAATCAAGAATGTGTTTTGCAGGTTTGATGGAGTTTAAGGAGCTTTTCGGGAGCTTTACAGGTCATCGGGTCGAAAACCGGAGCATCGGGATGCGTTACGGATCAACCGAGAGTGCAAGGAGCGAAAAATTGAGAAGCAAGTTTCTAGAGGCCGTCGCCGACGGGCTAGAGGCCGTCCCGGACGGGCTCTAGATAACCCCGTCGGCCAAAAATCTCCGTATCCAGTCATATAACCCGTCGGCACCAATTCAGTTTTTGGGGACCCGTCGGCGACGGGGTCAGGCCCGTCGGCGACGGGTAGGGGATTCTGGAAATGCGAATTGTGAAGGTTTGGGGGTGACGGGTGGTCCATTGGACAACCCTTAAGCATGTTAAAAGATGAAATAATCCTTCACTTAATCGTGTAATTATCTTGAATTAGATAACTACTGTTGCTTATGTTTCAGGTGCACTTCGGGGGCTAAAAGATGGATTAAGTGCAGCTTTGGAGACTTTGGTGATGAACGGGTCGAGCATAGAACAAGAGACAAAACAAAGAAGATAAATCAGCTCATCACCGTAAATTACGGTCCTACCGTAATTTACGGTGGACATGGATTTCATTTTATGCTCACCGTAAATCAGTCTCAAACCACCATAAAACTTTTATCTTCACCGTAAATTACGGTGATGCCGTAATTTACGGTGGAACCTGACGGGAAAACATGTAACTGCCACATTTAAGTTAGTTTGATGGGGTCTTTTCATCATTCCTCATCATTGGACGGTTTTGGATCATCTTGGGGGCGAATTTTGGCTGCTTACTTGGGTTTTGAACAATTCGTATCATCCGGTTTGTATTTTCGATTCGTATGAACATTGGTTTGATTATGATGATGATTCACCAAGCCATGTCCGGCTAAACTCTTCGGTGATCATCTTAGGTGAAGGTTTCTTGAACTTTTGTGTGTTTTATTTCTGAATTTCTAGAATGATAACTTGCGTTGCTTGAATATCATGGTGTATGTTTGATTGCTTGTAACTTGTTAATCGATATTGAAATTTCTAGTCTTAATCGTACGTTCTTGGTGCCGTTGGCAATCGAGATATCACGGGAAGGGTTAGGGTTGGTTATTGATTAATTGGTCATCGGGAAACAACCTCGCGTTTATATAATCCGAGTACTTTGTCCCCTTTTATCACTTCAATCATTTATACACGAGTTATGTCTATGTAACTCTTTCTAGTTGGAATTACACACAACTGTTTAAAGAAACTGAAACCTAGGGTGATCATTGTTCTCTCCTAATCTGTTTTACAACCAACATTTGATTTGAATTAGTTTTTAATTTAGTCTTCTAAAACAACAATCCAAACTCTTGAATTTTAATTCCTGCAATTTAGTTTAATTTTAGTTTAAGTACAAAGCTATACAATTGACATACCTTCCACATACTCCCTGAGTTCGATACCCACTTACCGCTATCTATATAGTTGTTATTGGGATTAAATTTGACTGTGACCATGACATCACGTCAGGGGGTTAAGATCGATTTTGATTGGTGTTCTTTCATTGATTACGGGGGTTACACTAAAAATTGAGTTTGAAACTTCATCTTGGATCCTAATTCACCTACCATTACATCTCGAATTCCATCTATCACTACATCATCAATCCAAATCAAGAATCATAACCACCATCATTCATCACAATCTTGATTCCTAACCCTAGCCATCAATCCATCTATCCATCCACCCATCATCATCCATCACCAACCTTCATCATTCACCAATCCTCCAATCAAGCTTCAAGATGACTCCATTCGCATTCCGAACATCCGGTGATCAAGTTGCATCAACCATGAGCGGCTAATCATCTCGGTTTCACCTCGGTGTAGGTAGTTGTTAATTTTAGGGTTTCAATTTGTTCTTGTTTCATCTTAGTGACAATTTGTATTTGGTTTTTGAAACTCTTGACAATAGTATTACATTTGTTACGAATTCGTGAATTGTCGAGCGATGTTAAAAGTTATGACTTTGCGAAACGGTGATATGTAATTGTACGTTGTCATTGTTAGGATTTACTTGTGTTGATTACAAAGTATCTTTTTGTCCGTTCTTTGGGGCGTTGATAGTTAGTAGCACCTAAGTCACGGTACACTAAATCCGTTAATCAAATGCATTTGAGTTGAAACTAAAACTTGTAGAAATCCTAGGTTAGCAATTACCGAAGCCGGGTGTGATTCCTTTTTATCATTATTGTTCTAGTATCCAATTTTCTTGCAAGTGTTAATTAGTAGTTGTTAATTAATTAATCCAATTCCAGTAGTTCAAATTCACATCTTTTTATTAAACAAAAATACAAAAACACTTTAGCAAGCTTCATAATTGTGACAATTCTTTATAATTCAGTCAAATCCATACACAAACCACATACTCTTCGTGGATCGACCCCTTACTACCACTAACACATTGTTAAGGGTAATTTGGGCTTATAAATATTATCTTTGACCGGAGCGCGACACTCCGATCAAGGCCATTCTTTGAATGATGCCAAGGATATCCGGGACATGGTCATTAAGCCCCCAAAGGCGTTAAACAAACAAAACAACATTTTTAAACGGGTTAATTTGACAGCACTTAACTACCGACCGGTTAAGGTCAATTCCCCGACCAAGCGGTATTTTATATACCGTACCCCAAGCCCGTATAAGGAAAATAAGTTAAACGTATTTACCTGAGCAAATTTATACAATTTATCCCAGCCGTATACCACCAAGCAAGTACAGATAGCTTTTACTGGGCTCCTAAATCTGGAGCGAAGGTTTTTAATAACCTATTAGAATCCTAACAGGTCTTTTAATTTGGCCTAAGCCTAGACCGGTTAGTTCTTAAATGAAGATTACGGTTTAAACGCACGATAAGGTGAAGACCGTTTTAGAATGTGGTTTTGACCCAACAAGCTTGCATACTTGTTTAATATGGGTAACTTAATCACATTCTGAATTTTGAGACTAAAATGATATGGTTTGACCCGTTTCGGCTAAAATGGGTAAACTAGTTACCTACGCCGATCTGAACGCATAAAGTGCGTAACGAGTAACCATAAGAGTCATATACAAGTTTCCTAAGTTAATATGCCTTAAACATGTTGTGATATCAGAATGATACATTCCATTATGCCCCAAATGGTTTTAAACCCAATTTATGCCTCATAAGGGCATTTTGGTCATTTTAAAGGGTGTAACAGGGTTTAAATAATAACCTGAGTTACAGGTCTGATTAAATCAGTAAATATACTTAATTTACTAAGTTATAACAGTAGGGTATTAATCCTATGTGAAATTTATCAATCTCAATCATTCTAGACACCATAGGGGCGTTTTGGTAATTTCACAAATGCCTAAAAGGTCAAAACTGAAATTCTGAGTTTAAGATATCCTCCTGCCGTTAAAATATAAAATTTTACTAAATACATCAGTAGGTTTCAATCTCATATGCTTAAATAGGTTCTAGTGCATACTTATGTGCTAAAAACGCTTAAAAAGGCGATTTGGAGCCATTTCCGGGTTTGGTATAGAAAGCTGATATTCTTAAAATTCCAGAAGGCTCAAAATAATTTATTTAACATATTAGGTCAGTAGAAAAAGGTTTGGGGTCAATCGGATCTATAAAACTCATTTTATAGCTCAAAAGGGCAAAACCGGCAATTACCGAATCAAGCCTATAACCCTGTGTTATGCTCAGCCTAAAAATAAATAAAAATCTTTAAAAATCCCAAAATATTTTTTTATATCAGTAGGTAAAAAGTTTGGTATTAAAAATTGGGTTTAGATAGGCTGTATGCTAATTATGTCGTTTAATTAACAAAAAGCTTTCTAATTACGCTATTGAGCATAACTCCTAATCTAGACCTCAAATTGATGTCAAATTTTAGGGACAAGTTTATAATTCAGTAGTGAAGGTTTCTATCCTTTCACTTTTTCAAAAATCACATTTTAAGGTCAAAAGGGCATAACGGTCAACAATTCGGCATATAACGGAAACTTGCAAATGAATAGGATAACTAAGGATTCAGGTTGTATAACCTCAGAGGGTTACACTAACCTATAACATGATCCTAAAGGAATCCTAAGGCATATCTAAATAAGTCTAATTCGGGTCAGAACTGAAAGTCAAAGCAAAAGTCAACTTTCGCGACTTTCGGCTCCGAACCGGGCCTATACTTAGAATTGTCGGGTTGAATCATGTTTAAACATGTTCAACTAATATTTACCAAGTTATTATAGTGGCAAAACTAATTTTAATTTAATAGTTATGCATCCTATTTAAAACTAACCCGTTTGACTTTCATTTGACCCGACAATTAAACTAAGTAAACGTGGTAATTAGGAGGCGCCCTTTCGAGGGTTAAAATCCTACCTAATTACGGTCACGTAGCCATGTTCGTCACGAACCATGGCTCAACCGGTTAAAAGTCAAAGCGTTTATCGAAATGCTTGACCTTTCGACTATAACCGCTAAAAATTTAAACTAGGCACGAAAGGGTACTTACAAGAGGTCCTATGAACTGAAAGAGGTTCTCAAAAAGAGTTCAAGACCCTCACAAATCAGAGATCATCGCAGATTTGAAGGAATGGTGTGAAAACAAAGGAAACCCATCTCCTATTTATACTTTTCGGGACCTCGCAGGATCGCGACAAGTGTCGGGGAGTTATATTCAGATTATTACAAGTGTAAAGTGGTTTTTATCATACAATGGGCAGCCCCTAGAGTCAACTTTGTGAGTATGGCACCTTGTTTTAACAAAACCAGCAGCCAAAACATGTTTTTGCAGCTGTACATGTCACGCGGCCCGCGTAGGAGGCCCAAGAAGGCTTCGCGGCCCGCCTGGCAGCCCAGTTCAGCAATTAGGACTTTTAAAACATGCAGTTTCAGTCCCTGTGAGTACATAACTGCGCATAACAGCCCTTTATAAACCCGTACATCTTATAAAAAAAATCATATTCAGTCCCTCTGACATCTGAATCAGATGGTTACAGGTCTGAAACAACTTTTGAAGGCTGTTAAGATCAGAAACAGTTTGCTGAATTACAGTTTCAGTCCCCGCATATGTTAAAAAGGCTTTTCTGATGCGTATAAGGTCCGTTAATCTCATTTGAAGGCTCTACTAAGATTCCTACACATTGAGGATATAAAAAATGCTCAAAAACATGTCGGATGTCGGTTCGTTTGGCCGTACGGTCACGTTGTTCGTCTAATTACAACGAAACACGAACGGACGCTAAAAATGGTCCAAATTACGCGACGAGTGGAATTTTATCATGCCACACACTAAAATAAAATATTTTAGTGCTTACATAAATTTTTGGGTGTCCGGGGATATTCAGAACGCGAGATATGCGCAAAAGTGCAAACTTGTGCACTTTTTGACACTTTTAGTCCCTGCATGACATAAAAGTTTATTTTTGCGCACCAAACACCTCTAAGCCTATATCTAAGCTATATAAAGGATAAATAGGGTATGCTTAACTCATGGACATATTCCGAAAGGTCCGTTATCGAACGATTCGACCTACATTTGCACTTTGACGCAATTAGTCCCTTAATTGCGCAAAGTAGCGCGAAATGTCGTTTAATGATATCTAAGCCTTCCATGGCCCATAATAATCATTCCCATGCATATATTTAAATATTACTACACTCCTGTTTGCTTAAATGGTCAACAAAGGGCGTATATTCAAAAGTTGACGCTTTAGGCCCCTCTATTGCGCAAACTTGCGCATTTCATCATTTATTAGCATTGAAGCCTCATCTAATCCATATTAGGCATCCTTGAAAGTATTATTAAACATCACGATGCTTCGGGTTCGCTAAAAGGTCATTCAGAGGTATAATTAAACATATTGACACTTTTAGCCCCTCTAATTTGCAAAGTTGCGCGTAACTTTACTTATAGGCATAAAAACCTTAGTTGGCCATTATTTGGCATTCCCGAGAGTATAATTAAATATCATGAAGCTCCCGGTTTGTTAAAAGGTCACTCAGAGGTAAGAAAACCCTTCATTGCGCAAACTTTCAATTAATTACGTAAACGGCTACACTTTATCATCAAGTGGCACATTTGTGAACATCACCATCGTGAGAGGTTATTTAGAAACTTATTTTAGGTATGCTAACACTTCCAGTCCTTTCAAAATCAAAGTTTTCGATTTTTCGAAAAATTAGTCCCTAAATTTCACTGTTTGACTTTATTAGGGTTTATTACACGTGTCAATACATCATTGGACGTGATTTTACGAGGTGTTACATCAATGTTATAAGAAAATAGTTTCAAGTCGGAGTTCCTTTGCCTTCGTATCTTGGGCCGACATACTCATTAGTTTGCCCACACTTTCTTTGAATTCAGCATCCGTTGAGGATGTTGTTTGTTTCTCTTTACTAATCCTCTCTGGTGAGCATTGTATCTTGATCGACATCAAACCCGTCATCGGAGTTGTTGTGATCAATATTGTACGAGCATCCGAGCTACTTTGGGACATATGCTCGTTGGAGGAAGACGTTTTTGGTCGTTTTGATGTTTGACTTGGCAACGATTCCAATGACTATCTAATTAATTTTCTCAAAACCTCCCAAACCGGTCTTTGAGAAAAATGTGTGGTTCCTATCCTGAAATTATACCAGAACTATGCTTAGGGGGTGTTTGGTTAGATCTTGGTTTGGTTAGATATCCTGCAATCATATCGCTAACTGCACTCATGTATAAATCATCTATTCTACGTTGTGTACTTGTGTCTTCATTTACTTCCTTAATGTCATTAGATCCTCGATCACTATTTGGAGTTTAAAATTTTTGTTACGCCCTAGTAAATCCTTCATCACTTGTATATTTTTTTTCTAATATAATTATGAATTGCCATAGATGCTAGCACGATCTTCACTTGTGTCTCGTAGGTGTAATTGACATGCATATGTTGGTATTACTCCACTTCAAGCAAATTTTTTGAATGCTTGATAAATGGTAGATGGGTGTTTTATAAATAAGATTTTTTAAGATAAGAGTTAATGGTTTGAGAAATGGTAGATGGATTATAAGGGGGTGTTTGTTTTTTTTTGTGAAAAGCACTTCAGAACCTCTTATGTATGCCCCACGCAGACCACGCGCAGACATTTGAGTCTGCAGCTTGTTTGTTTTTCGGAAGTGATTTCATTAAAAAACCTCTTCCCCAAACAGACCTGGCCTCACATCTTCACACCTCTTCTGAACTCTTCTATTTCAAACTTTTCTTCATATGACTTCAGAATAGCTCTCCACTAATACCTTTGCAATTTTGACAAGAAAATGAATACATATTTGCTTAACTTTCTGCAGTTTTCACAAGAATGAAGTTGGCTTCTTTTAATAAAACTTTAGTGTGGCTTGTTACAGTGTATAAATGCAAATATGAATGTGAGGTAGTTGGCTGCAGTTTTCACGAGAGAAGTTGGCTACAGTTTTTAGTGGAATGAAGTTATACTATACTTGTTTAATACAAAGCCATGTGAGGTAGCTGCAATATTAAATGCAAAGCATTGGTGACAAACTAATCGGTGGGTTGAATGCAATATTAAATTCACTCATATTCCTTTTATTTGAAAAAAAAAATCACTCAAGTTGACAAACTAATTGGTGGGTTACAAAACCTTGCTAACCATGTGATTATATCATCGAGTCAAAATAATTAATAATTGAATCTTTAGTTGTTTGTTAAGTTATTTTGTATTATGGGAAGGGGTATAATACCTATAATACCGTTGTGTGTATTAGATTCAAATGAGTTAATCCACCATTTGAGGGCAAATGAGTAAAAAACCATCTTCTTCAAATAAACTTATTCAAATAAGCTAAAAAACCATCTTCCCATAAGCTTCTTGAAATTAACTTATATCTATACTATATTATAATGTATGAAGGAGGGACATTTTAAGATACCCAAAAAATAAGAACTTTTTCCCCTCTTTATTTATAGAAAGACCCCTAAAATGAGGGTAGTTTAGTCTTTTAAACATTATTTATTTTTTAGCCCCTAAAATTATTACACTTAAATCCCTAAGGTTTTAACAAAATTATAGATAATTAGTTACAATTCACTCCTCCATAACAAACTTATAATTTTTTTTACGTATTCTTCACATATCTTATAAACTATATTGTTTAAAAAAAATCCAAAGATAGCATGACGACCTACACATTTTTGTCGACGTTTCGGTAGTTGTCTTGTTCAATATCGACACACGGATTAAAAGGTACAAGTCAATTATGCGTTAATGTACAAGTAATTAATACTTGTGATCTAATGTGCCTAATCTACAAAGATGGGCTCCATCTATACAAACAAAAACAAAAGGAATTAAAATTACCATAACATAAAATGAAGATATTTTCTGTCACATTTTATTTTATTAAAACTGTCTAATATCTTCACATAGATATATCTTATAACAACTTAAAACTAACCACACCAAACTTCCTAAATAAAGGGGTGACAAAACTAAAATTAAACCCTAATGCACTTCTATAGTTACTACTATAAATATAGCAGGACACTGCTATATCAATTGCTAAACAAAGTTAAAAAAATGGTTCCAGTCCTGAATTCAATTGTTGCGAAAGGTCAGCTTTGTTATATCGCAGCAATGAATATTTTTTTCTTTTATTTACATTTATGTGAATGTTAACTTATTTGATTTTTCAGATTCAGTTGCATGATGAACATGCCAATTTAAACAACACATTTGTCAAACAAGTTTCTAAGGTATTGATTTTGCTGGTTTTTAAGTATTATTTTTGTGTATATCTTTCATATTAACATGTTCGTTATGTTATTATATTTGTGTTTTATTGCAGGATGATGGTGATAAAAGTATTGATATTATTTCTTAGGGTGCAATGTTTAGTCCATACAAGTTTAATCTTCAACGTGAATTTAGTGAAGATGTAATTTTAAGGTTTATTTAATCTTTTTTTAACTTTTGTATTCAATTTTTGTCATTTATAGGGCTCTGAAGTTTGAGACTCAAAGGAAGAGATCCCAAAGACTCTCTTAATGGAAATGGAGTGAGGTTATTAATTTAGACGATTCTGAGGACAATGACAAAGAAGAGGAATTAGAATATACTACCGATTCAAGCACAAACCAGAAAATCCGATTAAAAATACGTCGAGTGTCAATTTAGAAGCGGAACAGATTTAATGCAGTCTAATATGAAATCTATCAAGTGTTTTTATATATTTTTTTCATTTTCAGTTGTTATTTTGACCTAGACGTATGAATAAAGTTTATTTTATATTTGAACTTTATCTTTGGTGTTAATATAATGCGGTTATTAACCATATTAATAAATTTCAAAATAAAGTTAATATCCTAAATTTACAAGTCAACTGAACTTATATAAGTTAATATCCTAAAGTTGCAATAAACAGATATTGCAGTTAGATATAGTCAAGCTGAAATTATAAAATATTACAGTTATTCTTGGATATTAATCTAATAATTTGCATTTCTTAATTAAAATATAATAAGGTAATAACTTTAAAGCTAAACTAAAAAACTGAACCTACTATGATATAAAGTTAATAAAAAAATAATTATTTTATAAACATTTTTATAACAAGTAATATAAATAAAATACTTTAGAAATTTACAATCTTTACTGAATAAATTCTAAACTGGGTTGCAAATTTATAGGAATTATAAGTTCAACTATATTGTTATAGATAATATTAGTCAGTTCTAAAAGAATTATTTATCAACTTGACTATATACATAGTAGTATATTGTGTTGCATATTTTTATGGATTATTAGTTAAAAGTAGACTCATATAGATAAGATTAGTTAGGAACTAAAAATTTGAACTTAGTATGATATAAAGTTAATAAAGATATAAACTCTTATCATCCTATTTTTTTTTATAAAAATAGTTATTGAAATTTTATAAAAATATAATTTTTTATATTTGTAAAAAACCGAAATTTAACAATTTAGGTTAAAGCTCTAAAACGTACTTACGAGTCAAATACTATTTTTATAAAAACGAAAATTTTAAACTTAAAGTTTATTGGATGGGTACTATGTGGATATTTAGAAAAAGTTATGAACTTTAAAGAATAAAATTATACTTTATAATTTAACCAATAAAATAAGCAAACTTTACAATTATAACCACTTATCTTTTATTTTTTCTTTTTTGATTTTTAATTTTAAAAAAAAAACATTATTTTTTGTCTTTTGATTATTAATTTTTATAAAAAAACAAAACTTTTACATATGTGTAAACTTATGACATATATCCACCACAATAATGTTATCATAAATATTATACGAATAAGAAAACTACCAGAAACGAGTGTCACAATGCAAAGTGTCGCCCCCGCCGCATCGCGCGGGCACCCTGCTAGTAAGCTAATAAGTATAAGCTTAAAAAGCTAAATCAAACACCCATTACTGTTTATTTCGTAAAAATAAACTAAAAAATTATAAGCTTAGATAAAAAGGCTAGAGCCTCGAGATCGTCCCTTGGTTGCTCCAAGTTTTGTTGTAAAGGTTACCAAACAATCCAACCCGACGAAGAATCTCCATCCGTTTTCCCGATACCATGTCTTTGGTACAGGAATTATAGCCCATAGTGTTGTAAAGCTTTACCCGAACCTGTCTCCAAAATTCGTTTGATTTTTTACTATTCCCTACAAAAAAATAAAAATAAACATTACAAAAAAATAACAATGTTTTTATTAAAAAAATAATAAACAATACCAACGATGTCGTGTGCTCGAGCTAACGCCACTTCTTCGTCCATTGTCTATTGTACGGTGCCTTCAGATGTTGTGGCTCCGTGTTTCTTTGTGTGTGAACTTATTGTGGTTTGGGTTATGTCTGGGTAAGCGGTATCGTTCTTGTATATCAGTATATGAATTGGCCATGGGTTGTGTTTTGGGAACTCAATCTGGTGGTATTTGGTTAAGCATGCCCAACCTGTCTCCGTTGGTATGCTTCGAAATCAAAGAGGTGATGATAAACGTTGTCGTTGTTGTTCATTGTGGTGAGTAAAAAATGAAAGAAGATATATAAAAAGGTTGACGAACTTATCAAGTTTGAAAGAGAGTTGGATGATTTTTGTGTGATTTTTTCGTTTATATAGAACTTTTTATTCGATTAATTTTTCCTCAATGGCTAGTTTCACGCCCCCAACGTACCTGTGAAAGACTTCACGCCCCGCCCCGCCCCGCTAACATCCCATCGCGCGGTCCACGCCCCACAAACGTAACATGATTGCTACTTAACACTAAGTTATGTTAAATTTTCTGTTAACTCGGGTAAAATTAACATTTTGCTCTTACAAACCGTGAGAACCACTGTCAACCAAATTAAAACTTTTTATTTTTTCTCATGTCTTATATGTTGGTAATTCTACTACAATTAAAAAAAGTGATCATCTAATATTTTATTATACTCTTTGTACAATTGATCATCTAATGTTCATGTATGTGCCAACATTTTGTTTGTAAAGAAAGCTTGTGTACCAACATTTTATCTCCTTTAGTGCTGGAAAATAAAATGGAACATTGATCATCTAATGTTCATGTATGTCTCAACATTTTGTTTTTTTTTATAGAAAGCTTGTGTACCAGCATTTTACTTCTTTAATGTTTGAAAATAAAATGAGTTCCATGCTCACTACAGGTATTTAATTTTTTTTTTTTTTTTAGTTTTTTGATGTTGCATTTTAGATTCTTATGTTTTGACATGTTTCATATTAGTTCGGTGTATTGTGACCCTTTTCAATTTTTCATTTTGACTAGTTCTGATGCAGTTTTTTTCTTAGCAATCAAATGGCTCAAACACTAAGGATTAATCAAAGACCGAAAATTGAACCCAAAGGTTCTAAGAACACAAGTTCTTTAATCAAAACAAATCAACCAACCTTTACAATAACCAAAACCCCTATAAATAGATCCTAGAACCATAAAAATAGGTAACAAAATAAACGGATAAAAGGAAACCTAATAAAATACCAATAAAAAATAAAGATAAACTTAAAATATTAAATCATAAAGAATAATCCATGCGGGTCTTCTTGCGGGTCGGGCCGGGTCACGAGTCAAGTTCCAAATCACCGGGTCGCCTGCATCAAGTTCTAGTATTGAGTCATGGTGTTCTTGACTCGTTTCGTTTTAAATTCCTATAAAGATTATTATTTTTCACATTACTATAGATAATAGGTACATCAATCTTTCAAACAGTAACAGCCAAACCAAATTTTGACCAAACTTAAGGGCAATACATTGGCTGAATTATACCAATATGTGCCAAAGGACACTAGGACTGGTTCCTTGTGTTCACTTGGATCATCACTAACTTTGCAAGCCATGCATACTATTTGTTAAATATGAATCTGCTGAAAGGACTCATGATATACGAGTCATAATGGCGAACTGAGGTTACATTACCATAATCAATCTAGTGAGGCCTGATTAATTCTCTACGATCAAGAATTTTCCTCCAAAACCAACTCCTATCGTCACTAGCTTTGATATCCAACTGCCACTTTCTCAGACTACATAAAACCGGTTGTATTTTGACCATTTGACACGTTCAAATGTAATTCTATTTATTGACCTGTTTAATGGTAATTCACTACAGCTATAACCTGTTTGACGCGTTTCATTTTAGTTCACTACATTTTGACCCGTTTTATTTTAGTTCATTAAGTTTTGACCTGTTTCATTTTAGTTCACTATATCTTGACCTGTTTCATTTTAATTCACTACGTTTTGACCCGTTTTATTTCAGTTCACTATGTTTTGACCCGTTTTATTTTAGTTCACTACGTTTTGACCCGTTTCATTTTAGTTCGCTATATCTTGACCCATTTCGTTTTAGTTCACTATATTTTGACCCGTTTCATTTAGTTCACTATATTTTGAGCCGTTTCATTTAGTTCACTATACTTTGACCTGTTTCAATTTAGTACACTATATTTTGACATGTTTCATATTAGTTCTTTATACTTTGACATGTTTCATATTAGTTCTTTATATTTTGACATGTTTCATATTAGTTCTTTACATTTTGACCCGTTCCATATTTTTTCACCATATTATTACCTGTTTCATATTGTTGCTAGTTTGTTTCTACTAAAATATCAAAACCAATGTATGAAAAGATCAACAAAATTATATATAAAAAAAAAGTTGATTTCCTACGCTACTGAGACAAGTGCCACCATAACAAATCTGCAAAACTGCCAATTCTTCAACCCGATTCACATATCATCTTTCCCTTTTCTGACAAGGACTCGTCCACTTACAAAAATTAAATACAAGTATTATACTAATGGTTAATTATAAATATATAGATCTAACCTTCTTTTTCGGACATCCGCTGTATAATGACCAGGTTCCTTACAACAAGGTATTATTTATTAATCGATCATCACTAGTATTCAAGGCTGATTTTGATTTGACCAATTTTAAGATATTCTTGATAAAAACATGGAGATCGTATTGCTCTAACTCGAAAGCATATAGATTATATGATTTTTAGCATATTGAACCATCCGACCTTGTACTTGGTTAGCACACAAACCATTCAACTCAATACAAGGATGGTAGATGATTATCATTTAAACAATCTCCATACCATGTTCACCAGAATACTATTAAATTCGACAAGTGAACATAATTTATGAACTTTTACAATAGTAACCTAACCATAGTATAAATCTAGACGCATAATCAAGATTATAATAATAATCCGTTTTTGTTTGTTGTTTCTCAAAACCGTAGTTAGCAGTTGGGCTTAAACTTTCAGTCAAAACCGGCCGTGAACATTCCTAGTTTTAAGTACGGGATTACCTTGGGCATTGGACACTCAGCAATCAAGCTTACAGTTTTCATGGCTGTGGCGAGTCATATCTACTCTTTTTTTGCCACTCGTGACGACTCATCAACCATTATAGATAGCTGAGAAACTTGTAAAGAAAATGACATTACAATCTACAAAACAATGAAACATTCCACAACTAACAGATATCATAACGCAAGCCAATCATTCAAAACTACCAAAGACTAAGCTGATTGATACCCAAACTCAAAGACTGTCAAAAATCATTCCGCTTCATGAACCTAAATTTATTTTATTTCATAGACAGATATGAAAAAAGATGCATTGCATACGTTGATCCTGATCTTCTTACTCAAGATGGCTATCTACCTTTTCCGCGCCGGAGCTTTGTGACCCCGTTATCCTCGCCAACATCACGAAAGTCATCCCTCCAAGAACATTGTTCGCCATTCTCAAACCAATCACAGAGGATTTGAACAAAACAGGCGGCAGCCCCTTCGCCAGCAAGTATTCAATCCCGTTCAACGCTTGGTACCTCACATTACTGCTCACACCCATATGAATTGCCCAGGTCATAGCATTCAAAAGCGTCGGTGGTGGTTTGTTTGGGGACTCAAAGTTAGGATCCATCTTCTTCCTCATCTTGATCAATCCATTCGACAGCGCGGTTCCCACTAATCCCGCTGCTAAACCTACTGCTGCAAAAACTGTTCCTTTGTAAACAAGTGTTCCCAAACGGTTCACAAGGGTATAAGAACCGGGCTCAAACATGTGGCCTGTAGGGCAATTGGCGAAAATAAAAGGGAGGCCTGCTGCTGATGAAGAAGCCATAGTGGGTGCTAATAGATACATAAGGGTGAAATTCAAGATTGATCCTACAACAAGCGTTGAAAAAACGAAATCAAGCTCGTTCAGCCCAAAATTTGGGCGGGTCGCCATGTCACCAAGAACGGCTGAACCCACACCCACCACTTCCTCCATCAAAACCTTAAACGGGAACTGTGGATCAGCAGCAACCCTTGCTCTCCACCCACTAAGCAAAAACCCGATCAACCCTAAACTATCGGATCCACCACTACCGCTACCACTGTTACCTCCTCCTCCACCACTGCCATGACCAACACCAGAACCACCGCCACTACCACCCCCACTGCACAGCAGCGGGCGAAATCCGTCTACTAAATTAGGTCTAACAGGCTTAGCTTTCAAAGGTGAAAAAGGCTGCTTCTTATCTGAAAAGTTAAATAAACGGAGGCTAGATGTATGCCGAGCATGAACCGGATGAACACGATGGCATTTTGGCACAATATGAGGCGAATGGATCTGAGCAACAGAAGCCATTTCCTAAGGCTAACCTGAAAATCAAAAGCCAGTAACATGTAAATTCGGTTCACATTATGTAGTTCAATAAGCATGGTTGCAAAAGTCGATAGGCGCTCCTAGGTCGGTCGATTAGGGAGTTGTGAGTACTCAGACTTGATAAATTATAAAAAAAAAAAAAAATTGGGAAATTATATAAATATCAAATATCATAATTTTACTAATACTTATAACAAAATGCGTGAATATCAACATAAATAAAAAAGATTGCATGTTTTCAAAAATTGATATTCATTCATTAATATTATAGACATAAAAATTATGTTTTATTTTTTTTAAGTCAGACTGGTCCCAAGTTGACCAACTAAATCCGATTTTGAGTAATTAGGCGGATTTGAAAAAAATTGCCTAGGCGAGTTGAAAAAAATCGCCACCGACCTTGCAGCGATTAATCGGCCTCCTAGACCTACTTTTACAACGTTGTCAACAAGTACAGGCGGTGTTTGGATTAACTTATTTTGGAGCTCCTTTTGACTTATTAACTTCTCAGAAGCTAAAAGGAATCCCAAACATCCCATGAGAAGGACTTTTAGGGTTAAAAGGAATCCCAAACATCTGGTGAGAAGGACTTTTAGAGCTTGAATTGGCTTCAAAAAGGAGAAATTGAGAAGTTAGAAATTCTAACTTCTCACTTTTGAGAAGGACTTTTGATAAGTCAGAAGTAAAAAAGGAAACCCAAACACCCCCACAGTACTTCTAACAGCCTACAGTCCCAAACCTCATCAAAACCCTAACATCAACAACGAACAAATCCTAAAATTGAAAACCCTAAGATCAGAATTCAGAATTCGCATACCGTGATACGTCCGTGTGTATCGAAACGATCAATTGGTGAATCTCAGTGAACATTATAAGAACACAACAAAAAACAAGAATGAAATGTATAAAAAGCGAATGAGAACGGGAATTACCTGTGCAAGAACGGTTTGGTGGTTGAAGGGCGGTGTAGATCGCCGGAGAGAGATAGCGACGGCGGTGAATTGGTGGAGTGAATGTGTGCAGGTATAAAACAAATATATAAACCCTAAATAGAACAGACAGAACAGAGACGCTGCGGGTGGCGAAAAAAGACAGCAGAGAAATTGAATGACTGGACCACGTTACGATTAGATGATATTTGGGTGGGTTGACACGTGGCTCGGCCCTACGGAGATTTTCCTTTTTGATTCGTAACTAGTATTAAGCACCCCGCGTTGCGACGGGACGAGTACTAATGTCACACTACTGTCAGCGACCACTGATACTGAAGTTGTGGTGTTAATACGAAGAAATTAAACCGAAACGTCGAAACGTAAAACATAGAATAAAATAACTAAGTTGATCTAGGACTCGCGCGTTACGATGAATCCGCGTCAACTTTTTATCGTTTGACAGGTTCATCGTAATCTATATATAATATATATCATTACTACTATACAAACCATAATGCATAGATTACAATAACCATTGCATCAATATGTTGCAAATTATATTTATACAAAATTTTAGCTAAATTAACTAGATTATTATAAATAAAAATAATTTACAAATAAAACAACACAACTTTGAATGGATCAAACCGATTGAATATGGTAAGATAATGAAACTATTATTTGATGAGGGTACAACCACTTAAGCACAATTTACAACCATACATGCCTACAAAACATATTGAATTTGGTAAGGTAATGAAACCATTATTATTTGATTAAGATACAACTACTTAAACACAACTTACAACCTATATTTGATTAAGGTACAACCATTTAAACACAACTTATCACCAAATATGTACATAAATATTTCAAATTAATAGTATATAAATATAAATGATACATAATCAATGATACACTAACTTTATTTGAAAATATATTTGGTTTTTATAATAATTGTTTATTGCGAAAGTAAAACAAAAAGTAAGTAAACAATATAATAATAGAAAGTGTATTTGTTAAAACGTTGCATGGGGAAAATCAAAGAAAACAAAGTAAAGTGGTGAAAACCAAAAAGTCAAAAACGTAACTGGCGCAAAAGGGTGATGACAATTGATATATATATATATATAATAATTAATAGTATATAAATATAAATGATACATAATGAATGATACACTAACTTTATTTGAAAATATATTTGGTTTTTATAATAATTGTTTATTCCGAAAGTAAAACAAAAAGTAAGTAAACAATATAATAATAGAAAGTGTATTTGTTAGAACGTTGCATGGGGAAAATCAAAGAAAATAAAGTAAAGTGGTGAAAACCAAAAAGTCAAAAACGTAAAAACGTAACTGGCGCAAAAGGGTGGTGACAATTGATATATATAATAATTAGTGCTGGCAATTTTACACAAATACACGACACGAACCTACACGAAGTTAACAGGTATCGTGTATGGCCTTAACAGGTATCGTGTACCAAACAGGTAGACACGAGATTACCTGTTAATTTTCGTGTATCAACAGGTTAAATACCTGTTAATACCCGTTAATACACGATAAGAAATTAAATTAAATAAAACTAATAAGCTATGTGCGTGTGGGTTCCTTAATTCCTTTCTATTTTCATTCCTCATTCAATTAAAAAAATAAAACCCTAAACTCCCTCTGTAACTCTTAGATAGCATGTCGTGTTCGTGTTTTTGTTCGTGTTAACATGTATTAACAGGTAATTTTCGTGTATAACAATCGAACAGTCGTGTTAACAGGTAATTTTCGTGTATATCGTGCTGTGTTCGTGTTCGTGTTTGATAAAAAGGACACGATAAGTTATCGTGTCGTGTTCGTGTATGGGGTTTCGTGTATCGTGTCTTATCGTGTACGGGTATACACGATATGCCAGCCCTATTTGTAATGAATATTTCTAACTATCCCAAAATATTTCATAGGGTTTTATCACGCTACCTTAGCACCACTTGATCGTTACGTCATACAGTGGGCTTTAAAGCACTTTTTTTAACTTGCATGCAATGGTTTAAAACTCATCATTACCTAATTATTTTTTATTTAAATTTAAACATTATTTAATTTTGATATATTAATTTAGAACTCATAATTTAAATAAGATAATAAAATGCCATAATTTAAATAAAAAAAATACAATGTCATAATTTAAATAAAAAATACAATGTCACTAGAAAAATCACTCGTCGTCTTCGTCGTCTCCTCGTTGTTCATGATAAAACCATAGGTGCTTGGTCAGGTCAGCTCGAAGGTTATGTGGTGTGTGCCTGTCACGTATCCTCGCTCGGATAACTTCTTTTTCAGCGTATGTGAGTAGTGGGTTCATCGGTTGGTTACTTTCATCATAACTTTCTCCACAAAATGCATTGCCCGAGTCCTCCAATATCATGTTATGCAAGATGATGCACGTATACATGACGTTTCTCATTTTACCTTTTTCAAGTATCCTCGACGGCTGGGCAATGAAAGACCATCTCTTTTTAACACACCGAAAGCCCGCTCGATATCTTTTCTTGTTGACTTTTGTTTCTTCTTGTAATACATTCTTTTCTCGTCATCTGGACACGAAAGAGTTTTCACAAACGTCGCCCATTCCGGATGAATACCGTCTGTGAGATAGTACCCATACTTATACTCCACGTCGTTTACATAGAATGAAGTATCTGGTGCAACACCATCTATGAAATCGTCTAAAAGATTCGAAGATTGTAAAACTGCGATGTCATTGTTCGCACCGGCCATGCCAAAGTACACATGCCAAATCCATAAATCTTGAGATGCGACCGCTTGTAATATTAGGGTAGGACCATCGTGGTCACCATGATGGCGTTGCCCTTTCCAAGCAGTTGGACATGTCGCCCACTCCCAGTGTGTACAATTAAGACTACCCAACATCCCAGGAAACCCGTGTATCGCCTTTGAGCCTCGTATAAAAGTGGATAAGCATATCGCCAAGAACACCGTCAGATAAAGAGCTGGACGAATCGGATGACATTTTTAAAAATGATTGGAAAATTATGTGCTTTTTTTGTGATTGGTTTGTGTATATATAGAATTAACTAATTAAGAAAACTTTTTTTAAAATTGACCGTTTGCCAACGTCATATTTGACCAAATGCATCGAACAAGCCAAACTCGGACTGTTAGCACGTTGGCGAACAAGGGATAGCACCCCCCCTTTTTAACAAGCACGGGGTGGTTGATGGCGCCCCGTGGCGTTATAGATGTCGATGTGGCGGGTTGTCGCTAAGCCACACCGTGTAGCCTTAGGGTGTAAGGGGTGCATGACTAATAAGATTAGGCAAACTTTCTTCCCACCCAATCATATTGTGCTATGTCATTTCCCCCCTCATTCTTTCCTCTTGCCCAAAAAATCATAAGGGGTGCATGCTTAAAATAAGATTAGGCAAACTATTTTTTTTAAATACTTAATTAATAAAAGTACAATAAATTAAATAAAACCATTACATTAAATTAAAAATAAAAAAACATTACATTAAATTAAATTAAAAATAAAATAAAAAAACCTTACATTAATTAAAAATACTTAAAAATAACCTAGATTAAACTAACTAAATTAACTACTCTTCGTCGGATTCCACCAATAGATGAGGTAAATCCATTCTTCTGAGATGCTCAACGAGATCATGTTTTAGTCTCAAATGTGTATCTTCATCCATAAGCTCGTCTAAGACACTGTCATCGAGTGCGGGCTCGACTGGAGGATACCGAATGTGTACCGGTACTATCGCCTTTCCGTCGTCTTTTAAAATCATGTTATGTAAAATAATACACGTATACACCACAGACCTAATTTTTTCACATTCTTAGCACGCATTGGCTGACTCATTATACCCCATTTTGACTTCAAAACACCAAAAGCCCGTTCCACGTCTTTTCTTGCCGGCTCGTGTTGCTTCTTGAACTTTTTTTCGTCAACTTGGTGAAGATATGGATATGATTTGACAAACACAGACCATGTAGGGTAGATTCCATCCACAAGATAGTAACCACATTTGTATAAGTGGTTGTTAACGTAAAATGGACATTTTGGGCCATTCCATTTGGTTCAGTTTGATATAATGGAAATTGGTTAAGCACATTGATGTCGTTTTGTGCACCTGGTGGACCGCAAAAAGCATGTCAAACCCACAAATCTTGAGAGGCCACCGCTTCGAGCATAACCGTAGGGTAATGGTGATCTCCTCTCATATATTGGCCCTGAAACTATGTGGGACACATTCTCCATACGAAATGGGTGCAATCAAGGCTACCCACCATACCAGGAAGGTGGTGTTTATCCTCATGAGCTTGGTACAAAAGCGCCATGTCGTGGCTTGTTGGCCTACGTAAGAACTCGGGAGCGTATATTTTACATACCGTTTCGCATAAATATTCTAGACACTCACGGAAAGTCCTTTTGGACATATGTAAATACTCGTCGCTCTCGTCTGGAGTGTTATCGGTTGCAAGTTGTTTAATAGCCGATGTAACTTTTTGCAACAGTGTAAAATCCTTCTTCATTATCGCATCTACGCCCTCTTCAAACCACAAGTTATTCGCTTCCACGTCGCTCACAATTTTTAGAAACAAACTTTTTGATATACGGAACCGGTGACTAAAAATTTATTCGTTATATTTCGGTTCCTCGACAAAATAATCCGCCATAAGGATTTCGTCACCACCTCACGACCACGATGAACATAACGTTTCTTACTAGATGTGCTCGTGTCTTGTAGTTCGGCTTCGTCGATGAGTTTTTGAAAAAAAACAAACTTATGCTACTATCGGATGAATCACTGCTATCGAGTGGGAATAAAATAGGTATTTCTTCCACCATTTTTAAATAAAATAGGGGTAGAGATTTATAGATTTGGAGAAATGAGGATGTGGGTTGGTGTGGATTTGTTTAAAATGGGGGTGGTTTATATAGATTAATGTAGAAAAAAACTTTTTTTAATTGTAACGGCTATATAGCCGTTTGAAAAAGCATGTCCAACGGTCAAATCATCGTTACCCCCAAGCGGCAAACTCTCCCCGAAGCATCCTTTGATTCCTTTCCCCACACGGCAAATGTATGTGGCAGCGGTGTTTGCAGATCGACAAAGGGGTTGCCAAATCCTCTTGTCGCGACCACCCCGTACACCCTTATGATCAAACCCCTTTCTTGGGTATGATCTGACATTTGACATTTGACATTTGAGTCAGTTGACGAAGTTTAAAAGTGTTGTAGTGGTATAATGCCTCATAATTCCCCTTGCAATGATTACTCAATTGTTTATTTTTAATATATTTTCTTTTTTTAGGAAAATACATCAAATAATATTACATTAAATAAAAAATTACATTAATATTAAAAAACACACAAATAATACTATTCATCTTAATTTTCATCTTCCCGTTCGCCATACTTCTTCATCTTCCCTTCGTCGTCATCTCCGCCTTCTCCTTCGTCTTCATCTTCCCCTTCTTATTCACCCTCGTTTGGAATATACCGAACCGACCATGCATGTTGGACCAAATCCAACGCTAACACGCAATGTGCTACATTGGAACACATTTTATTCGCATTTTTCACTCTTTCAATCATTGTTGCTTGCGGATATTGCTGAACAACGTTCGGTATATAATTTTAACATATTGTTTTCCTTCATCTTCTAATATCACATTAAAGAATATAAAGAAGCAAGTGATATGTGCATATATGTGTTGTAAGTTAGGCTTAGGGTGGTTTTCAAAAAAAAAAAAAAAACTTTTGTGGTTCTCATTTATCCCTTATAGCTTATTTTGTAATTCAAAATTGGTTTGTAAATGTTGACTTATTATGGAAAAATCAACAACTCATAGAAAATTACAATTTGTAAGTATTACATAGATAAATTCATGTATGAATAAGTAAGGCAGTTTGTATATGATTTTTCAATTTTCATTTTTGTCAGCATCAAGATTAAGACTTTGGTCAAAAACCGTTAGTTATAGACATTGGCAACGTATATACCTATACGAAAGTACTATTCATAACACTACGTATCGAAAAGTTCGGGGGTTCGCCCCCCCCGGACATACCTTATCCTGCGCCCCTGGTTATAGACTTATGTCTTATATAGAATTATTTAATTTTAGAGGCTGTTTGGCAACTTTTGAATGATTAAGTGCTGAACCAGTAAGATGATGTCTGAATGAAGAGGCATTATCCAAGTGAGGTGTATGTTTGAGGTGTGGGGAATATCTTTTGTTTTATTTTTGTACAATTATTTATACACCGTAAATTATCAACTTCTTTGTGCATTATGAGTTGTACATCATGTTTTGGGAGTTTTTCAAAAAAAATGTTGATTTTATACTTTTAGTCCAAAAGCATTTGATGTATTATTTTTAACCCAAAACTATTTGGGTTATAACTTTTAACCCAAAATTTTTTATCTTTTCAGATTAACCTAATAATTTTTTTTACTTTCAACTTTGGTCTCCTGTACTTTTCATATTCCGCAAATTTTTCGTTTTACGCTTCATTCTAAATTTAGGAAGTTAACACGGCGCAATGTGCGTGTGTGTTCAACATTTTTACGTTTCGTTTTAAGATGCAATGTACGTGTGTAGTTCAACGTTTTTACATCGTCTATTTTTTTCCTGTTTGACAAGTTTGTCATAACGTGCGGGTCCTAAATCGATTTAGTTATTATTTTCTATGATTTACGTTTCAGTCTAATTTTTTCGCCGCAAATTCAGTGTTGGTGGTCGCTGGTGATAGTATGCCATTGACGCTATTTGACACTGTTTATGTCCCCCGCCATTTTCCAAAGAAAAAATGGTTATGCATATGGTTGTTGTAACCTTGGCTTTGGGGGTTTTAAAAAAAATGATTTTTTTACTTTTCACCCAAAAGTATTTCAGAATTTACTTTTAACCCAAAACTATTTGTTTTTTTACTTTTAACCCAAAACTTTTTATCTTTTGCCATCTATCCTCAAAACTTTTTTTTACTTTCAACTTTGGTCCTTTATAGTTTTCATTTTCCGCAAGTTTTTCACTTTATGCTTCGTTCTAAATTTTGTGACCTAACACATCGTAACGTGCGTCTTTAGTTTAACGTTTTTACGTTTCGTTCTAAATTTTGTGAGTTAACACGACGCAACGTGCATGTGTGGGTGAACGTTTTTACATCGTCTATTTTTTTCCCGTTCGACAGGTTCAACATAACGTGCAGGTCCTAAATCGACTTAGTTATAACTAAAGAATCCCCGCCACATTGCGACGGGTCGTAATTCTAGTTATGCATGATTATGCAAGCATACATACCATCTCTCATTTTTTTCTTTGGTCCATTCACAACAAGGATTTCTCAAATAATGCCAAAGTTGTTGAAGAACCCCAAAGCATATCTCAATCTCCTTTCACGCAGACACTTGAACTTTCTTATAAATGTGCTTTTTTTTCATCAATCGAGTCGCTAAACGTCTTCACAATAATCGAATATTGCGAATATATTCCATCACTCAAATAGTATCCGTGTGGGTAGTAGTTTCCGTTAGCCCAAAAAGATGCCTTTGTTGCTATACTAGAAATGAAATTCTCAACCACAAGCAACTATTCGAAAACGTTTATGTCATTTCATGACCCCGCGACACCAATGTAACGGCTCGCTTTTGAAACCTTCCTTATTTAGAAAGATTATTTATATCCCTAATTTGGAAACTTATATCTGTATCATATTCGTATTTCACTTCCAGATTCGTAATTCGAAACGTTGATCATAATAAAACTTGAGCATTTTATACGGACTATACCTTGATAATTCATACTTGTTTTACATTCGACTTATTCACATACTTGATATTTGCCCATCATTCTCGTAAACACATACTTATTTCACGAACAAATATGCATTTTAGGACTCTTTATGCATTCAAATACTTATTTATACCTTCACTTTACTTGAGTTACACTTATATACATGATTTATACTTAATTTTATGTAAATAATACAAGTTATAGCATAAAATAACCAACAATACAAGTGCAAGGACTAAAAATGAAAATTTTCATCTCCCGAACCACTTTTTTTAATGTCCTAACCTCCAACCAACTCATTTAATACCCCTCCTAACTCCCAACCACCTTCATTTAAACCCCAACCACCTTCATTTAAATTTCAACCACTTAACCCTCTTATAAATATCAACTCTAACACCTTCCAAACACTTGCACCAACTCCAAATTACTTACAAACTCTCTCAAATCTCCAAGATTTTTAACTTTGGGCAAAAAGTTCAAGAACCAAAATTGGTAACTTCAGTGTTCCCATAACTCAAGACTCGTCAAGCTCCCTAAGTGGAAATTTCTTCGCAAACCGTGAGTATATTCGACGCCCTTTTTACCGTTTTTACACTTTTGGGTGCAACATGTTTACATATACAAAAACACACTCAACATACATACTTTCATGCAATCATACATACAAACAATCCAATACATGCTTACTAATATGTTATGCTTGATTCGTATTTTCTGGGTTTGTTCGTTTTGTGATAAACTTGTCATTAACTTCGTGCGAGCCTACCCTTAACATGTATAGCGCTATAGGAGTAACGCACCGCCTGTGAACGTTGGGTTATGTTAAGGCATTCATTCATACTTGCGTTAAACTTTGGTTTGACTTCTTTGTTCACATGTCGGTTTATACGTTAATCTTGATAACTGGGTTTGCCATTTGGATTGTTTATTTTATACTTATATTCAAGTACACCAAACTTGTATACTCGTCAATACTTTTATATTGAACTATACTTTAAAACATGTTGCAGGTTTATGATGATGTTGATGATGCACGGAACTAAGTAGGATGCCTAGAAACGCATTTTAAACTTTAAATACTTGTTGTAATGTAATTCATTTGTTTCAACTTGTTGTATTCTATTTCAAACAATGTATTTGATTCTTTTAGCAATGAAATGAAATTTATTATTAAATACTTGTCACATTAGTGTTATGAAGTCTCTTGCAATCTCGTTTTCGTCTTACTCCGATTTTCTGCCATAGGTTGGGGTGTGACAACCAAAGTAGGTCGACCAAACCCAAAGGTCATGTGAAGCAACCGCTTGAAGAATAAGCGATGGTCCTTTTTGGTCACCTCGTGTGTGTTGACCTCGTCATGCAGTTGGACATTTATACCATGGCCAATGACGACAATCTAAACTCCCAATCATGCTCTTGTGAATGTTGTCGTAAATTTGTTGTAGATCATACCATATGGACTTTCTTAGATAACTACATCGTACAAATTTATTATTCATTTATAAAAACAAAATATATATATATATATATATATATATATATATATATATACACACACGTATTAAACTAACTAAAAAATATTATGAATAAATAAAAAGTAAAATATACTTTTAAAAAATTGTAGTGTACCGTGATAAAAATACTCTAACGTGTCGGTGTTTTTTCTCAGCCATCTTTAAATACTCGTCATTGATGTCGGTCATGTTTTTGTAGCATTGAAGAACGTGTAGCGCTGATGTTTGCACGCTTTTAACAACTTCAAGTAAGTCCTAAATAATAAGGATGTAGTTTAGGTTTTTTTATGATGATTTTTGTGGATGGATATGAGTTAAAGAACACTTGACAAGTTGTAATTTGTTTAGCTTTTGGAAAGTATAAGTTTTGGCAGCCTTCTATGTTGTCTTTGTTTTATGTTTAAAAATAGTAAACGATGTCAAAAAATTATAAAAATTTCTACTCAACTAAATTAGAATGTGATCTAAAACTTCCATTTAGAAATTTTTTCTGTTTAGAACTCGGAAAATGGTCAAACTATGGATCTTTACAGATCGTTCATTTTTGACCTTCAATTTGGTTTTAAACGGTTAAGGGTACAAACAGAAGCTTTTTTAAGCGTATAATATATCTCTGATATTGTTTTTCGATGTACTTTATTGTGGAGTAAGAGTTTACTTCTTTGGTTAAGTTTTGACTAAGTTATGGTCGTTCAAAGTGACAACACAGTTCTGTTCAAAATAGGAAAAATACTTATGTGTTCCCGTTAGTAGTTTTATTATGTGTAAAATACGGGTTTGGACAGAAATAAGCTACAAAACTAAAATCTAAGGAATGAACTAAAGAAAGGAGACTTACTAGCTTCAAAGGACTTCTTTAAAAAGACTAGAAGAGGGGATCCCAAGGCAAAGACTAAGGAGCTCACATAAGACTTTGTGTTTTGAGTTTTTGGTGTGAGTGAAATGGTAAGCAAAGGAGGGTATTTATAGCCAAAGGAGAGTTAAGGAAATCAAGACAAGTGTCCCAAGGGTTCTTAGAGATGGATTAGTGTCCCCCTTATGTGTCAATACTAGAATAAGTGTGTCAATGATGAAGCTATGTGGCAAAACATGGGTAAGACAAGTGTTCATGGGTGTCTTAGGAGATGATTATGTCCTATGATTTGTTTAGATCTTGAATATGGTTAGGACAATTATCCATGAGTGTTTTAGGAAGTGATTAGTGTCTTGCTAGGTGGCATAACATGGTATAAGGTTTTTGGTACTTTTAGTCCCTAACTTTGAGTTTTGGTGTTTTGATTATTTTGATCCCTAAATTAAATCTAGGAAGGTTTCAAGGCATGTGATACTTAGATTTGTTCCGGTAATGACGCTAAGTTAAAATTATAATGTTCATATTGACGAATATTAGTACGACAATTAAAGGCTCGAAATTTTCGCGGGGGTTACATTCTAACTGTTTGAAACCGTTTTCAAGCACTAAAAATCACCATTTTGCCCCCTAGGTTATAGTATAAATAGATTTTAGATGTTTTGGGTTGATCACAATACTCAAAACCGTAAAAAAAAAAAACAACTTGAAAAAGCAAAAACTGCTCTGGTATAGACTTGTTTGTTTTGTCAGCTCCTGTTTTAGGTTATTAATTAACCATAGGTTAGGAACCAGTTTGCATAATTAGCTAGTGGGTGTGTTTGGTTGACTTTCACCGTAGTCTAAAATGCCTCCACGTGTTCCTGTTTGGACCGAAGACGAGCTACGCCTTGGGCCTTGATTTTGTATACGTTAGGACCTTAGACTTAAATGAGTAGGGTACAAGGGATAGATTTGGTATTAACTTTTGGACCGCGTTAAGGATGGATTTGACAAAGAAATGGCCTTTGCAACCGAGTACCCAAGGGATCAAATAGTGTCAAAGTGGATGAGTATATCGTTAGTGCTCGACAGATTTTACAGAATTTACCATAGATGGACGGACAATCTAACAACGATTAAAACGATGAGACTGTATTTGAAGAATCTTATGTCGAATATGCACGAGTTAATGGAAGGTTGTTTATTAACTTAGAAATTTGGAAGCTTATTGTCGACATCAGTTTCTGCTACTATTGTAATATGTATTTAAGTTAAATTTTAAATATTTTATTTAATAGTGTTATTTTTTTGAAATATTTAAAAAAAGTAATATAAAAACGGTTATTTTTAACTGAAAATAGTGAACAACAACAACAACTGCACCCATATCCCTAAGGATAGAGAGACTGCTTTCAGAGAGACCCCCGGCCCCACAACAAGAACACTATAAATATATAAATAGACATCTACCAAATAGTAAAAGAAGTAGTGAAAGTGTAACATAGAGGAATAGAGACAAATATAACCTCAAGGAACAACATAATAGGCATACAAGAAGGAAGACAGTCACAAACAAAGTCCCCATAAAGTATAGAAAAAATTTACACCCCTACTAACAAAGCTAAGATACACAATTACCCTCTCCTAAAACTCTTTAACCATAATCCTACGTCCCACGAACTTCTATCCTGGATCATGTCCTTAGAGAGGTGCAACCTAGTAAATCCTGCCTAATCCGCTCCTCCCAAGTCAATCTGGGTCTGCCTCTACTCTTCCTCCCCTCCACAGTTATGGTTTCCACTAATCTAACTGGTGTCGTTGTTTGTTGCCTCTTTACATGCCCAATCCATCTCAATCTCCCATCCTTTATCTTATATGATATACTAGCCACTTGTAACCTTTTTTAAAATGTTTCATTTCTTATCCGGTCTAACCTTGTGTGTCCACATATCCACCTCAACATCCTCATCTCTGCTACCTCCATCTTGCGTGTTTGTGTCTTTTTGATGGCCCAACAGTTAGTCCCATATACCATAGCTCCCCTTAATTTAGTTGGGAACCTCGTGTCTCACAAAATCTCAGTTATCGCTCTCCACTTACACCATCTAACTTGTATGCGGTGTCACTATCTATCTCCCCATCCCTTTGGATAAACAATCCGAAGTACTTGAACTTAGTTACTTACGGGACCACATGGCCCTCAATGTTGATCTGAGTATCCTCTTCATTACTTGTCTCACTGAAATCTTAGTGTAAGTACTCAGTCTTAGAGCAACTAATCCTTAAACATTTTCCCTCTAAAACTGCTCGCCACTCCTCTAACCACGTATTCATGCTTTGCTTAATTTCAGCGATTAACACAATACCATATGCAAAAAGCATGCACCATGGTATCGCCTCCTGAATCGACTTTGACAACTCATCCATGACAACTCATCCAAGATAACTGCAAAAAAGAAACGGGCTCAACGCAGACCCTTGGTGGAGTCCTACCTCCACAAGGAAGAAATCTGTATTCCCTACAGGTGCACGAACACAAGTTTCAGTCCTATCATACATATCCTTAATTATGTCTATATACTTACCAGGAAGCCTTCCATACTCTAAACTATCCTAAATCAGTCTACACAGTACATTTTCGTATGCCTTTTCTAGGTCAATGAACACCATATGTAGATCCCTCTTTTTCTCTATACTTTTCCATCAATATCCTCAGAATGTGTATTGCTTCCATAGTTGACTGCCCTAGCATGAAACCAAATTGATTTACAGTAACCTGAGTTTCTCTTCTAATTCTGGGCTCAATCACTCTCTCCCATGATTTCATAGTATGACCCAACAACTTAATCCTTTTATAATTCCCACAACATTGTGCGTCTCTTTTTTTCTTATATAGAGACACTGCCACACTACTCCTCCAATGATCTGGCATTTCCCCAGATTTAAAAATAATAAAGCTCGTATTTTATGTATCATTTTTCTTTTTGTCGCCACAAAGTTTTAAAATGTGTGCGTAAGAACCGATTTACGAATTGAAACCGGTCTTTCAAACTCTCCAAACCGGGGCATAAATGAATCGGTTCGGCTTGGTACTAGTCAAAGTCAAAATTGGTTCCAAACTGGTTTGGGTTGGAAAAAAATAATTTATACATCTCTATTTGTCGGGTAATTGCTAGGGGTGCATATGAGTCGAACCGCTCGTGAACTACTTGAATTGAGCCGAGTTTAAATGAACTCTAGCCCGATCTTGAGCTTTTATTAAGTACCATGTAATAGACGAGCTTGAGCCTGAGCTTCACATATTGAAGGGGTATGGTCCCAAATCCTGCGCCGACCAAGCAGATCGCGCGCGAGACCATACCCTTAACAGACTAATTTGGTAGCTTTCCCAACCTTGCGTCGATCAAACAGGAGTAACCTAGGTCGTGCTCAGGGTCAAGGCAAACACAACACCAGATTTCACAATTGGCTCCTTGGATGAAAACCTTCA
This sequence comes from Helianthus annuus, assembly GCF_002127325.2. Lineage (NCBI taxonomy): Eukaryota > Viridiplantae > Streptophyta > Magnoliopsida > Asterales > Asteraceae > Helianthus > Helianthus annuus. The sequence goes on from NC_035438.2 coordinate 82,182,016, forward strand.
CTTCCTAGACCTTGCGTCGGCTACATGGGGCATTCCTAGTAGTCGCGCAGAGGACAGACGCACAGCTAATCTAAGGACAAGTACTAGAAGTACAAGTGGCAGAACAATGGACCAATGAGCGTCCAATAGGTTGTATCCGATCATGCTCCACGATTGATAATCGTACAGGAGACAAGAAGGTACACAAGGACGCTTATGTGGCACCAATCAGCGTGCGCCGACAACTGCACCATGATCTCCACTTCCTGCTCTCTCACTCTCTTAATTACATACTTAATCCTCAAGCAGATACTTATTCTCACGCCGGAGAGTGGTTACGAGGAGAACCTCAGTATTCCCCTCCTCGTAACGAGCTTAACGGTGTGTTTAGTGTTTTGCTGGATTCTCACATCACAGCTTGGACGAGATAAAAAAGATTAACTTTATTTGTCAAGGCACAAACCACAAACTAATCTCTAGATTAGCTTAGTGTTTCTTCATTGGCACCCACTAATTTTTTACATTCACCTTTTCATCTTCCTCCCTAAGTTGTTCTTTTTCTCTCGATCAATGGCTGATCAGGGAATCCCTTTCCCACCTATTGGTGCACGCTCTCAGGCAGGAACGGCGGAAGACATCGTGCATGTCCAAAGTCTATCTAATGACGAGTTCACTGAAGGGGATGGCACAAATGTTGGGGGCATTCGTGCGAGTGGTATTCGCACCACCCAAACAGTAACCCCAACAAGTCTTGACGCTGGTCCATCAGCACCAGCACCATCGAACATCTCTACGCTGTTAGGACTACCAGAGGGAGAAACTCTCGCCTCCTGGTATGCAAAATCTCAAGCAACACTGAATCTGATCTATGCGCAACTCAGCGCACATCAAGCACTGATTCAAGCGCAGATACAACCATACCCTTTTGTGACTCCTGTTTCACAACAAGTGGACAACCAGACTCCACAACATGCACATGCGCGGAGTTAATAGCATGAAAGATCGTCTTCACCAAGAAGACAGAGTGTGCGCGATACACGCGTCACTTGTGGAGAAACAGAGAGCAACTATGACAATCATACCCATCAACAGCGGAAACCTCTGTTGAGTAGCCGGCTGGGATCGTATAACATAAACAATGAATGTGAGTACAACACTGAGGAAGAGGATTCAACATACAAATAAGAAGAGTCCTCAGTTTTCAGCAGACTTCAGAAGAATCATGAAGCTTAGAAGCCACGGGCGCGAATAGCATATAACCCGTCGGCTGAGCATGATTACACCCTGGTCTACATGCCTGCAGCAGCAACTGAGAAGTCAAAGTTTATTCGCGAGATCGCTCTCGCACCGTTGGAGAAGGCCAAACTTCCACAAGTAGTCGGTAAGTTCAACGACCTCATTGATCCAGACGACCACATTCAACTGCTTACAAGCGTTGGCGTCGTAGGAGGATGGACCATGCATATGTGGTGCCATATTTTCGTGCAAACCCTCACAGGGGCTGTGTGCACATGGTACGACAACCTCCCATCAGGGAGAATCAAATCTTGGAAAGATCTGCAAGAGAAATTCCTCGCTCACTTCAGCCAGCAGCGAAGGTACAAGTGCGACACCTTCGAGGTACTGGACATCTGGAGGCGCGAAGGCGATAGTTTGGAAGACTTCATCACTCGCTTCAACAAGGAGTGTTTGGAGATTGGTGGGGTCAGCGAAGACCTCATGCGCGCCCACTTTAAGAAGGCCATCGATATGACAGCCTAATCAGGACTATCATGGGAAAAGACGGCATGCCAAAAGAGTGGGACAAGTTGATGGAAGCGGCAAATATTGTCGCGCAAATAGAGGAAACTTTAACCGGGTCAAGGTTTGGTCGTTACTCGAAAGACCACTACTCAACAGACCACCACTCAAAGGATTATTCGCGCGACTCCAGCAAGCGCGACAAAAGGAAGAGACACTCCGACTGGAGGTTAGACTAGTCGCATAACGATGTAGGGAGACACAACACGGTGAAGATGCCCAAGCTATGATCGAAAAGGTAGGGTATACAAAAGCAAGTAAGGGTGAGAATCAAGAGAAACAATGGACTCCACTTAAAAAGACACCCCTAGAGGTTCTTAACACAGAGAAGTTGAACCTCAAAGATCCACCACCAATGCGCAACAAGAAAGGCCAAGACGTTAGCTTGTTCTGTGAGTTCCACAAAGATACCGGGCACTTGACTGATGATTGAATCCACCTATGCATGGAAATCAAGAAAGCTCTGAAGAGTGGAAAGTTGGAGCATCTCTTGAAGAACGTGCGCAAGGAAACAAAGAAGATCCAAAGGATTAACGGGTGATCGATGGTCTCACCACATCACCCCAAAAATAAACACCGGCGAGACCGTCCTTGACCAACTATATGGCTCAAGGGCGGTTATCCCGATTAAAATCAAAACCCATCGCGCTTGACGTTGTCAACGTTACAGATGGTAAATTCAAGAAGTGTCATCCGTGACAAGTATCACATACGTACTTCAAACAGTTACTTTTATCTGCCTAGGACACAAGACAATGAAGAAAAGCTTTACATGTAACACATCACCTAGTAAGCGTGGGTCGCGTGCCTAACAAGTTTACTAATACGAGTTCTCTTTACATACTTTTTTCCTTGTTATTTCCTATGGTACATACAAATTAAAAATGCATGTTCAACTTCTACTACGCGCAAAAACACTACAGTAAATTACGAGCTCATGAACTAAGCCTCCAAGGTTCCCGTGAACATAGTGTGGAACCGGGCGATAATGTTCAAATATGAGCCACTTACATTCATTAGTGCTTCTTCTACGAAGTTGCTAACACATGCAATAATTATAATTTGAAAAAAAAACAGATAAAAAGTATGTTCTATTGATAGGCGCAACAACGCGAAGGTTACACATGCAAATGGGAAAAGTTTACAAGGCATCAGTGCTCAAGTAACAAAGTCCTACAAATTGCTTCCAGACTTCATTCCGCGCTGATGCGTGTGAAGTGTCGTATAGTTTTTAATGTATATTTTAAGCCCTTTAACACTTTTTAGCCAAGTGTTAAATTTATAAAACACGATATTTACTAACACTAAATACACATATGGGCAAGTGCACCCATCGTGAGCGTAGTATAGTGTTGGTAAGATACCGAGGTCGTCCAAGGATACAAGAGCTTTTAATACCGGTTTATCCTCAATGTCTAATCAAATCAAAAGTTTAGAAAAAGATGTTAAACTAGAAAATAAAAAACTAAAAATGCTGAAAAATAAAAATAAAAGTAAAAACAGATAGACAAGATGAATCACTTGGATCCGACTCGTGTGTAGTGTAACCTTTGATTATTTCCGCACTTTTGCACTTTTTAAGAGATTATCTTAGTTATTGTAGTAGGCCCCTCTTTTGAAGGTGACGTTACCCTCAACCCAGTAGTTTGAGTCAGCAAGGATACAATCCTAAAGTGTTGGATTATTGAAAGATAATTAATTAAGTTATTAATGCATAATGTGGTAGGCCCATCTTTTGAAGGTGACGTTACCCTCGGCTAAGTAGTCTGAGTCAGCAGGGATACAATCCTAAGTAGTCGGGTTAAAGTTTTAATAGTAGCTTACATATGAGGGGATCAAAGAGTTTAGACCCCCGCCATCCAATACCGGTGGGTGTTGAAGGAGGTCCTACTAAATTTGACCCAGGTCCTTGCATGATTTATACACTGAACAAGGCAAGACTCTTACCAAACCATTCCCTTAACCCCGGACCAGGTAGCCAACATATCTCCATATAGACCGTGGAGATATGAATGGTGAAAATCTTTTATTTTATATAGACAGTAAAATAATGCCAAGACACCACAGACAAATGATAAGGAAGATTCACCTTCAACATAAGAAACTAGTTATTAAAGTCATTAATACATAACCAAATAAAAAGTGCAAAAAGATTAAAAATAAAAAGTATTACACTAGACACTTGTCTTCACCAAGTGATGTAAGAGACTTAGCCAAACATGGCCTTTGATTGTCAAGAACTCTTCCGATCAATCTTGGATCCCGAGACTACTCACACACTCTATGATGGATGATGGATGATGGTGGTGGATGTGGGTTATGATGGTGGTGGTGGGTGGGTGAAGTGTGAGAGAGTTGGTTTGCCAAGGGATGGTTTGAAAATGAGCCAAGCACCCCTATTTATAGCCTGCACAGAAGCACGGACACGGCCCCGTGTCCATCGGGCATGGCCCCGTGCCCACCCATCTTCTCTTTCTTCATTAATTGCAGTTTGTCTGCATTAGTTGACCACGCCCCCGTGTCCGCTGGGCACGACCCCGTGTGCAGAAGCGTATCTGTACTATCAAGATTTCCTCAGATACTGCGAATCTTAGAGTTGACCACGGCCCCGTGTCCGTTCAGCACGCCCCCGTGGTGGGTGATAGAAGCTTCTACAGCTTTGTCTTTTCTGCAGACACTTGGGCACGCCCCCGTGCTCACTGAGCACGGGGCGTGTTCAGCCTTTTGTTCTCTTGTTTTTGCTTAGGAAGATGCTGTCGGGGGGTCGGGCATGCCACGTTTGTTCCTTTTCTTGTATTTATGTTAGATTTAACTGCCTTTTTTGCTTTTTTTTGTTCATTTGAGCTCATTTAATCCTGAAAATACAAAAGGAAGACAAAAACACACTTTTCCAACATTAGTACTAAAAAGGGTTAATTTTATGCCACAATTGATGTAATTTATATGTTGCATTTTGCACGCATCAAATACCCCCACACTTGAATCTTTGCTTGTCCTCAAGCAAAACTCTTTATAATGTGGCTTTACACTCCCAAATGGAATGGGTAGAAGAGAATGTTTTTGGGCTTGTCATAGAGTGTTGGGATTTCCAAGATTCTTTATTAAGTTTTATTTTTATTTATTTACAATCCTATTCGTCATGATTTATTTAAAACATTACATAAGATAAATTACTTATTAGGGCATAACATGCCTTTTTAAAATTCCATTTATATACAAGGTCACATACCTCACGGGGGATCATTCAACACTCGGCCGAAGATGTATTTTAGTGAATCACTCTAGAGCGGCATGGAACTTACTCCTACCATAAGCTTGCCAAGCAATCAATCCTCCTCCTTTTTAACTATATACCTTTGTAAATATCAAGAGGACTTTACGAGTGAAGGGTTAGGCTTGGGTTATAGGTAGGTGGTTGGGTTAGTGGTTAGTAGAAAAGGGCGAAAGGCGTAAAAAGCGTCGGTTTTCGTAAGACTTTTTTTTTGTAACTTTTTATTTTGATGAAGCACTTTTTCAAACAAAGTTCTTTTTTGATAAACTTGTTTGTTTATTTCTTTTGGCTTCATCATCATAAATTTTATTTTATTTATTTATTTTTTTGTTAAGGAAGTCATAAGAAAAACCGAGCTTTGTTACTAAAATAAAGGGTTAAAATAAAGAGGGGTTTTGGTGGGTAAAAGGGTGTTTGTTTTGGGTTAAGAAACGAAAAGGTTTAGGCTCAAAGGGTTAACTAGGGGGATTTTGGGTAGGTGGTAAAAAAAAGAGAAAAATAATGGTGAAGAAATAAAAAGGGTTAGTCCTAATGCCTCCATCATTTACTTACTTGGGTTTAAGTTGGTAAGGACCGGGAATGTATCGTCATGGCAAGTTCTAGAGTCGTAAGAACCAAGCGGCTATCACACAAGAAATGAAAAATGAGCATTTAGTTTAAAGATGTGTATTTGTATGCTCAATAAAGGCTCAAAACTCACTTTTTGCGGGAATGAGTTTTTATGTGATCAAGTATATATAATCAATTTTAACTAGATTTGTCATGCCGTTTCATAATTTTCTTATGTTGGTTCTTTTTATCACGACGCTATTGGTTGTAAATTTGTAAAAATATAACCTTTTTAGAACTTAAAATTACCAAATTAAACCTAGACAAGTAAAATAAAAAATGAAAAATTTTTGAAAAAAATTTGGGGTGATTAGCGGTTCCAATAGAGTTTTGTGTAAGGCTTGTAATTAGGACTTGCAAGATTCAAGGTTTTAGCATCCCCCACACTTAAATTACACATTGTCCTCAATGCGTCCCAAAAATAAGTTTTTAGATTGATTGAATGTGTAAAAAAAGTGTGAAAAAGCAAAAAATTATGTTACTGGGCGTCTGGACACGGCCCCGTGTCGGATGAACACGACCCCGTGGTCAGAGTGCCAGTAACGATAACTTACAGAAGGTGGACACGGGGGCGTGTCGGCTAAGCACGACCCCGTGTCTGGCAAAAATCTGCAGAATTTTTACAAACAGCAGGTATGGGGCAATGGGCACGGGGGCGTGTCGGCTGGACACGACCCCGTGTGGACAAACTGCAAAGGTGTAAAACAGGTTTCTAGCTTCGGTTTTGGTGTCCCGACTTTAGTAGCACTAATGTTTAGTGCTCTAAGCCTCGTATGTACCTGTTTTATCAATAAACACTACACCAAACCATAGCAAGCATCCTAAATTACCATTGTTCAAACATCCATATCACAAAGTTAAAAAAGAAAAATAAATGCAGAAAAGTAAAAAGAGTTAAAGGAAGTAAATTGTTCAACACACGGCATGCAGGCCGGAAATTGTTCATAAGAAAAGAGGGTTAACCTGTGGGACCTCCAACCAGCTGCTCCTACCTCCATTCATCCCGCCTAGTCCATGTCCTCGTCTTCATCATCATCTCCTCCTCCGTGCCCCGCCATGTACTCCCGGATGTTCCCAATGTCATCCTGTATGTCGGAGATGTTTCTCTCAATTGCTCCGACTCGGGTGTACGTGTTGCTGGCCATATTATAGGTGTTCCTGGTGCACATGAGGTTTTCCTGCAATAAATCATGTAAACTTTGGAAGTTAGGAAAACCGCCTCCTTGAGAGGAGGATTGACCCGGATAACCCTGGGGCCAGTAATGGTATTGAGGAGGAGGTTGGATCTGTGGAGCATGTAAGACGAGTGCCTATTGCAGGTTCCATGCATGCCCTTGGACTCTTTGGAAGCTGACCTTCCCGTCTTCTGCTTCGTAAATCAGGTTCATTGAGCGGCAGATAGTCATGTCTACTCTTCCCGACCATGGGCTCTTTTGGAAAGACCTGGGCATGTTCACGAAATGCTTGAAGAGACGGTATATCCACCCCCAAAAAAGATAGGGATCGGTGGAGTAGCAAGCTGGTTCCAATGCATGTTTCGGAGCTGGAGGTATGGAACATCAAGGTGGGTGCGGGTATGAATGCAATGAAGAACCACCAGATCTCGTAACCCTACCACGCCGCTGCTGTCGTGCCTTTGGCTAAGAGAGTAAGTGAGAACCCTATGGATGTAACGGTAAAGAGGGTCCCTCAACTTAGTGCTCTTAGTGTTGTTTGGGTTGTAGTGCCCTTCTCCTATTTGAGCCCAAGCGGCTTGGCGGTCCTCTTCCTTGATCTCGCAGAGACCCCCGGTGTTTTCTTCATTACTCGCATCTTCCTCTGCATACAACCCGACTATTGACCCAAACTGTGCCATCGAGATTGAGTACTTAGTCCCTCCACGCCGGAATTCTACCCCATCATTATCAAATGGGTCGGCTCTTGATTTGAACGTGAACGTGCTATAGAATTCTAGATTATATTCGTGGACTGAGCGAAGCCGAGTAGTCAGGGCGGCTCTCAGTGGCCCGGTGACTAGGTTGTTGAAACGGTCCCATTGGTTCACTGCTCCTAGAAGATCCATGCACACTTGTCATGGGTATTCCTCCGGTCTGGTTCGAAGCACATCGTATCTTGCTTTAGCATCCAACCTATTTGCATTGAACCGTGTAAATTTCTTGGACATCTGAAAGGAAACACCAAACAATTAGCATGAAACAGTGAAATTTTCGGAGAAAACTGAAAACAGTCGGCTGAACACGACCCCGTGTTCAGCGGACACGTCCCGAGTTGGTCAGAAGTTGGCTGGACACGCCCCCGTGCTCAGCGAGCACGACCCCGTGTCCAGACGTCTGTTTCCTAAAAATCCCATTTTTCGACCCGGTCCCGAAAACTTGAAAATTTTTGGTCCAGTAGGGCGGTTTTCCCCGAAAATGAAACCCCAAGTGCCGTTTTTCCCAAAACAAACCGTTTACCCCTTCGATTTTATCTTTTTTGGTTCAAAAACCAGGGTTTGGGGTTTTTGTGAGAAATCGGGCGAATCTATGAACAATACAAGTAGATTTACTTCCTATAACATGAATCTAAACTAATGCTAACGGATTTATGCAAAAATTTGAGGTTCAATCCGGTTCAAGTTGAAGAACCCTAGATTTTTTCCCAAATCTTGATGTTAAACTACATGCAAATGCTTAATCTAACTACTAATAATGATAGAATCATACCTTGATGCTGTTGGAAGTAGAGGAGACGTCGAAATCTTGCAGAAAAATCGCCTGAACCAGAGAGTTTTCAGGGAAACGGGGCGTGTGGAATGAAGAAACTGTATTGAAAAGGGGGTTTTATCCCGACAGTTGCGCGGACACGACCCCGTGTCCAGCGGACACGGCCCCGTGGGCGGGCAACTTTTAATTTTTTTAAGTGCTCGTGTGAGTGCCCTTGTTTCCCAAAAATTTGGTTAGAAGACTTACTGATTTAGATGTCAACCCGCTTGTTCGTAACTTACCAGGCATGATGTTGATGCTTTCATTCTTCGACCGTTTGAAGCGAGATTTATTCCTCCTCATCCTCAATGAATCCTTGATAGAGCTTCAGTCGTTGGCCATTGACTTTGAATGGAATTCCATTTCGAGATTTAATTTCTACTGCACCGTGTGGGAAAATATGGGTGATGGAAAAAGGTCCCTGACCACCTAGACTTTAATTTACTAGGAAACAATCGAAGTCGTGAATTAAATAACAGAACTTGATCTCCTACTCGAAATTCATTAGGTTTAATGTGTTTGTCATGCAAGTTTTTCATTCTTTTCTTATAAATTTCAGAGTTTGAGTATGCATAATTCCTTAATTCGTCTAATTCATTTAATTGACAAAGTCGATTTTTACCGGCAAATTCTAAATCCAAGTTTACATTTTTAATTGCCCAGTAGGCTTTGTGTGCAATTTCTACTGGCAAATGACAACTTTTTCCATAGACGAGCTTATATGGGGTTGTACCTATTGTTGTTTTATAAGCAGTTCGAAAAGCCCATAAAGCATCATCTAATTTATCGACCCATTCCTTTTTATTTAACCCTACGGCTTTTTCGAGTATTCGTTTTAAACCTCTATTAGTCACTTCGGCTTGTCCGTTTGTTTGAGGGTGATATGCTGTTGAGACCCGGTGATAGACCCCATATCTTGTTAAAAAAATTCAAGTTGATGGTTACAAAAATGGGTACCTCTATCACTTATTAATGCTTTAGGTATGCCAAAACGAGAGAATAATTTTTTCAGAAATCTTACCACGACTCTTCCATCATTTGTTGGAAGTGCCTCAGCCTCGGCCCATTTAGACAAGTAATCTACCGCCACAAGTATATATTTGTTTTCTTTTGATGGTGGGAAGGGTCCCATAAAGTCGAGTCCCCACACATCAAATATTTCACAAACAAGAATGCCGTTTTGTGGCATTTCGTTTTTGGAAGAAATATTACCTGTTCTTTGGCAAACGTCACATGTCTTGACAAGACTTTGGGCGTCTTTGTAAATGGTTGCCCAATAAAATCCTGAATCAAATACCTTTCGTGCGGTACTAGCGGCACCATGATGTCCCCCGTATGGACCTTCATGACAATGGCGGAGAATTCTTCTTGCGTCGCTACCATGTACGCATCGGCGGATGAGTTGATTGGCACACATTTTGAAAAGATAAGGGTCTTCCCAAAAATAATGCTTCACATCGGCAAAGAATTTTTTTCTTTGATGATGTGGCCATCCTTTGGTGACTATACCGCTAGCTAGGTAGTTAGCATAGTCGGCGTACCATGGTTCTTTTTTGTATTCCACCATTTCCGAGGACTCCGTTGGAAATTTTTCGTTTATTTGCTTGTCCCTGGTTGCCTCCAAAGCTGGGTCTTCTAAGCGCGAAAGATGATCCGCTGCAGTGTTTTCTGCTCCTCTTTTGTCTTTGATTTCAATATCAAATTCTTGGAGGAGTAGAATCCACCGAATCAACCGGGGTTTAACATCCTGTTTCTTGAAGAGATATCGAATGGCTGCATGATCTGTATAGACTATTGTTTTAGAAAGAACAAGATGAGAACGAAATTTATCAAAAGCAAATACCACAGCTAGCAACTCTTTTTCTGTTGTTGTATAATTTTCTTGTGCAACGTTAAGTGTTTTACTAGCATAATAAATTGGGTGAAAATTCTTATCTTTTCTTTGTCCCAAGATAGCTCCAACTGCAAAGTCACTTGCAACACACATGATTTCGAAAGGTAATTTCCAATCAGGCGCTATCATGGTAGGTGCATTGACTAGCATTTCTTTTAGTGTTAGAAATGCTTGATTGTAATCCTTGTCAAAGATGAAAGGGGCATCCTTTTCAAGTAATTTTGTTAGAGGTCTTGAAATTTTCGAAAAGTCTTTGATAAATCGCCTATAAAATCCGGCATGCCCTAAGAAACTTCTGATAGCTCTAACGGAGGATGGGGGTGGTAATCGAGAAATAGTGTCTATTTTGGCTCGATCAACCTCCATTCCTTCACTTGAGATTTTGTGACCGAGTACTATTCCCTCCGTTACCATGAAATGGCATTTTTCCCAGTTAAGGGCGAGGTTAGTTTCCTCACATCGGGATAGCATTCGTTCAAGGTTATCGAGGCATTGGTCGTATGAATCTCCAAAGATAGAAAAGTCGTCCATGAAGACTTCCATTGTCTTTTCTATCATGTCATGGAAGATGGCCACCATGCAACGTTGGAAGGTTGCGGGGGCATTACATAGACCAAACGGCATGCGTCGATAAGCAAAAGTTCCATAGGGACATGTAAATGTTGTGTTTTCTTGGTCTTCGGGTGCTATCGGGATTTGAAAGTAACCTGAAAAACCATCCAAGAAACAATAAAATTTATGACCGGATAATCTTTCTAACATTTGGTCAATGAAGGGCAAAGGAAAGTGATCTTTCCTTGTTGCTTCATTTAACCGTCTATAATCTATACATACCCTCCATCCTATGACGATTTTCGTTGGTATTAATTCATTTTTCTCATTAGTTATTACCGTCATACCTCCTTTCTTTGGAACTACTTGGACGGGAATTACCCAAGGACTATCGGAGATAGGATAAATAAGTCCGGCGTCAAGTAATTTGATGACTTCGTTTTTAACCACTTCTTGTACATTTGGATTTACTCGACGTTGTGGTTGTATTACCGATTTATAGTCATCATTCATTAGAATTTTGTGCGTGCACATGGAAGGACTTATTCCTTTAATATCTACAAGCTTCCAAGCGATCGCATTTTTGTGTTTTTTCAAAAGTTTAATTAATTTTTCTTTTTCTACACTACTTAATTTTGACGAAATAATTACAGGTAATTTACCATCTTTGTCTAGAAAAGCATATTCCAAACCTTTCGGAAGTTCTTTGAGCTCAAGAGGTGGGTCTTTAGGAGACTCCTTATTTGGTTGCTCATTTTGATCAAGAACTTTAAAAGTTTGTTCTATGACGACCTATTCTTCAACAAAGTGGTCATTCTTTTCACTTGTATCGGGTGGTTCATCTTCATCTTCAATTAGGGGGTCATTATTGTCGAAAGGATATTTCATTGAACGCTCAAGATCGATGCTCCTTTTAATGCCCCTAATTGAATAGATAGATTGTTGTGCTTCCGGTTTTTCAAAGCCTCGTGGGTTTTTATAAAGGGTCGTCCCAACACTAGAGGAGCGTCATCAAGGATGACAAAGTCGGTTGGGATTACCATTTGATTTGTTTGAACCAAGACATCCTGAACTACACCGATTGATTTTATTACTTTCCAAGCAGATAGAAAAATGGGTATTTGAAGTGGAGAAAAATCACTAATACTTAATTTTTCGAAAATGTAGTTGGGCATTATGTTAACACAAAGATCTTTATCAATTGTGACATTACTAATAAAGGAGTTTTGAAAAAAAAAACATGGAACCGGTTTAATGTTGATTTCAAATGGGTCTTCTTTTATTAGCGAAGTTTGATTATTTGTTAACTTAATACTTACCATTTCGTCAATTTTAGTGTTAGTGTTTAACTCTTTTAAAAACTTAGCATGAGTGGGTATTAAAAAATGGTTTTCGAAAGAAGGTGACAAGAGATTAGTTTCTTCAAAATTAGACTCTTCTTGAATTTTAACGTTAACGGACTCACCTTTTTCGTTGTTTAACTCATGTGTCGGTTTTTCACTTATTTGTTCTTCCATTTTTTACATTTTCAACTATCTCTTTTTTATTTAATTCTTCTCTTGCTCGGGACTCCTTTTCCCTTGCGCGAGATTCTTTTATGCAACATTCGATAGTTTAATGTGTTCTAATATCTTATCGGTTATGTCGGCGATAGAGTAAGGATCGGGATTCTCAAAGCTTGAATTCGGATGTTTGATCCTTTGTTCCTCATAATACTCATATGAAGTAGATGGTTCACACCATTGCTCTTCATTGTAGGTGTATGAAGTGGATGGTTGAAATAAGTCACAATATTGAACCAAGTGCGGGTCACCATAATTGGTGCAATAGTCTTCCCTAATCATCTGTGACAACTCGAATTTCCAAGATTTCTATTACGCATTTATTGCACGTTTATTGATTGTTTATTTGTTTGCTTGCACAATTAGTTGCTGTGAAACTGTAACGTTTCTGGTTCAGTTAAGTATATGTGTAAATTATGAAAGTTTTGTCAAATGTATGAATGTGGTGGTGAAACTGTGAACTATTTTGAGATGGTGTGCTATTGTAAATTATGATACTTAGGGATGCATAGAATAATTAGTGAAACTCTAATCATTGTTAACCCTAATCCCTTTTTTCACTAATCACTTTCACAAAAACCAAAACACTGTACTCTCTAATCCTCTCTACAACCATCTTCTCATCATTCTTGGATTCACAAGTTCTTTTACATCAAGTTTGATTACCAATCCATCTAGAATCGAATCAAGGTAATTGTTTAATCATTGTTTGTGATTAATTGTTGATTGATTTTGTGTTCATGTAAACCCTAGTTCGTTATATGATATTCTGTGTTTAATCGATTCTGTTTAATTGTGAAATGGGTATGGATATTGTAGAATCATTGCTTGATGATTAAGATGCAAGACACGTTAGAATGATCGATTGATAATTGATGATTGTACTGTGAAAATGTATGAAACTAGGGTTTTGGGATCGATGAACGTAACTGATGGTAGAAGAACGTAACTGTTGCAATTGTTTCTATGTAATTGAAAATTCATGAATTATGTTATGTCCGAGCCTTGTTGTGCCAACTCTGGTCCGACTTTTGATGACTATTCAATGGTCCGAACTTTAGCAAAGATAACTGGTCCGGATTTTATGTGATAGTTGATTGTCCGACCTTTGATTATTTAAAGGGTCCGAGCTTTATATTGATGTTATGGTCCGAGTTTTAATAGTTAACAAGGGTCCGACTTTTGTAAGTTATACACTATAGGTCCGACTTTTTGAGCATCACGAAATGTCCGACTTTTGTGATGGGCTTGGCCCGAGTTTAATGCCCCAACCCATTGGTCCGACTTTGTTTAAGTTTAGGAGAGGGGTCCGAGTTTTACATATAGGGGAGGGGTAGTCCGAGTTTTAATCCCCCAACCCTTGGTCCGACTTTTTAACCCCCATGTCCCCTAGTCCGAATTTTTACTCCCCTCCTCATGTCCGACTTTTATAGAAGTAGCATGTCCGATCTTTTTGTAACAAGACTTCTTGTCCGAGTTTTATAGCATAAGAGATTGGTCCGACTTTTGCTTTTACACATGGGGTCTGAAGTTTTGCTTGCACACGTTCGAGTTATGCTTTGATGTTATGTCCGAGTTTTATGCTAGGATTGTGGATTCAATAACTTGTTAACCCTGTTACTTTAGTAACATCATTAGTTTAGTAATTATGTGTATATGTTAACCCCATTATGTCCATTAAGATATATATGTTAACCCTGTTAGTATCCCATTGATATTGTTAACTCTGTTAAATTAATTATGCAACTCCGTTAAGTTGTAAATTCTGTTTAAGTATGATGTTTCTGTTAAGTATGTTAACAGTGGCAACTAGGTTAACATCTACGTTAGATTAAACTATGTAATCAAGGACGCTACGCATGAATTATGTGAATAGGATTGACTGCTTACATGACGTATGATTCTATGTAAATGATTGTATGATATTGAATGCAACTGTATGATTCCACATGCGTGAACATTCTATGTGATATCATCATGTACACAATAAACACACAAGACACAGCTGCTTGAATGTCAATGATTTGCAAACCCTAATTTGATGCAAACACTTACATCGAATCATGTGCAATATATCCTAGGTCGTGTGTAACGGACTTAGACGATTAACAAAACCCTAGAAGCAATAACATACCGAGCAAACCAAGGTGAGTTCACACCCTTACTAAGGCATGGGATTCCCAAGGGCTTGGGAATGGGATTGAAGGAATAAGGTTGAATAGATTCGTACTGACACTAATACTAGACTACCATACCATTGTCCTCGGTTGTGCAGGACACATACGTATGCTATTCAATGTCCTCGGTTGTGCAGGACACATACTTACAATCTACGTAGACTTATACCTATTACTATCCTCGGTTGTGAAGGATACTCACGTAAAACCTACGTGTACTTATACTTATTACTATCCTCGGTTGTGAAGGATACTCACGTAAAACCTACGTGTACTTATACTTATTACTATCCTCGGTTGTGAAGGATACTCACGTAAAACCTACGTGTACTTATACTTACTACTATCCTCGGTTGTGAAGGATACTCACGTAAAACCTACGTGTACTTATACTTATTACTATCCTCGGTTGTGAAGGATACTCACGTAAAACCTACGTGTATTTATACTTACTACTATCCTCGGTTGTGAAGGATACTTATGGTTACGAGTAGTCTAGTGGTTATACAACATGGGAAGCCCCCACCAATAGAACGTACTAACGGCCCAGTAGAGCCACCTGTTACAAACGAACTTACTATTACGCATTTACTTTCTGTGAACTCGCTCAACTAGTTGTTGATCCTCTGTTACATGCCTTGCAGGTCGTTAGGTACATGGAGCTTGCACAGGGAGGAGCTTGTCGTTGTGGGCTTGGATCGTGATTGTTTCTTTAAACACTTATGACATTACATTATTATTTATGTTGGGTTTACTTACATGCTTCCGCTACTTAAACAAATGTTTGGTTTTGAACATCAATCATGACTTGTTGAATTACATTATCTATTTTTATTATTAAATGCTATGTTCGATATGATTGATGGCTTGATCCGGGTCAGTCACGCTCCCAAGCGGAGATACTCCGCGTGTGGATTTTGGGGGTGTGACATCATCCTCCCCATAGGTGTAGTTGTAGCCTCCTGAGTATTGATCCATAAGAATCACTCAGTAGACCACAACAGAGTCTCGAGACCAGAAAACAAAAATAAAAACGGAAACAGAGGCTGGACACGACCGCGTGTTCAGTGGACACGGCCCGTGTTCAGGGTCTGTATCTGGGCGTTTGAATTAAAGTGACTGGTTTTGTGCAGCACGGGGGCGTGTTCAGTGAGCATGACCCCGTGTTCAGACTCTGTATCTGGGTGTTTTATGAAAAATATGCAGCACGGCCCCGTATTCAGTGAGCACGGCTCGTGTTCAACCTACTGTAAATGCAAAACTAACTAAAATGCAGAAAAATGTGCGCACATTTTGAAAAAGTTTTGAAAAACTGATTAGGCCGTCGATTTTAAGCTTTCTTAAAATCCTTGTGTCCCCGGCAACGGCGCCAAAAACTTGATGCGTGTGAAGTGTCGTATAGTTTTTAATGTATATTTTAAGCCCTTTAACACTTTTTAGCCAAGTTTTAAATTTATAAAACACGATATTTACTAACACTAAACACACATATGGGCAAAGGCACCCATCGTGAGCGTAGTATAGTGTTGGTAAGATACCGAAGTTGTCCAAGGACACAAGAGCTTTTAATACCGATTTATCCTCAATGTCTAATCAAATCAAAAGTTTAGAGAAAGATGTTAAACTAGAAAATAAAAAACAAAGAATGCTGAAAAATAAAAATAAAAGTAAAAACAGATAGACAAGATGAATCACTTGGATCAGACTCGTGTGTAGTGTAACATTTGATTATTTCCGCACTTTTGCACTTTTTAAGAGATTATCTTAGTTATTGTAGTAGGCCCCTCTTTTGAAGGTGACGTTACCCTCAACCCAGTAGTTTGAGTCAGTAAGGATACAATCCTAAAGGGTTGGATTATTGAAAGATAATTAATTAAGTTATTAATGCATAATGTGGTAGGCCCCTCTTTTGAAGGTGACGTTACACTCGGCTAAGTAGTCTGAGTCAGTAGGGATACAGTCCTAATTAGTCGGGTTAAAGTTTTAATAGTAGCTTACATATGAGGGGATCAAAGAGTTTGAACCCCCGCCATCCAATACCGGTGGGTATTGAAGGAGGTCCTACAAAATTTGACCCAGGTCCTTGCAGGATCTATACACTGAACAAGGCAAGACTCTTACCAAACCATTCCCTTAACCCCCGACCAGGTAGCCAACATATCTCCATATAGACCGTGAAGATATGAATGGTGAAAATCTTTTATTTTACATAGACAGTAAAATAATGCCAAGACACCACAGACAAATGATAAGGAAGATTCACCTTCAACATAAGAAACTAGTTATTAAAGTCATTGATACATAACTAAATAAAAAGTGCGAAAAGATTAAAAGTAAAAAGTATTACACTAGACACTTGTCTTCACCAAGTGATGTAAGAGACTTAGGCAAACATGGCCTTTAATTGTCAAAAACTATTACGATCAATCTTGGATCCCGAGACTACTCACACACTCTATGATTGATGATGGATGATGGTGGTAGATGTGGGTTGTGATGGTGGTGGTGGGTGGGTGAACTGTGAGAGAGGTGGTTTGCCAAGGGATGGTTTGCAAATGAGCCAAGCACCCCTATTTATAGCCTGCACAGAAGCACGGACACGGACCCGTGTCCATTGGGCACGGCCCCGTATCCACCCATCTTCTCTTTCTTCATTAATTGCAGTTTGTCTGCATTTGTTGACCACGCCCCTGTGTCCGCTGGGCACGACCCCGTGTGCAGAAGCGTATCTGTACTATCAAGATTTCCTCAGATTCTGCGAATCTTAGAGTTGACCACGGCCCCGTGTCCGCTGGGCACGCCCCCATGGTGGGTGATAGAAGCTTCTACAGCTTTGTCTTTTCTGCAGACACTTGGGCACGCCCCCGTGCTCACTGAGAACGGGGCGTGTTCAGCCTTCTGTTCTCTTGTTTTTGCTTGGGAAGATGCTGTCGGGGGGTCCGGCATGCCACGTTTGTTCCTTTTCTTGTATTTATGTTGGATTTAGCTGCCTTTTCGCTTCTTTTGTTCATTTAAGCTCATTTAATCCTGAAATACAAAAGGAAGACAAAAACACACTTTTTCCAACATTAGTACTAAAAAGGGTTAATTTTATGCCACAATTGATGTAATTTATATGTTGCATTTTGCACGCATCAGCGCCCTCATCATCACCATCCTTATCATCATCATCTATTAACTGAACCGTCTCTGGAGGGTCAAAGATGGCCCTTAGTCGCGCAACATAATCGTCATGTTTTAAAGCCTCTGTGACTAAGTCCATAACTGGCAATGCAAGGTTATCATAGTTTTCTTCTGCCTTGATCAAACCTTCCTCAGCCCCTTCATCAACAGAGCAATGGCGCATGCCAAAGTGTTGATGGAGCGCCTCTTCAACATGGGTTGCGCATTCCACATATCCAGCATGATGGCCAACAGCTCGCGTAGCCATGGTAAGCGCAGCCACAACCCGATCAAGCTCGGTGGCATTCAAGACAGAGTTAGCAATCTGTGCAAAGAAAAGAAAAATGTAAGTCAAAGAGTTAAAAAATTCAGATAAGGAAATACAAAAGAAGGGAACCACTTATGTGCGCAACGTCATAATGTTGCATCTATCCCAGATCAGTGATAAGAGGATCCACTGTTGATTGCACCTCGGCATAGTTTTCCTGAGCGAAGTTCAAGGCCGCTTGGCTAACCTTGCGCGCCTCTTCCACAGTCTCAGCCTTAACTTTCTCCGCAGCAAGGTCAATCTCCAGGGAGTCACTCTTCTGCCTCTCAGATTCTAAATTCTCTTGTGCCTCATGCAGACGGTTTTTTAACTCGACAATTTCAACATCTTTGTCGGCCAAGTCCTTATCATTGCTGATAATTTGTTGAGATAATTCAACCTGCAAACCCTTCAGCGAAGACATAAGCAAGTTAGGCACTTTTCTTAACTCAGTTATCTACAAAGACAGAAAGGGTTTTAACCTGGAGGACTTCAACGCGCTCTCTGTGAGACTTGGCTTCCTCATATTTGTCCTTATAATCTGCTTCAGACTTCTTCAGCTCCTTAATGCGTGCTTTCAGATTCATAATCTCGTTACATGCGGCAAACATTTGTTTATTGTCTTTGTCACAAGCCACGCGCCACTTGCGACGCTCTTCAGCGAGCGTGTCCTCGCTCGCCTGAAGCTTCTTCTTCAGGCCTTGAAGACCCCATTCTTCAGATCTCTTCTCCTTTTCAAAAACCCCTTTCTCTTTAACAAGCTAAGCCTTAGCCTGCTCAAACAACTTGGCTTCAGCAGCCAATTGCTCCCGATGCTTCTCCCAGCTAGAGCGTTCAAGATACATCGTGCGCCATTCACGCGTAATTTGATAACTTGTTGAAGCGGAATTGCCTTGGCAAAAACATGTGCTCTATACAGAGCATCATGCCCAGGTCCTGTTGATGATGCACTTCACCCGGGGGAAAGTCCCCATGAACCACTCACTGCAGGAAGCAAAATCGGCAAAGGTATCACCTTGCCTTACCTTCTAAACTGGGGCATGGATCTCATTGGCGTGACCTTCATCATATGACTTGTAATAGATGTCGCCCAATGTATCTTCAAGCCGGATCGGCGAAGGTTCCCGTTTACGAGTCTTTAGCGGGCTATCCTTTTTGTCGCCCGTGCCAGATCCGCCCGCACCCTTACCCTCAACGTTCTGGGTATCCACGTGCTCTTCTTCATGAATATCGCCACCAGACCCCCCAGCAGTTGATTCAATATTTTCTATCTGGATGGGGGGCGTCTACTGCGCGATCGAGTTCTCAACTCGCGCTTCCGTATCCATGCGCTCGATGATAGGCTGCTCATCCCCAGCAGTCTTTATAACTTCTGAAGTCGTCTCTACCTCTGGAGTTATATAAATTGGCCATTTTGCGTCGTTTGTTTGTTCGAAATAACAAACAAATGATCACATTCCTTATATTTCGTTGATATCTTCAATACCTCTTTTGTTTATCCAATCGTCAATCTCACTCGTTTCTCATGTTTCCTTGTTCTTTTTAGAATATGCCACCTAGACGTGATCCAGAACACGATGCTGCCCTCGCAGCCACAATCGTTCAACAGATGGTTGCTGTGCTTCCGAACCTCATTAACCAGATAAACCAAGCGAATAACAATAACAACAATAACAATGCTCAGTGCAACTTCAAAACATTCAACTCAGCTAAGCCATCAAAATTTTATGGGTCTCAAGGAGCAACTGCGCTCCTACAATGGTTCGAGAGTCTAGAAAGCACCTTCAGACATGTTTAGTGTCCAAATGAGCGAAAGGTTGAATTCGCATCTAGTGTTTTTGAGAAACGAGCTTTAACATGGTGGAATGGTGTGATGAGAGATAGGGGTGCCGATGTGGCACTGGCTCAAACTTGGGAAGAGCTTCGAGCTTTAATGATGAAGGAATTCTACCCTCGTCATGAAATCAGGGCACTGGAAAGGGAATTCGATGATCTTAAACAAGATAGTGGTGAGCACCGAGCCTACACGGACCGATATGAGGAGCTAAGTCTGTTATGCCCAACCATGGTTACGCCTTTGGATAAAGCAATTGAAAAGTATATTGATGGCCTCCCTGACTGAGTACAAGACATTTTACTGGTAGTACTACAGTTAGACAGGCCATTGAGCTATCCACTACCCTAACTGAATCTCAGATCAGGAAGGGTAAACTTTTCCGAAAAGGCAACAAGAAACCCATCGATGAAGCGAAACCAAAGGATAAGCAGACTGAATCCTCTAAGAAGTCAAAGAAGCGTAAGGCTTCTCAGAATTTCGCCGTGGTTGCTCAAAACGATTAAGCTGTCCCTAACCAACCAGCTCAACCCCCTTCTAAGAAGCCATACAACGGGACTGCACCTATGTGCAACCAATGTAACCTTCATCATCATGCTAGTGTGAAATGCCGCAAATGCCTAAATTGTGGACTTACTGGGCATACAGCTAGGGTTTGTCGAGCTGCAGCTGCACCAAATCAAGCTGACAACAATCCTGCTCAAGCTCATTTTCCACCAGGTTCTTGCTACAACTGTGGCGAGATGGGCCATTTCAGAATTGCCCAAAGCTTGCTAATGCAAATCCAGCACGTGGATGAGCATTCGACTAACTGGAAGACGACGTTGTTTTGAAACGATCGAACTTTATGTATTATTTTCTTTTGTTATTCAAGTCTATGAAACAGTTATCTTGGTTTATAAATAAATCTTTATATACATTATGATGTACAAATGTGATTACATATCCCCTACAATATCGATAGGAAGGAACCGTGTTCCTTGCCAAACATACTACTCTCGTAGTTCTTTCATTTTTTTGATCGCTCGTGATCTCTTTGAAAATCCTAAGTACTCGTTCTTCTAAGAAACGAAGTACAAGGTGCAAGTTACAACTCTAGACGAATAAGCAAAATACCACTTTAAATCCTTAATAGGATGCCCAAGGGTAGTTCCGTAAGCCTTTGATTGGTCTTACATATCATAACTTCCCGATTTCACGATATTTTACACAACATACTATTTCAAAAGATTATGCATGGTTTCAAAAACCTCATACATGCTTTCAAAATCATCTCACATGGTTTTAAAACATTTCATAAAAGTGTTTACCTAATATACTTAGTACATGATTTCAAAAACATTACAAAAGGTTTTCAAATCATATTTTTAATGATTCCAAGCATAGCTTTCAAAAACAATCCGCCCGTATGTTGTCTTAGCATACGTGGTATGCGATTTCTATAAACACTATACTTCGTATGTGGTCTTAGCATACTTAGTGCAAGGTTCCTAAACTTCTCTCGTTACGAATTCCAAATCTTTATAGGATCTTCTTCATAATTAGATCCTTGTAGATGTTTAAAACGCAAAATCAAAGTCCTTAATTGGATTCTTGGTATGCTTTAATACGAATGTTACGATTCCTTGTAAACGAAACCGAATTCTTATAAGATCATCCTATCTTTACAGATAAGATTCTTGAGGATGTTAAAGTCCATTGACTGGATTCCTGGTGTACTTTGAATACCCATGTACAAATCGACAAACAAGTTAATAACAATTAATAACAAACTGATAACGAATTAATAACCAAGTGAACAATTATGTGCTTATGTGTTTATGTGTTGACCTAATCAAAGTTATCTCAAGCTTGTTCAACAAATTCTATCCCCTACACATTATAAAACAAACTGTGCGGACTGTGCAAGGAATTGCGTAATTATGGATGCATACATAATTATGGAATTTAGTGCACAGAAACTACAGCAAGTTTTGTCATGTATCTAAAGTTAACTCTATTCATTTCCATTTCTGATGAGGTACCCGCTGAGGAAAAATGAACTAGCTATTCATTTTTCACTTCTGAAAGAAATACCCGCTGAGGGAAATGAATAATCTATTCATGAACCGTGTTCATTTTCATTTCGTATGAAGTACCCCCTAAGGAAAATGAATTATCCATTCATATTCGCTTCTAAGAAATACCCACTGAGGAAAATGAACAAATTCATTTTCATTTCTGATAAAGTACCCACTGAGGAAGATAAACCATCCATTCATTTTCACTTTTGAAGAAATACCCACTGAGGAAAATGAATAAATCCATTCCATTTCCGATGAAATACCCACTGAGGAAAATGAATTGATCATTCATTTTCATTTCTAAAAGAAATACCCGTTGAGGGAATGAATAAATTCTGCTTTAATTCTGTCATCTTCATTTCTAATGAAGTACCCGCTGAGGAATATGAACCACCCGTTCATTTTCACTTCTGAAGAAATATCCACTGAGGAAAATAAATAAATCCATTCCACTTCTGATGAAGTATCCATTGAGGAAAATGAATTATCCACTCATTTTCGCTTCTGAAGAAAAATCCATTGGGGAATGAATAATCGTGTATCAATTCCTTCATTTCCACTTCTGACAAAGTACCCACTGCGAAAAATGAATCATCCATTCATTTTCGCTTCTGAAGAAATATCCATCGGGGAAATGACTATCTTTTTCAATTATCTTTCATTTCCACTTCTGACGAAGTACCCACTGAAGAAAACGAATCATCCATTCATTTTCGCTTCTGAAGAATAATCCTTCGGGGAAAATGAATATTCCTTGCAATAATCCTTCTTTTCTACTACTGACGAAGTATCCACTGCGGAAAATGAATCATCCAATCATTTTTGCTTCTGAAGAAAAATTCATTGAGAAATGAACAGCTTATCCATTCCTTTTTTGCTGTGGCGGCACGCCACCCCCTCTTTTTGACAGAAAAATCAATTTTCAGCAACTAGTTCAAACTTGAGGGTCTTTTATGCAACTTTCTCAATACTATGGCCTGGTTTTAAGCTCCCATTGTATCAAATACCATGTTCCACAAATGTAGGGCCAAGATTAATCCTTCTAAACACTTGGAATGATCTCCTTGATCCTAACTTCCTATAAATAGAAGTGGGTTCTTGTCCATTTTTCCTCACATTTGATCTCAATTCCTTCTCTAAGTTGAAGCTCTCACTTGTGAAGCTTCATACCTGAGAATTTTGAGTTCAAATCTTCATTACTTGGACCTTTTGTAAGTTTCTTTCATGCTTGTTTATGTTTTTCAAGCATGAAAGTCACACATTGTTTGACTTTCTGCTTTGACCACGAATTGGTCAACACAAAGTTCGTTTGAACTTTGCAACGTGAGCGTAATCACGATGGTTATAGTCCCTTATGACTATACCTACTGATTACCACGTCGATTAGTCAAAGTGACGAGTCAAAGTTTCGGTCAAAATACGTGTTTATGCGTATTTTGCACCGAAGCTATTTTCGGGTATCAAAACACTTTGTTTTGATATCAAACCTGTTTTCTAACTTAGTTAAACATGTTTTAACATGTTTAACTCATCACTTTTAGTCTAGTGCTTGTATAGGGTCATAACTCAAGCGGTCTTAACAACCGCTTAGACTTTCGAACCCGACCCGTTTGGTCGATCATTAGGATCCGACCAAGCATGTTTTGTGACCGTAGTTATATAGGGAATAACCTTCCGAGGTTATACCTTATGGTCACTTAGTTTAATTAGTTGTATGATAGGTAGTTTATATGCCTTAGGTAAATGACCAAAATGCTCTTTTCATGCATAATTGGATTTTAAGCATATGTAACTTAACTTTTGTCACCTAAACTGATTATGCAACATATTTAAACATGTTAGGGTATATAATACTTGTCATAGGACTAGTTAGGCGCCTCGAACGCGCTTTTGCGAGAACGACGCGTTAAAGTAGCGTAAGCTACCTTAATGGGTCATAATGGGTCATAATGGGTCGAAAGCACTTAGGATAGGTTCCGAATTAGAATCTAGGCTTTGTTAAACCATATTACATGAGTTCCTATACTCATTTGGTTTACAAAACCTCATTTTATCCGATCTTCCGATTTAGGCGTCGATTTATTAACTAGCGATCCGATTACTAGGTGCTACTTGAATTCCTTGGTTTACTCGAGCTTTGCTAGTTCATTAGATCGAGGATACTTTGCACTTCGATGTGAGTACATAGTTCCCCTCTTTTACCGTTTTCAAATGTTTTGGGGTGATTCATATGTGCTAAACGATTTTCGAGTTTTCACAACAAATGTTATGGTTTATATTAAACTATGTGAACTATTTGAACTATTTGAACCACTGGAACTATCGGAACTATTTGAACCACTGGAACTATCTGAACTATTTGAACTATTTGAACACTGGAACTATCGGAACTATTTGAACCACTGGAACTATCTGAACTATTTGAACTGTTTGAACCACTGGAACTATCTGAACTATTTGAACTAATTGAACCACTAGAACTGTCTGAACTATGTGAACTATTTTGAGCTATCGAACCATTGGAACTATTTGATCTATGTGAACTAATTGAACTATTTGAATGATTGGAACAATTGAACTATTGAATGATTGGGTTATGGTAAGTGATTAGGTAACGGGACATGTGTAATGTGATAAAAGCATGGTGGATACGCCGCTGTTACTTCCTATATATAAGTGCTTTTAATACATTACATGTCGTTGCGTTATCTAGATCACTTGGGCAAATGTTTTCAAAATGAAGTTACACTACAAGGTTTACTTAAAAATATAAACCATACAATGATTACTTTCAAATGACGATTTACTACTTGGTTTACAAAAACAAATATTTTCAGTTAAGATTCATGGCTACAAAGTTTTGGTTTACACATATATCAACTTGTAAAAGTTGATAGAAACATACTGCAATATCAAACTTGTTTTTTGTTTTCAAGATACACACTCGACAACTCTTTTAGTTGGACGAGGTATTGCAATATGAACTCAAAGCTATGAATCTGACACACTCATAAAACCTATGTACTCGCCGGCATTTTTATGCTGACGTATTTTCACATATGTTTCAGGTACCATACTTGATGATGTTTGATGATGATATTGATGCATGCTCACATAGGAATGGACGAGACCTTAGTGACTTAATAACAATGAAAGACAATATTGTTCATGTTTTGTTTCTGATGTCAATACAATGTAATAAACTTAATTCAATAAAACGAAACTTCAATCCATGTGTTGTGAAACAATGATTCTGTTACGACACTCCCCGACGTTTCCGCCACGGTTTGTTGTTTTAACGCGGTCGGGGTGTGACACCCGTGGGGCTCATCTGAGAAATATGAAAACCATAGTACTGAAGAATGTTACCCAGGAAATGGGTGGGCGACAGCCGGAAGTTTCCTTCGGATAAAAAGTCAGCAAATAATGTAATGTAACCAGGCGGCGCGTCTACAACCGTTTGCCCTTGTGAAGGGTATCTTGCATCCCACTCGGGGGGCAAGTTGATAACCTCTTATAACTTGCTCGAAGAGGCCTTGATCCCACTTCAGTGGTGGCAGACCACCACCGGCCTCCTCTATAGTAATAACATCGTCACCAGTAGACATCTTTGCTTCGAAGAAAGAAACTTGAAGAATTCTAAGAAAACTTTAGAAGGTCTGAAGACTCAAAGAACTCTTTGAGGATCTGCTAAAAAACTTGAAGATCTAGGGAAAAACGTTGAAGATTTAAAGATCTTCAATGGAAGACTCGTTGATAAGAAGAGAGTAGGAGAGATCCGAAGAAACAATGATTTTCAATCTCCCCTCGTCGCCTATTTATACCCATCGCATTTAATGCGATGGGTAACCGTGACCAAATAGGCGTGCGCGTGTCCAACCAGGAGTTGACACGTCAGGCAGGAAAAGTGAAACGACGGTTACCACGCGCGCGTGGGCCTCACTTGCCTGACAGCTGACGAAACGGCGCGCCTGACACAGTGACAGCACAATCGTCACTGTGTCAGCAGTCAACTCAAACATCGCTGTCATCACCAACTTGCACCAACCTGTCAGTTGTTTTCTCAAATTTCAAGAAATTTTCCCACGCAAATGCACAGATTGCTTCAATAACAAGCTAGGAAGTGGCGCCGTGTAAATAACAAAACATTCACACGCGCGCCAACTTTCCTATCAAAGAAGACTCTCAAATTTCAAGAATGGCCCTGCGCAATGAAGCATGTCACTTCAACAGTAAACTAGGTAGTTGCGCCATGTAAATTATAACACACTGCACGTACGCCAGCTGGGCAGCGGCGCCACGTACATTGCGACACATTATACGTGCGCCAGCTATTCTAGCTTTGAAGATGCCTCATGAAGAGCTGAACAAAAGAAGGCTTAACTTCTTACTTTTCTGAGTCCAGAGCTCCACCCACTTGCTCTGCGCATGGAAACATCACTGGACTGGGGGAACTTGAAGGGGTATGGTCCCAAATCCCGCGCCGACCAAGCAGATCGCGCGCGAGACCATACCCTTAACAGACTAATTTGGTAGCTTTCCCAACCTTGTGCCGACCAAACAGGAGTAACCTAGGTCGTGCGCGGGGTCAAGGCAAACACAAGACCAGATTTCACACTTGGCTCCTTGGATGAAAACCTTCACTTCCTGGACCTTGCGCCGGCTACATGGGGCATTCCTAGTAGCCGCGCGGAGGACAGAAGCGCAGCTAATCTAAGGACAAGTACTAGAGGTACAAGTGGCAGAACGATGGACCAATGAGCGTCCAACAGGTTGTATCCGATCATGCTGCACGATTGACAATCATACAGGAGACAAGAAGATACACAAGGACACTTACGTGGCACCAATCAGCGTGCGCCGACAACTGCACCACGATCTCCACTTAGTCGCTGATGACATAATAGACAGCAAGGACAACGGTCAAGCCACGTGGATCCAATCAGCGTGTGCCAGCCCCCCTCTCGCCCAGAAGCACCAACGGTCGTGACAGAGGGGACAAAACGGATATTCCTTGTTGTCGACTTCAGGCTCAACGCCTATCAGCCCATCTCCTTCCATACCACTCCGGCTATAAATAGGAACCATCATCTACACGTTTAAGGATCCACTTCTTACTCTCTCACTCTCTTAATTACATACTTAATCCTCAAGCAGATACTTATTCTCACGCCGGAGAGTGGTTACGGGGAGAACCCCATATTCCTCTCCTCGTAACGAGCTTAACAGGGTGCTTAGTGTGTTGTAGGATAATCATCATCACAGCTTGGACGAGTCAAAGAAGATTAAACTTATTTGTCGAGGCACAATTCCAAACTAATCGCAAGATTAGTTCCGTATTTCTTCACATATGGAGCTCGAAAGTGTGTGTGGTGGTTTGTTTGGTGACTAGTTAGGTTCCATCTTCTTATCATCTTGATCATTCCATATTTCCATTCGATATCTATTTTTCCCACTAATCCCACTGCTAAACTACTGCTGCGAAAATTGTTCCTTTGTAAGCAAGCGTTCCCGTACGGTTCACAAGGCCGTAAAAACCATGCTTAAATATGTGGCATGATGTGGGCAAAACTGAACATATATTTCACATCATTCGGGGCCTAGTTTTAGTCGTATTTTGTGAAAATATAGTAATAATTCGTTTATTTGTTACTTTTAATTTTCAGATACAAACGGGCTACAAAAATGATAAAGATGGCCGTGCTTGAAATCTAAGACGAGTGAATGAAATGGACGAGGTAATGGAATAGACAAGGGAATGCAATGGCTCATTACCATTCCACGTCTTGTTTAGTTACTATTTGAGAATTGAATATATTATTACCATGTAGTGTTTGGCAGGCAAAAAAAGACGAAGAAATAAAATCGGCGGTGAGTAGTGGTGGTCGGTGGCGGTCGGTGGCGGCGACGGTGGGTGGCAGCGGCGAGTGGCGGTGGTGGCGCCAACGATGGGTGGCAGTGACAGGTGGATGTCGGCAACGGTGGTGGTTGGTGGCGGCGGCGTGATTGGTGGTGGTGGTGGCGAGTTGCAGGTGGTGGCGAATTGTGGGTGGTGGCGATTGGTTGGTCGCAGCGGAGATGGTCGTGGGTGGTGGCGGTGGGTGGCGGCGGCTTTGGTTGATGTCGGCGGTGGGTGGCGTCGGTGGGGTGCGGGTGACAAGGGGGGCGTCGGTGGTGGTGGGTGGTAGTGACGGTGGTGGGTGGTAGCGATAGTGGTGGTTTGTGGTTTTGCTAATAAAGGGTACAAGAGAGGATGAAATGAAAAAAACACATGGGGAAGATGAAATGCCTTGTGTAATTCCATTGACAAATCAAACACATTTTTCTTCATTATCTCGTAATGGTCCATTCCATTCCTTCTCTCGTTCCTGGATACCAAACACTACCAGGTAGTTTTCCAAAGAAATATGACCAAGACACACCCCTGTGTTGTAGCCTTTTTATAAATATACTATTAAAAATATATTGAAATCTAGCCTTTGTTTGCTTATGTTTTCTTATTTTGGACCTGTGAGATGTTGAATACGTTTTTCTTACACTCTAGTCCCTCCACACTAGTGAATGGTTCGACACTTATTATTATCATCCAAATAAATATTATTTTATATTAAAAAACAATGTTGCCAAATTCATCTGAAAGTGTGAGATTCAGAAACAATTGTTTGTTGTAAACATAACAAAATATATATTAACATAGTACTAAGGACCGAGTCTACAGCATCCATTGACCTCACGTCCATAATCGTTATGTTTCAGTTCGACCTCAAAACTATTGTTGAGGCAAGAATCTGTCAAGTTGAGGTTATGGTTTATATATTCTCCGGTTTCGGGTTGAGCAAACAATCCTGTTCTATGCAAAATAAAACACTTCTAACCTCACCGCAGTGAGAGGAGATTTCTTCCCTACGACCACTCCAGCTTAAAATAAGTATTCGTTTACAAGACTGGCCGATCTAACATTTTTCTTTGTGAAAGACCGAGTATATAATTTTTTTCATACCTGCAACATGGGCCGAGACATGTCGCATCGTATCATTAGTGCCCGGCCTTTGACAACTATATTTCCACGAGCAGCCCATGGCCAACCACCTTTTTGTTACAAGTAATCCCTTGGCTCATAGACTCAAATCATCTGGTCCAAAGACGATTCAAATCCAATCCGGGTTTATATACCCCAGAACCCTCAATTCGGTCCACTTAATGAACTTCATGCAAGCCATAAACTTAAGTACAAAAACACATGATCATGTCCAGGTTTTACTACAAATGATATGGTTTTACTAACACAAGAATAAATCAAATCAAATGAATTAAAGTTTACAACACACATGCCCGTCCATCACCTTATAATCACGAAAAGAATAATATAAATAAAAACGACCCAAAAACGATAACTTTTCCGCTTTGTACTTAATCACTATATCCATCATTCAAAAAAAAAAAAAAAAAAGAGCAAAAAACGAGACTTTACTGCCCGAACTTCCATCCTATACTTTTGATTTGTGTTCCAAAAACCATGAAATACACCAACGCGCGTACGAGTCTTGAAGGCAGAGTAGAATGTGTACACATATATGTTTCTGAAGCCAAGCCCACTGGTTTGATCATCTTCAAAGTGTTCTGCGGATAAATACTATCTCCCGGTTTTTGCGCGCTTCATTCCACTACTGCTGGTGTTGAACGGTGATACGCTGCCGCTTGGCCCAGGACTATCTTCTCGGAAATTTGAGTTCAGCATGGCCAGCTCGCGCAACTGCTGTCTTTTTATATAATCTTGGGACTCATCCTGTTTATTCGTGTTATATATACACATGAGAAAAGTATACAAATCATTATATGAAAAGCAAATTGCACAAAAAAGCAGCAGCAATATACATGTCATCAATTTAGAAATACCACCATAGTTATTCCTTGGATAAATATAACGGCAATCGTGTCAGATAGTGGGTTTACTGATCCAAAACACAATCAATATATTTATTCATGTCTAAGACATCAATGCAAATGCGGACGATGAAAATTGCGTAATCAATTTATCTAAAAGAGTCAAACAAGTTTGTCCAAGACATCAACGCCAATGCGAACTATGAAAATTGCCTTACAATTTATCTAAATGAGTCAAACAAGTTGTAAATGAGTTGAACTTATGACACACACGCATTCTTTATTCAAAACTTTAATGGTTGGCGGCTTTATTTATTTAACTAAACGAGTTAAATATTTTCATTCGAGTTGGTTTTGTGTTAGAAATTCTAGCCATATTTATATATGTGTGTGTATCGACACGTTTGTTTCAAAACAAGTAAAATATTAGCCACGATAACTGCATAATACACTTGTACATAGTGCTTAAAAAACAATGAAAGTAAAGGGAGAAAAAAACAAAGGTGCTCACATAACTATCTTTCGTATCACATTTAAAGCAATAAATACAATGCATAATGCACTTCTCAAAATACTACCGGTTCTAAAACGAACACTTCTCTCTCCCTCTCTCTTTATACACACACACACACACAAAAAAAAAAAAAAAAAATTAATTACGATAGATTTGTAAACCTGGCTTGCAAAATTAGCAACCTCGTTTTCAATAACAAGTAGCAGACAGGAAAAACACAACTCATAAACAAAGCATAAAAGAGGTTTCATAAATATGACAATGCTAAGTGTAGTCAAATCTCCAAAAACTATAAATCAAAGTAAAAAAAAAACAAAAAATCATAAGCCACTGGCACCTCCTGTGCAAAATCTTTTCAGTATTTACTCAAAACTGCACAAACAATTCTAGTAAAGGGTGATTAAATTGGTGATTTTATATTTTAGATCTCCTTACTTCAATCTAAAATGACGATTAAGCTTTAATATTTAAAAATAGATTTATGTAGAGGTGAAATAAACAGTTTTGGATGATCAGCTTCATAAAATAAGATAACTCAAAATTGCAGATATTATTGTGAACCACAACTATTTCACCGAGTACTTTAGGCATCTGACCTTTAGTCGAAGACTTGTGTTAAAAAAAAAAAAACCGAAGTCAAACATTCTATTTAAAGGTCGCAAAAAAACGATACCACAGGTTTAAGCAGTTCTTCGATTATTTCTTGTGCCTGCCTCAGCCTAATATCAATGACACTTGCCGGTAACTCTGCCTCAATCAATATGTGGAGCGGCTCGCTTAAATGTTCATAGCCTGGTCTTCCCCTTAGCTTATCTTCCTTCAAATTTATAAAATAATACATAAACAAACATTAATTTTGAGAAACACATTCCAATTTCATATACGCAATAAACCTCAACGGTATAAATATCAAAATTACCTGTTCTGGATCCTTGATCGAACCTTTTCCTCTTATATACACCCGACAACCTGTTGTACCCTCGACCCGTTTTAGTGAATTGCCTCTAGGACCAAGAAGTCTTCCAACGAAATTAAACTAATATCCAAAAAGATCAATATTGAACACGTGAGATTAATGAAGTTGAAATGAATAGAATGTAGATATGAAGAGCGCGTACATTTGGATAAGTGTCAACTGGTATCTCTAACCGCAAAATTCTCTTCACGGTGTATGCACTTGGACTTGCTGGAGCTCCTTGCCAGTCCATTGTTGTTCCCGGTGGTCCACTTAACCTCTGTCATGAAATGTAAAACATTTAGTAAGTTTAGAATGTTCCCAAAGGGTGTGAAAATATAAAACCTAACGACCGTTCTTTTAACCGACTCTGAGAAGCTTTAACTCTCATTTCAGAATCATAGTTATCGATAGCGAATAGCGACAACGTACCTATATGCTACGTAGCGATAGCGATGAAATAGCGCCCGCTATTTCGTGTTTAGCGATAAGGTAGTTAAAAATTTAAGAAATAAAATATAACGTTAGTTTTATACCTTTTATGTATAAATTTATAAGTTTAAGGACCAAATGTAAGCTAGTGAAAATAGGGGGGTTAAATGTTCAAATACGCAAACTAATTTTACACTTTTTATGTAAATTTTACAAGTTTTAACGACTAAATGTAACCTAATTAAAGTTTGCCAAACAATCAAATAGCTGTTTATCTGTACCATATTACTTCAAACAACAAAAAGCACATCCATATCTATCCTAAAGTTGTATTCGTAGTTGTCAATAGCGGCTATAGCGATTGCTACATAGAGAAGCGATGTAGTGTCTCTAGCGACTGATAGCGAGAAAAGCGACAATTAATTTTTTTTATATAAATAGCAATTAGATATAGCTATAAAATAGCTGGATTATAGGTTTTAGTTAAATATACATGTAAAATAGCATATATACCAAGGTATATTGATATAATATACATATAAAAATTTTCAAAATTCTTTTCCTAGCGTATCGCTATTTATAAAACAGCGGTGGCTATTTGTCGTTATTCGCTATTTAGCATATAGGTCCCTTGTCGCTGTTTGTCGATATTCGCAATTAACAAATAACAACTATGGTTGTATTATTACAACTGATGATCTGATTCGATCATTCGACTAACCAAAAAAAAAAAAAAACACATGACTACTTCCAAATGCATATTCAAAACATCCAATTTACCAACACATATAGATTTTCATTCTTGCAAGTTGTAACACCTTCATTCTAAAGCGAGTGAAAGGGTTTAATGTGAAAGTTAAATGTTCTAGATGTTAACGGCAGGCCGGTTAACTAGTACTGATCCTTTACTAAACCACAAAACACCTTGGGTTGACCTGAATACCGTTAGTTCAAATTTTTTAACCTTTTCAAGTTTTTATAGATAGATGCCTAGTGTGTCAAATGTGATTATAAATGTAAGTAATTTAATAATATTTTGAATCATATGATTAGAAGCTTATGCATTATAACCTTAGTTTTAATAGGCACAAGGTGTTGACGTCCCAAAGCTGAAGCATGAGGCGAGAGACAACAAAACTATTCTCATGTGACTTGTAAGACCATGTGTACTGGTTTAGCCAAATAATGCCCCCACCATGGGGCGTTTTGCGACACGTGGCAGTCCAGTCAGCATGGGGCATTAT
Organism: Helianthus annuus; assembly: GCF_002127325.2. Taxonomy (NCBI): domain Eukaryota; kingdom Viridiplantae; phylum Streptophyta; class Magnoliopsida; order Asterales; family Asteraceae; genus Helianthus; species Helianthus annuus. The sequence continues at coordinate 82,214,996 of NC_035438.2, forward strand.
TGGGGGTTATTGCAAAAGTGCCGTAGTGGGAATAATGCCCAATAACGCCCCTTCCAATCATTAAACAATTATGTTTTTATAGAGAAAAGGATAAAAAAATAAATAAGAAAATGAAACTTATACAGTTGGACCACTCCCATCGGCCATATGCAATTCTCAGTTGGAGCTATTCAGCGTTATTATAAAAACGCCAGAATCAATTTTTTGAATTTAAAAAAAAAAAAAAACGCCCCGGTGTAATGGGTGGGGGCGTTTTTTTCGAATTTTTTTTACAAAAACCGCCCCACTACGGGTGGTCTAAGCATAGTTGTTAATGGAGAATAGCGACAAATAGCAATAAGGTACCTATATGCTACATAACGAATAGCGATAATAAGTAGGCGGCTATTCCATAAATAGTGATACACTAGAAAAAAAAAATCCAAATTTTTATATGTATATTATATCAAAAGTACCTTGGTATATATGCTATTTTACATGTATATTTAACAAAAACCTATAATCCAGCTACTTAATAACTATATTTAATTGCTATTTATATTAAAAAAAAATAAATGTCGCTATTCTCGCTATCAGTCGCTATAACCCTAATAGCGACACTACGCCACTTTGCTACCTAGGTCGCTATAGCGATCGCTATAGCTGCTATTGACAACTATGCTTGTAAGCAAAACACTTGATATTTATAAAATATATATCAATTCTAAATAACATTTTCTAACCTTGTTATTTTGTTAATAATTGAACAACGATATATAATATAGTTAAGAAACACACAAGTTAATGATATAAAAAAAAAGGATAGGTGCACGGTATCCTAAGCCGCGGAAGGGATCTCCCTTCCCAGTTCACGACCCGACAACGATCCCTCGGGTTTCAGGTGTATATAGCTCTAGACTACAAACAACCCCAACGCATCAATCTATAAAAGGTTTCAGGTGTACCTCGGGTGGAAGACCATTCCAGCCAGCAAGTCTAGAGCCAGGAACATTTGACATAAGATTAGAAGATGCCATGGGACTTGGACTTCTATGACGCAGTCTGTCCAGCTCATTAAACCCTTGGTTCGGCAACATACTCGACACCCTCAGGATCTCTAAAACAACAACACAGATATCATGTAACTTATTAAAATGTAGAAGACCGATCAAACTGGCAACATAATCATACATCTAAAATCAAATCTAACATGATTTGTTACATGTTGCAAACAAATGTACAAACTCAAAAAACAATATAGTCAATCAAAAAGAAACTTAATACCTTCCAAGTGTTGCTGCAATATACTCAAAAAAAAAAAACAAATGCCATCTCCTCACTAACATTTTATTACATTTGATTATACATAATTTCAAACCATAGTTGTCAATAGCGGCTATAGCGACCGCTGTAGCGCGCTATGTAGTGAAGCGACCAAATGTCGCTATGTGGGTCATAACGACCAATAGCGTGAATAGCGACAGTCTGTTTTTTTTTATGTAAATAGCAATTAGATATAGCTATAAAATAGCTGGATTTATAGTTTTTTGTTAAATATACATGTAAAATAGCATATATACCAAGGTATTTTGATATAATATACATATAAAATTTTTCAAAATTCTTTTTCTAGTGTATCGCTATATAAAATAGCGGTCTCTATTTGTCGCTATTCGCTATGTAGCATATAGGTCCCTTGCTGGCTGCCGCTGTTCGCTATTAACAACTATGTTTCAAACACAAATATCAAGCCTAGCACAGTAAACAAACACAGCATTTGGTCGCCACCGCAACCTCAATACACCAAACGCACCATAACAAAATGCAATACACTCGATCAAATCAAAATACCTCACTCCCAACATGTTCACCACTTCAAAACACAACTTTAAGATAATGCTAGTCACTTGACAAACCTTAAACAACCTTAGTCCACCTTTCTCCCTCAATAAACAGAGTCCAAAAAACTCACAACAACTAAAACCCAATAAAATAGTTAAAAAGTAACAAAAAATTCTACAACACTCAATGAAAATGGTACAAAGGGATCTACAACAAACAATCAGATAATGAAAAACCATAACATCAAGAAGCAAAGATCCATAAAAATCGAACCTTGATTCAACAATCTGCTACATATTGGAAGAACTTGCATAAAAGGCTGGAGCTTTTGATGTTCCTCCAACAATTCAGTCAAGTACTGACTGCAACAATCAAAAAAGAGAGGGTCAGACAGATCAAAAGCAAACAAGAACAACCCAGAACCCTAAAAGGAGGAAGAAGTTAAAAAAGAAAAACAAGAAACCTGTCAGCATCTGGGTTGGATGTTCTGATGAGTGGAGAGAGAGCTCTTGCTGGAGAGAAGTTGTGATTGTAGAGGTGTGACATGGTGGGAAGAAGAAGAAGAAAGAAAAGGAGTAGAAAAAGAGGGAGGGGGGCGGGGGAAGAGGAAGAGGAAACAATATTAAAGGAGAGTCAAGGGTTTTGTGTTGTCAATCATATGGGAGCAGTCAGTCAGAGTGCAAAATGGTCGGTCAATTTTACACTTCAGAGTAAAAGATTGTGAAGGGACGTAAATCTAGTAAATTACAATCCTTTTTTGCCCCTTGTTCCCACACCCCCTATATCTTATTTTAACATCCCCTAGTGTATACGGACTGTATACAAATATACGGCCCGTATAGAATGTTTTTGAATAGAAAAATGCGCAGAGAATGTTTTTTTTATTTTACTATATACGGCCCGTATATAGTTATACGAGCCGTATACATGTTTAAACGATTTGTAAAACGTATACGGCTCAATGGATTTATTTTGGGAGGTTTATGATATTACCAAATGTATACGGGCCGTATAACTGTATACGGGCCGTATATAAGGATGTTTTTTCAAGTATCACGTTTTTTCCAATAAAAACACCATCATTCTAGGGTTTCTAAACTCTTCATCACCTTTAACAACGTTGATCAGAACGCGCCGCTTAAATCGGAGCACAAGTAGAGTAACATTACCGATTAGTCCGTTGATCGAGTAAGTAGCATAAGAACCCGACACAAACAAGTTCTCCACAGTTTGTTATTCAGATCTCTATTCGGTCATCTTTCCAAACTACAACACACGATAACTTTAAACTTTATATTGTGTGATTTAACCAGGAAATGATTGGAGGTGATTGCTAATTTTAATAAGCTATCATAGTTGTCAAATTCGATTTCAACAAATCTTTTCCTTTGCCTTCAATTTCTAGAACATTCTCCGTAACATGAAGACGTGTCGGGTTCTTCTACTAGTGGTATTTTAATGTAGTATTGAAGATTGAATGTGCAAACCGCAACCGTTTTTTTTTACTACGGAAACGGTGGCTATGGAAAATACAAACCACAACCGTTTTTTTACTACGGAAACGATGGCTATGCGAAATACAAACCGCAATCTTTTGTGACTATGGGAAACACAAGTTTTCTTTTTGAGCTTGATGGATGTCTGTTATCTCAGTTGAGGCGGGCATTGTTTAAATCTGAATATAACTAGATGTTACGTGTAACTTCATGAGCGTTGGGGATTCTCAACGTTATTCGAATGTAAGTGGATCGAGTGATACGCTTATCTATTCTGGTTAAGGTGGGCATGGTTTGTTCGGGAGTAAATCACCACCCAAAGATCAACAACTTGTGAGTGGGAATATGGCTATGAAGAATAGTATGGATAAGAAATCACCGGTACGGGTGATAAGGAAAGTTGCCTCGTTCTAATAGATTAAAAGAAGGATCGTTCTAATAGATTAAAAGAAGGGGTTTACGGTGTTTTGGTAGGTTGAAAGAGGTGAATGGTCCTTGTTTGTCCATGTATGTGACAAAACGGATGCGGTTTGCATTTCCCATAGCCACTGTTTCCGTATACAAAACGGATGCAGTTTGCATATTCAATCTTCATTGCTTCATTAAAACTACACCACACGATAAGTTTACACTTTATAGTGTGTGATTTGACCGGTTGTGAAATTCGTTACGTGCATTCATATTGTTGGACTTCTTGTTCCAAATGCAGTTGTAGGATCCGTACTTAAAGGTCTATCTAAAATGCTTGGAAAATTGTATCAACTCTCCTATATCAACATACTCTTCTCCAGACGCTTAGTTGTTATGAATGACAACTTGAGGGGTCTAGTTAACTTTCAGATTCAGATACAGGAAGCAAATGATTTGTCAAAAGACGTGGTCAATGTAGTAAAATGTGAGCTTTTACACCAACCATATCGAGATACTTTGTGTTAGTTTGATTTGAATTTTGAAAGTTTGAAGCAAGTGTCTGTCTATTCAATTGAGAGGAAAGATGGCCGAATAGAGATATGAACCAACCGAAATCCACAAATTCCAACAAATTGTGTCTAATGCAAGGATCTTCGAATGCGGTGTGTACATTAAATACCGTTCACCGCTTTTTTAGTTGCTTCTGTTGCTTCTCTTGATAAGTTTCTGAACCAACTGAAATCCACAAATTCCAACAGTTTCTTCGTATATCCCGTCCGGTTTCAAAGCCGGTTGAGGATTACGAGTGTTATTTCTGTTGTTCAGTACTTCCGAGATGATTCAAGTGAGTCCTATGAAAACAAGGATCATTCTAATAGATTAAAGAGAATAAACCATTTTTTACCATTTTTTACCCATAGTATACGAGCCGTATAACAATATACGGCCCGTATACAAGCATCGTATACACTGTATACGATCAGTTAAATTTTTTTTCACCAAGTGTATAAGGCCGTATAACAGTATACGGCCCGTATTCATAGGGTAAAAAATGGTAAAAATCTCTTTAACATATTAGAACGATCCAAAAAAACGAAGAACAAAGCCTATTTTCAAAACATGGGTAGATGAAGTCAAATGTGATCAAACTTGGACATCAGACGTAAATTTTGAAGCAAATATGTGGTTCCCAATTGATTACAGAAACCACTAACATACATGTCGTGCATTGTTATAACATCACCGAAGCTGCAGAATTCTCAGCATCCTTAACCTTCGACCTCATACAGTGCTGTAATAGGTTGTGGTTCAGCCAAAATGACATCTAGCATTATCTTGCAAGTTAAATCCACAATCAACGTATACAGGTGCAAGAGAATGGAGAGTTATTTCAGTTATTTCTGTTGATCCACAAATTCCAACAAATTGTGTCTAATGCAAGGATCTTCGTGCATTGTTTAAATCAGAATCAGGTTCTCAAGACAAGGATCGTTCTAATAGATTAAAGAGAATAAACCCTCGTTTCTTCATCTTCATCTTCAAGAACAATGATGAACAGATGATCTGGAATTGGACAACCGCAACCGTTTTAGTGCTTCTCAATCAGATATTATTTATTGAATCATAACTGAAACAGTCGGAAAATAACTAAACCGAACCAACATAGTTGAAGGTTGTCACATCCCGATATTTCCACATATTACCGGTGGGCCCGGCGGGGAGTATCGTGACGTAGTTGATATCATCATTATCAGTACACACAATAATATAGCACAGCGGAAGGCTGGGTAATTAACTATTACAAACCACACTGTCTGAACGTTCGAGTACATGAATAATACAGACGGGAATGTAATAAGATCCACAGGCGGATCATAATGTACAAAGAAACAAAAACTACAGACTTCAGGTATCTTATGGATTTGCAAGATCCTCTATGACACCCTATAGCTCCAGCCTATTTCGGGAAATACCTGTCAATCAATCTTTAGGAAAATACGTCAGTTTACACTGGTAAATACAATTTAACTGACTCGTTTTGAAAACATTTATGAAAATTGATTTAGGTGCACATGGCACAAATCATTTATAACTTGGGACAATTTTTAATAAAATCTTGTATACAGTTTTACATGTTTGCCATACATGTGGGGCCGGTTTGTAAGCCGGACATGATTAACTGACTCACCGCTTATAGAACCCACAAAGGAGTTATCCCCAACTTGTGGGTAATTTTATATTTAGCATTTGCATCTGTCGGGTGCATGCCTGCACCCCGTGCATAAGTCGTGGCCATTATTAACTTAAATGAACCAAGGATATCCAGGACACGGTCGTTAACCCCCAAATGTTTATGTTATCAAACAATAGGGATTAAAACGGGTTATGCGGGTTTATTAAATCACAATCCGACTAAATAATCCCATACCCGACCAAGCGGTATTAATATACCGTATCCCAAGCCCGTATAGGGAAAATAAGTTAAAAGTATTTACCTGGTTGTAACACCCCGTGTTTTCGAACGTCAAAGTCCAAGTCAACTTTGACTTCTTTGACTATAATTAGTCTATTTTATGTTTTATTTGTATTATGTGGAGTAAGTGTTGTTAATCAGAATTAATCGAAGAAATCGAATGTTTAATCAACGCGAACCGATTTACGACTGTGAATAGTAGGAAGTAACAATGCGATAAAGTTAACTAATCAGTAATCAAACCGATCTAACCATCATCGAACTCGAATCTCGAATTACGCAAACTTTGGTTGTTGTTATACGTGTGTGTGTGCCTTATGTGTTACTTGTGCATGTTTACTTTATGTTTTGTGTGGTAATCAATCGAATCAATCGAAACTCGAAACTCAAATCGAATGCAATCGAAATCGAATTATGACGAATGGTAATGTAAGGATAGTGTGAATATAGATGATTGTATGTTAGACATAGTGATTGAGATTGAAAGTAATTTGAATAGGAAACTCTATCGTACTCGTATCGTCTTCAATCGAAATCGAAATATCGAAAATCGTCGCACCGAACACTCGAACCAGGCTGTTGATCGATCAGGCTGTCAGCCGATCGAACAGCCCAGTCGATCGGACGGACTGTCCGATCGAGTAGGCTGTCCGATCGGGAAGCCTGGCCGATCGGCCAACCCTTTCCTCTTTTGGAGCCTATAAATAGGGCTGTGATTGTCATTCTTTCCACTTTTGGAAACTCTCTGACCGACCAGGTCGTGCTCCCCTTCTTTTCTCAGATTTCTTCCGATTTCGGTAAGTTTTCATCCTAAATCTTGTACTTTCTTGATCAATACACACTCCTACACCTTTCTATCTTTCAAATCTTGATTTCTAACCATGAAATCATCAAGATCTAAGCATTCTAGGATGATGTCATCATGGTGTTCTTCAAAGAACATCATGTTTTGGCATCAATCCACCATGAATAGCTCGGATCTAACCGATTTCCACATAAACAAGGTAAGATCTATCAAAGATCTGAACATTTACATGGTGTGAAGGATTGAAAGAAGGATTTCCAACTTTCTTTCAACTCTTTTACACTCAATGCCGTCAAACCGATAGAAACGGAGCTTGAGCCGACTCACCAATCATTCTAGTGGATGAGTGGTTCAAGATTCGGAATCTATCTACGAGGTTTACCGACTTCGGGTTAGACATCAAACTACTGTTCCGAACTGTTCACCGGCCGGACTTGGGTGATTCCTGTCTGAGCAGGGGAAACAAGTAAGAACGAAAGTTCCATGGTTTAGCTCGTTGTCAAACTACCTCGAAATAACGTCAAATAACCAAAACATCCAAGTGTTAGACGAACAGGCCGACCAGGTCAGGATGCTGACCGAACGGTTAGGCTGTCCAAACGAACAACCCAACCGATCGGACATGTTAGCCGATCGACCAGGCCAGCCAATCGGCTAGCAAGTGGCCCCACACTTTGACAATTTCATGAAGTATAGTGTTGAACGAGGTGATGTCCGATCAAACGAACCGTTTGGTAAACATTACTCATCGGATCATGAGATATTATGCTTCAACCCTTAATCGATTTACAACTCGTAGTAGTACGGGGTGCCACCCGATCGAACATGTTGTTCGATCGATCAGGTGACATCTAGCTGAGGACTCACCATCGAAGTGTCCAACCGATCGGTTAAGCCGGCCGATCGAACAGACCGTTCGATCGATCGACCTGAACGGTAAGAACACTTCAGTGTTCTCAAATACTATAACGAAAACTTCAAAAGGTCAAACCATCATACACAAACACATTCTACTCAAAGGAAGAAACAATCCACTCGAACGGTCCAGCCGATCGAGCCTACCGGCCGATCGAACAGACTGTCCGAACGGATCTTCCAACCGAACAAACAACCCGTTCGATCGAACCTGCTGTTCAATCGACCAGGCTGTTCAACCCACTTACACTTGTTTCCATTTTACGTGTATTCATCGTTATGCTATCAAACTGTTCAGGCTAACCCTACTCTCAAGCGCTCCCTTCAATCCATCAATCAATCGCTGTGAGTATACTCGATCCTTTTTTGCTTTTAGCACTTTTGGGTGTTACATACGTTACCTATATCAAAACACAATCGATCACACTACTCAACTATTTGAACGCTAACCGATTCGCATGTATTACGTGACTAAATGAATGCTTGTTGTTATGTTTACACGTGGAATGCTGTCTACCTGCCTTAACGACGTAGTACTATAGTTTGGACTCAGCACCCGTTCACACGGGAGTTGTTAAGGACAATTACTTGCATGGATTACGGTGGTAATCATGTATTGCGAACTGTCTCGGACAGTCAACCCGCAATCATTGGTGTCGATAGATCCATGTCGATAATTAACATGCTTCGTTTTCCTCTGTGTACGTGCTGGTTATGCGTAAACTATTCGAACTCTATTATGCTATTATCAAACTTGTATGCTCACCTTTACATTATATGTATTGACTTTATTTTAACGTATGTGACAGGTTTTTAAGATGTTTGCTTGCTAGGAAAGCGAGGCTAGAATAAAGCTCTAGAGGCCCCCAACAAATAGTCGTCTGTAGATCTTGTCCGACTGGGTCTTTAGGAGCATTTGAACAATATTTATTCGTTTTTAATTAAATCTGAGTTGTCGGAACAGAATTACTTGACTTGTTGTTATCTGTAATAATATATTGTATTATTTGGGATACGGTATGGGACGTATCATTTAACTGAATAGTATTAATAGTTGTTGTGGAAACTTCTGGACAATCTGTTTCGCTCAGTGTCATGCCCCGATGATTCCGCCATCGGTTGGGGTGTGACAGATTGGTATCAGAGCCATAACTATAGGGAATTAGGCAAGACACGACCTAGTCCGGGTCGCTGTCTTAGAGACCTAGACTATAGTTAGGAACCAACAGACCAAGCTTATGTGCTATATTCTAATATTCTTCGCTATCACTGCACTCGAAATTTTCAATTAGAGTCAAGCGATTTAGTCGAGATTAGGTGTGAAAGCCGCAAACTCTCGATTAAATTGTTTGATCAATGCTGATTTTATCAATTTATCAATGATTTCCTCATTATTTTTGATAACGAACGAGGAGAATTATACCAAATCAGGAGTGAAATCCATATTTTGATGAATAATCTCCTCAAATTTTACTAGAACAAGGAAGAAGTTGCTAAGCTAGGGGTGAAACCCTAACCTTGACAACTTGTTCCAGATTTTATTTATCCCACCAAAGCCTCGACGGACTCCAACGACCTGAACTCACAAGTATGACCTAGGGAATACGTGTTGGATGCCCAAGAATCGAGGCAGCAGCGCGATCCCGAAAGTCGAAAAGTGACGAAAAGTCTACCGCGAATAGTCGAATCGCTTTGGGTAGTCAATGTCTAGTAGCCGCAGACAATCTATTTCTCGGGTTCATGTGTCTCGATTCTGAGCCCGCAACTGCTGACTCTGATAATTCGTCGATTTTATGTGCTTTATGTGTGATTATCTGTTTATGTTCTTAATTTTGGTATTTATTCGATTTTTGCTATCACTTTGATCGACACACACGACTCGCATTGCTCTTCTATCTCAAAACGCTAACAAGTCGCTGCAATTCTAGACGATACTATGCTACGATATACGCTATACTGTACTCGACATGCTATACGATTATACGATACTACTTGATATACTATACGCGATCGCTATAAACGACTCGCGAGCTTTGAATGATAGGTTTCTGTATTCTGACTACCTCTGTGATTAAGTGTGTATGTGCTTCTGTGCTTAGGTGTCTCTGTGCTCTACGTGCCTACATGCTTATGTGCTTCTGTGATTATGTGAATCGATGAATTTATGCTTATGTGATTTTGTGATGCGTGTTTCGACGTATTTCTAAGCTTTAGTAAGTAGTAGAGGAGTAAGGTGAGATTCGATTGTTGTGTCTGAGACCTACGACGATGTCTGTTGCAGACCATGTCGTCATCTGGACGCCGAACCCCACTTACTCGCCAAGAGAAGAGAGATAAGCGTCTCGCTACTATCATTGCCAAGAGTGTGGCAAAAGCTGTGAGCGAGGTGTATGAGAACGTCAGTAAATCATCCGTGGAGTCGCGAACTGAAGCCCCTAAGGATGCCAACAAAACTGGTTTCAGCTTCAAACAGCTTAAAGCATGAGGACCCAAGGAATTCACCGGAGAAGATGGTCCTACCGCCATGTTTCAATGGTTCGATTCAGTTGAAGTCACTCTGCGCCAAAGCGGCTGTCCTGAAAATCTCCGCACCCTCAATGCTACAGGCGTCTTCCAGTCCCGAGCTCTAGACTGGTGGACGACCGAACAAAACAAGCGCGGAAATGATGCAGCTTATGAGCTGACTTGGGAGGAGTTGAAGGCCATCATGATGGACGAATTCTGCCCTCCCCATGAACGCCAAAAGCTGGAGGACGAGTTTTGGAACATCAAGCAGAAGGATGGAGACAACGCTGCTTTAACTGCTCGCTTCAAGCAGCTTAGCATCATCTGTCCCGACCAAGTCAAGACGTCAGACATGGCCATCAAGAAGTATATTCGAGCTCTACCCGACTGTGTTGCCGATTTCGTTCATGCTGCCAAGACATCATCGATTGAACAGACCTACTTGCTTGCCGCTGAGATCAATGACAAGCGGGTAAAGTCTGGTTTTTAGGATAAGCATACCAAGTCTCTGCACCAAGCCACCACCGCATCGACCGTCGACACCACCACTGCTCAACCCTCCAAGTCGTCAAGAAGAAAGAAGAAGCACAGCAACAACAGCTCCAGCAACAAGAACTGTGATGTGACAACGACTGCTGCTCCTCTGCAAGCCGTACAGGCTCAGCAGCAGTCTCACCACCGACAAGTTCCAGTGATCAATGCGCCGCCAGCCAAGCGCGCTTACACAGGTCCCCACCCGCTCTGCCCGACATGCTCATACCATCATCCGGTGGGAATCGCCTGTCGTTTCTGTGCCCACTGCAACCTCTACGGGCATTTCATTGCGAATTGTCGCTATGGTCCCCGTCAAGCCCCAGTTCAAGCCGCCGCTCATCAAGCTCTACTCCCAGCCCCTCAAGGCCAACCTACAGCTCAAGCACCCGCGGTCAATGCTCGAGTCTGTTTTGCATGTGGTGATCCTAACCACTTTGCAAACATGTGCCCGAACCGGGTTGTGAAACAAGAACTCCAGCAGCAGCAACAGCAGCAGCCTCAGCAGCAACAGCAAGCAGCCCGTGCCAGAACCTTTAACATCAACGCCCGTCAAGCCCAGGCTGACAACAACGTGGTTAATGGTACGTTCCTTGTGAATGGTATTTATGCATCATGTTTGTTTGATATTGGAGCCGATAACTGCTTTGTGTCATTTGAATTCGAGAAGCTCCTTAGTCGTAAGCGTTCTTATCTCCCCTCGTCATTCGATGTCGAAGTTGCTACTGGACGAACCGTCGCAGTTAACTCTGTTCTTCGTGATTGTACCCTCGAGCTCAACAATCACATTTTCCCAATTGACCTTATTCCCATGCAACTCGGAAGTTTTGACGTCATAGTAGGCATGGACTTTCTTCGCGAAAACCATGCTGAAGTTGTGTGTTTTGAAAAGATGATTCGATTCTCGCTCGCAAATGGTGATCTCTTATGTGTATACGGTGAAACAACTTCGAAAGGTCTCAAGCTCATGTCATGTATCCAAGCTAGCAAGTATCTCCACAAGGAATACAGAGCTTTCTTGGCCAACATTGTAGTAGCGGAGAAGGAAAAGAAAAAGAAGGTTGAAGTCAAAGACGTCCCAGTGGTTCGTGAATTTCCTCAGGTGTTCCCTGATGATCTTCCCGGACTGCCGCCAAGTCGTGATATCGACTTTCGTATCAACCTTATTCCTGGAGCTAACCCTGTTGCTAAAGCCCCTTATCGACTCGCGCCATCCTAAATGAGGGAACTCTCAAACCAACTCCAGGAGCTATTTGAAAAAGGCTTTATTCGCCCAAGCACCTCTCCTTGGGGCGCACCAGTCCTTTTCGTCAAAAAGAAGGATGGGTCATTCAGGATGTGCATCGACTATCGGGAATTGAATAAGCTGACCATCAAGAACCGTTATCCCCTACCTCGAATCGATGATTTGTTTGATCAGCTGCAAGGTGCTAAGTGTTTCTCGAAGATCGATCTACGTTCAGGTTATCATCAGTTACGCATACAAGAGGAAGATATACCCAAAACCGCCTTTCGCACTCGATACGGCCACTACGAGTTCGTTGTTATGCCTTTTGGTCTAACCAACGCGCCCGCGGTTTTTATGGATCTGATGAATTGCGTGTGTACACCTTATCTTGACCGTTTCCTCATCGTGTTCATCGACGATGTCTTGATTTATTCCAAATCGAAAGCCAAACACGCGCAACATCTACGTTTGGTTCTCGAGTTACTCCAGGGGAACCAACTCTACGCCAAGTTCTCCAAGTGCGAATTCTGGTTGGAGGAGGTTCAGTTTCTGGGTCACATCATGAATAGTCAGGGTATTCATGTCGATCCCGCGAAGATTGAAGCTGTTAAAAGCTGGATTACGCCTAAGAACCCGTCTGAAGTTCGTTCTTTTCTCGGACTAGCGGGTTATTATCAACGATTTATCGAAGGATTCTCTAAGATCGTTGTGCCGCTTACTGCTCTTACTCATGAAGACAGGTCTTTTGTTTGGGGAACTGAACAAGAATCTGCTTTTCAAACCCTTAAGCGCAAGCTCTGCAATGCTCCTGTTCTCACGTTGCCAGACGGGAACAACGATTTCATTGTCTATTGTGATGCTTCCAACCTTGGTCTTGGCTGTGTTCTCATGCAACGGGACAAGGTTATAGCTTAAGCATCTCGTCAACTCAAAATCCACGAGAAGAACTATACAACCCACGATCTCGAGCTAGGCGTAGTTGTTTTTGCATTGAAGATTTGGCGACACTGCCTGTATGGTACCAAGTGTACGATCTTCACCAATCACAGGAGTTTACAACACATCTTTAATCAGAAAGAACTTAACATGCGTCAACGCCGATGGGTAGAACTTCTTAGCGATTACGACTGTGAGATTCGTTATCACCCAGGCAAGGCAAACGTTGTAGCCGACGCACTCAGTAGACAGAGTTATTTGCTCAGTATTCGTAATATCCAAGCCCAGCATGATCTCGAAACTCTCATCCGCGAAGCCCAGCATGCCTGTTTTAACGAACGTACCTTGAAGAAGGAGAGAATCTATCACGATGGAGCTCAACTGGTAAGCAAAGCAGATGGGATTTTCTATTATCTGGACCGAATTTGGATCCCTAAGCGGACTGATTTGCGAAAGATTATAATGAACGAAGCCCACAAATCCCGGTATTCCATTCATCCCGGTGCCGATAAAATGTACCAGGATCTTCATTACAAGTACTGGTGGCCGGGCATGAAACGGGATATCGCCCTCTATGTTGGAAGTTGCCTGACTTGTGCAAGAGTTAAGGCTGAACATCAGCGACCTTCTGGCTTACTCGAACAACCTCCAATCCCTATATGGAAGTGGGAGAGCATAGCTATGGATTTCATAACCAAACTTCCGCCCACGCCATTAGGTCACGACAGCATTTGGGTTATAGTTGATCGTCTGACCAAATCAGCCCACTTTTTGCCAATACAGGAAGACTACAAGGTAGAACGACTAGCCCGAATCTACACCGACGAGATCATTTGTAATCATGGTACGCCTCGTGATATCATTTCAGACCGTGATGCTCGGTTTACTTCGCGATTATGGGAAACGTTTCAAGCGGCCCTTGGTACGTCGCTTAACCTGAGTACTGCATTCCATCCTCAAACTGACGGACAGACTGAAAGAACGATCCGTACTCTTGAAGACATGCTCCGCGCGTGTGTCATAGACTTCGGTGGTAGTTGGAACAAATACCTACCGTTAGTCGAATTCTCGTACAAAAACAACTATCATGGCACCATTCGAGGCCTTATATGGAAGAAGATATCGTTCGCCTATTGTGTGGCACGAGATCGGTCATTCGCAATTAACCGGTCCCGAGTTACTACAAGAAACGACTGACAAAATCCTCCAGATTCGAGACAACTTGTCGAAAGCCAGGGATAGGCAGAAAAGTTACACCGATAGAAGACGCAAGCCCCTTTAATTTGACATTGGCGACTACGCACTCCTAAAGGTATCACCTTGGAAGGGTGTGGTCAGATTCGGCAAGAAAGGGATACTAGCGCCTCGATATGTTGGACCTTTTAAGATTCTGGAAAGGATCGGAAAAGTCGCCTACAGACTCGAACTACCGGAGGAACTTAGTAACGTCCACCCAACTTTCCATGTGTCGAACCTCCGAAAGTGTCTAGCTGATCATGATCTGATTGTACCTCTCGACGACCTTCAAGAAAACGAAACGCTACACTTCGTGGAAAAGCCTGTCAAAATCATGGATCGCCAAACCAAGCAACTCAGGCGCTCACGCATCCATATCGTGAAAGTCCGATGGGAAGGCAAACGAGGCGCAGAGTTCACTTGGGAACTCGAAAGCGACATGAAGGCCAAGTACCCGCAGTTGTTCAACTGAAGATCTGAAGCGAGAAATTGGTAAAATCATTCACGATGATGTGCAACTTCGAGCCTAATTTCGGGACGAAATTCCCTAAACAAGGGGAGGCTGTAACACCCCGTGTTTTCGAACGTCAAAGTCAAAGTCAAAGTCCAAGTCAACTTTGACTTCTTTGACTATAATTAGTCTATTTTATGTTTTATTTGTATTATGTGGAGTAAGTGTTGTTAATCAGAATTAATCGAAGAAATCGAATGTTTAATCAACGCGAACCGATTTACGACTGTGAATAGTAGGAAGTAACAATGCGATAAAGTTAACTAATCAGTAATCAAACCAATCTAACCATCATCGAACTCGAATCTCGAATTACGCGAACTTTGGTTGTTGTTATACGTGTGTGTATGCCTTATGTGTTTGTTGGACCGTTGTTTGACCCTAAAACGTTAGTCAAGGTAGCTCATCCTCATATACAAAGGCGGAAACAGAGTATACAAGGTTACAACAGCTTGTCCTTTCAATTCCACAACTTTTATTGCTTTCAAATATGATTTTGACAGAGTTTCGGCTCCTGAGCACTCAAACACGCACCTTAGATCCGCTCTAACTGACATCCCTATATATAGACATTACGGTTCACTCATATGACAGGTCATATGAGCGGACCTGTTACAATATGACAAATAAGCGGACCACACTAAAACCCTATGAGCGGACCTCTTTAACTAATGACCAGAAAAGCGAACCTACTTCTATTTTACATAATATTTACATTTTGACCCCCTGTTGACCAATCTTGACCTAGACTTCTTGTAGACGTAGTCAACAGACATTCCGTGCATCAACAGACTCCCCCTTGGATGTTAACGTAGTCTTTATCAGTCTTCAGATCAATAGTCTTCAGTCTCGATCTTTTCACCAACTCTGCCTTCTCTTTGTAAACATTCTTCACAGGTTCCAGGATTTTCTCCTAGCTCTAACTTCCATCTTCCCATTAGCTGTTGATCCAGACTCCCCCTTTCACAGACTCCCCCTCTCAGTATGCTGGGATCTGAGGTATCTGGTTCAAGCTTTGACAATTTGCCTCCATGGAAATAATGAAGTCTCCAAACCTGTTACTCAACCAATAATCATTACAATCTATCTTTTCTAAACAATAAATACAGATTCAATCAGCTCTAAGAAACCCACTCAAGTTTTCAAGTTCAAGTTAATGACCCTGAACACCTGATTAATCTACCAAGTTCAATTTAATGACCCTGGTTGATCTTTTGACGAATCAAACTGATTTAGTAAAATCATTTTCAACTTATTCTGAAAATAACAAGTATCAACTTAATGAACTTGATTTTGTCTTTGAAAAACAATCAAACTTCCAACAATATAAGCTCTCCTTATTCTTCAGCTCAGAATCTTCTGCATCTGCTTCATCTTTCTAGAATCCGACAATCAACTTTCCACTCTGGTTTGTCTAAAATAAAGCAGAAATAAAATCTTTTTGGATTTTTAATGGTGATCTAAACTAAGAATTGAAATACAGAAAATTTAAATTTCGGAAAGAAAACTATTTACAATTTTTATTTTTGGCGAGCGTGTCAGGGAATCATATCAGCTTTCCAGACAGATTACAAGTACCGTTAAGCTACATTACATACACAGATTTAAACAATTCACCTCGATTGTCGATATACTGATCCATCTTAAATTCTCACACAAACTTCAATCTATTCAGGATACCGTTTAAGTGTTTTAAGAACTTAGATCAATTCATGTGTCCCACCTCTTGAATATACTCCCGTATCCAGAATCTCAATATTCAGTCTTACAGGCAAGAATACTACAATGATGTCTGTACATAAATTAGGGGTTAAATGCAAGAACTGAGGGATCTCAGGTCAGAACTTCCGTTCAGCAGAGAGATATCAGCTTCGACTTTGCAGTGTGTCCCCTTTAGAGGATCTTTTCAGCTACAACAGATGATTATCAATTTTATTGTCTAATCAGCTGAGGGCGTTATGCTATATTTCAAGCATTTTGGATAAAGTATTAGCCAAGGACTAGGTCAGAACTACCGTTCAGCAGAAGTCCCGGAATAATACCCCAGACATCATAGAGTATAAACACCTAGTATATCAGAATACGAGACCTATCAAACTAGATTTCAGGGGTTACCTATATATCCAAGTAGTGTTCCCCACGAATTTCACCAGTTTGAAATTTTAGGTTTATATCCCGAATAAATCTACTAAATGTGCGAAAACCTATCGACACATCGTTAGTGAGAGTGTTTAACTCATTTTGTCTTTCCAAATCTTTAGCATACTGTAATTGTCTAGCCGATGTACAATCATTTTCCCTATATACACAAGTTCTTTTTCAGATTTTATCATGTTTTTGTATTTTTGCATTTTTACTGTTTTTGTATTTTTCTGAAAATAAACTATGTACAACTATCTATCTCCCCTAAATACCAAAACATGTAAAAAATCGACAAACCATCGCAGATTGTTTCTCATCTTCATCCTCAACAGTACTCTCATCAACGCTCACAACCCCATCCGACACCGAAAGCAATTTCATACCATTAAGTTTTAACAAATATTGAAACCGATTTTTATCAAAAGCTTTGGTATGCAAATCAGCTTTTTGTTCGTCAGTGTGGATTTTCTCAATTCGTATCAACTTTTTCTCGAAGCAATCGCGAATAAAGTGATGACGAAGTTCGATATGTTTAGTTTTAGCGTGATGTACTGGATTTTTAGTTATATTAATTGCAGCCTCATTATCAACAAACAGAGGCGTGTTAAGAAACTGCAAACCGTAGTCGCGCATCTGTTGCTGTATCCACAGGATCTGAGAGCAGCAACTGCTAGCAGAAACATACTCCACTTCACATGTAGATAGCGCCACAGATGTTTGTTTCTTACACTGCCAGGTAACCAATCTCGGTCCAAAGAACTGGCATCCTGCAGTTGTTGATTTCGCGTTGACTTTGCAGCATCCGAAATCTGAATCGGAATACCCTTCGAGCGTAAAATCGCCTTTTCTAGGATACCATAACCCCAAGGACGGAGTACCTTTCAGGTAACGTAATATCCTCTTAACAATAATCATGTGCGATGCTCTCGGGTTAGACTGAAATCTTGCTGCGAGGCACGTTGGGTACATGATTTCAGGACGTGAAGCAGTCAGATACATCAAAGAACCTATCATGGAACGGTAAAACGTTTCATCAGCCCTGTCTCCGGTGAGATCTGGATGAATCCCATGATTAGTCGCAAGTGGGGTAGCAGCTGGAGTAGAACTTGACATTCCAAATTTCTCTAGAATATCATGCACGTACTTCGTTTGATGAATGAAAATTCCTTCAGGAAGTTGTTCAACTTGTAAACCCATAAAGAATTTCATCTCCCCCATTGATGACATTTCGAACTTCTGCTTCATCACCTGTTCGAAATCTTTGCATAATTTCTCATTTGTTGACCCAAAAATTATATCATCCACATAAATTTGTACTATCAGAAGATGACTATCAACGACTTTAGTGAAGAGAGTGGCATCCACTTTTCCACGTATGAACTGGTTAGCGAGTAGGTGTTGAGACAAAGTCTCGTACCAGGCCCTCGGCGTCTGATGTAGACCATACAACGCTTTGTCCAACAAATAAACTTTGTTCTTGTGGATTGGGTCAGTAAAGCCCGGCGGCTGACCAACATAAACCTCATCTTTGACCTTCCCATAAAGAAACGCTGATTTAACATCTAACTGATATACTTTGAAATTCTTCCAAGACGCAATGCTAGGAAAATTCTGATAGCCTCTAGTCGTGCAACAGGAGCATAGACTTCAGTAAGATCAATCCCCTCCTGTTGACTAAAGCCCTGAACAACGAGTCGAGCTTTGTTCCTTACAACCACTCCTCTGTCGTCCCTCTTACATTTGAAAACCCATTTTGTATTGATTTTCCTTTGACCCTCCGGCAAATCCACTAACCTCCACACACCCAACTTTTCAAACTGACTTAACTCTTCTTGCATCGCTATGACCCAAGAGTCTTCAGTAAGCGCCTCTTTGTAAGTCCTCGGTTCGACCTGCGAGATAAAATAACTTAATGAAAATTCAGTTTGTAAAGGTGCTACTGTAGAATAAAAACATGTTAAGCCCTGGTCAATTTGACGTCTCGTGCGAACGCCCGATTGCAATTCTCCTATTATCAGCTCCTCTGGATGATAAGAAAGAGTTCGCGGCATCACTTCGCTTGGAACTTCTACATTTCCCTCCAGATTAGTAACATTCTGTTCTGCATCTTGGTCACCAACTTGGTTTGTTTGACTTGACAACTGGATCTGCTCCCCCTCAAGGTCTGAATCACCATGGTCAAAAACTGGCATGTTATCAGCTTCTTGATCATCATTCAACTCCGACTGATTACCAGGAGCAACTTCATCATCATGTTCACCAGCATTACTAGGACCTGCTTCATCATCATTTGAAGTTTCCCGAGGTCTTCTAGAATACTCCGCTGGAAACCTGAGCTGCGACTCATACTCTCGCAAAATATCCAGCTCATCAAAGAAATCTTCTTCTTCCTCTGATTCTTCTCTCATGTCAAACGAATCCCAAAGTTTGTCATAATGATAACGCCATGAATCACCAGGATTCTGTGGCGGCATAGTGTATCCCTGACATTCAACATTTGCTGCCTATTTATCTGCTTCTCGCTTGGAATGAAGACACGTCGCAAAGGACTTGAATTACCCACAAAGATTCCCTCAACGCTCTTCGGACCAAACTTTCCTTTAGGCTCTATCACCGTACAGGGTGACCCAAACGGTTCTAGATACTTCAAATTCGGCTTGCGTTTATTAAGTAGCTCAAAATACGTCTTGTTGAACTTCTTTACAGTAAGAACTCTGTTGAGAGTATAGCATGCAGCAGAAACAGCTTCAGCCCAGAAATTAATTTGTGACACCTGTGTCACTTCAACCATCAAACAAACTCCAAACCAATGAAATATTGTATTTCATACTTTGGACTTGTATAAATATGTGTATCGTTTGCACATATCAACTCTTGTTCGATTTTGGAGCTCTACATCGCTTTCTGGGGAATTATACGCAAACTGGTGCGTAAACATACTCAGTTTAATGCGACAAATACTCCGGAACATCAACATATACTCAACATACCTTAAATAACCTTTACATAACTTAGAAATAAGTTTTGAAGGCTTTGGTATAGCAAAAACAAGTTAATTTCGCTTACAGGGACTAAACTTGACAAACTGCGAAAGTATACCAATTTGAACTGTAACGAACATTCCGGAACATGTCCATAAGTTAAACATACCATAAATATCCTTTACATAGCTTAGAAATAGGCTTTCAGGGGTTTGGTATGCTAAAACAAACTTTTGGATCATTCAGGGGCTAAAAGTGTCAAAAAGTGCACAAGTTTACACTTTCACACATAACTTACGTTCTGAATACATCCGGACATCCAAAAATTTATGTAAGCATCCTAATATTATGCCTTAGTGTTTGGCATAAGAAAAATTCATTCGTCGCGTCATTTGGATCATCTTTCGCGCTTATGCGCATTCCGTCGTAATTAAGCGAACATCGCGATCGTACGGCCAAACGAACCGACATCCGGAATATTTTTGAGCATATTTCAAGTCCCCTACACTTTAACTTCATCTTAGAGCCTTGAAATGAGGTTAACGGGGCTTAAACGTGCCAAAAATAGGCCAAATTACGTGTTTCTGAAGTGCAGGGACCAAAATTGAAAATTCTGATCTGTGAACCTCAGGCGGGGCGCGTAAGGATTGACCAAATCCTTACGCGGGGCGCGTGGGACTGTCAGACGGATTCAATGTATGCATTTAATGCAGTTGGCCTTTTGTTCGATCAAGGGGCGATGCCCTTTCACCCAATCAAGAGCCAAGGGGCATTTTCTGACTTACCACAACATTTCGACAAGTGTACGCACGAGATCACGGCACGATATTCGATAAACGATCCTAACGGTTCCACTTTTCCTATAAATACCCCCCTTTTGTGTAAAAATCACAAGAATCAGATCTAAAAGCTCTAAGTTGAAGTATTGCTTCATACCTGAGTTTCTCTGATCTAGATTAGCATTCGGGGACCCTACGTAAGTATTCTTTCGTTGTTTTATCGCTTTTCGAGTCCGAAGGTCAACGTTTTGTTGACTTTCTGCATTGACCAGCTTATGGTCGATGCGAAGTTCATGGAACTTCATAACGTGAGCGTGATCACGATGGTTATAGTCCGTAGTGACTATACCTACTGATCACCACGTTATCTAGGCTCAGTGACGAGTCGTAGTTTCGGCCAAAATGTGCATTCTTGCATATTTTGTAACCAAACTACTCGTGGGCATCAAAGCCGTTTGTTTTGATGTCAACCCTGTTTTCTAAACTAGTTAAGCATGTCCTAACATGCTTAGCTCGTCACTTTTAGTATAGTGTTTATACAGGGTCGTAAGGTAAGCGATCTAAACCATCGCTTATACTTTCGAACCCGACCCATTTGGTCGATCATTAGGATCCGACCAAACACATTAGGTGACCATAGCTATAGCCTTCCGAGGTTATACCTTGTGGTCACGATGTTAGGCGTTCCAGACGCGTTCTACGCGAACGACGCGTAAGGTAGCATAAGCTACCTAAACGGGTCGTGATGGGTCGCAAGCACTTAGGTTAGGTTTCATTTTAGTATGTAGGCTTTGTTAAACCATATTACACGAGTCTCCATACTCGTTTGGTTTACGAACCCGCATACTATCCGATCCTTCCGATTTGGTCCGGTATATTAACATAGCTACCTATTAGGTGCCGTTTGATATCCCGTGATCTTTAGCATTATCTGGTTATTATACAAGAACTTCAAAGCAATCTCAGGTGAGTACATTGAACCCCTCTTTTACCGTTTTCTAAACTGTTTTGGGGTGAAACACATGTGCCTATCTGTTACATTCATGCTTTCCATGTTTTCACATCATATGCCTGCTATGTTGTTAGTACATTGTAGTACACGATTTCATTACATTTTATGCTATGTATGCCCATTGTGTGCGTACTTAGTACATTGATTTACATAACATTTCTGTTGCATATGTTTACTCAGCATATGGACACATTGATTTACATGAACATTTCTGCTGCATATGTTTACTCAGCATATGGGCACATTGATTTACATAAACATTTCTGCTTCGTATGTTTACTTAGCATACTTAGTACAATTGTTTACATCACATGCCTTCATTTTGTTATGACATTTGGTTTGTTTAACATGGGACAATACATTCATTAACATTAGCTACGCCGTTCGTTAGTAGGTAGTGGTACCATAGGAATTGACAACTCCCGTTTCTGACATCCTGGGTTTGATAGGATTGGAAGGAATGACCGAATTCGATATACATAACTTAGATAAACCTTTAATTTGTTTGAGGGTTTATCGCCACAGTCTCAAGGGTTGGATGTATGCATATTTCACAATACCGCATAAATGTTAATATCAATAGAGCATGCATTTTTCCACAGAACATAACGTTGATTTAAACCACGTTTTACTTCAACGACTTGTTTTGTGCATTTTACATATGGTTTAAGTTGATACATTTCGCTTACCATACATGATACATTTTGGTATACACATTACATGATTTACATTGAACATAAACACGTTGACATTGACATACACATTTGGTGATTTACATTGAACATAGACATTTGACATGGTTTACACAATAAACAATTGAGTTATACAAGAACAAATCTTACATGGTGGATGGTTTGGGTAAATGATTAAGTAACGAGGCGTGTGTAATATGATACAAGCATGGTGGATACGCCGCTGGTACTTCCTATATATAAGTGTTTGTATGGTATTACATATCGTAGCGTTATTTGAATCATTTCAATTTGAGACATATGACATTTTATACAAATAACACACTTTTTACGAGACATTGTTTTACAAACGACTTATCTTATACAAACACATTTTACATGGTTATCCGTTTAACCATACAGTGTCTTCTTATTTATACATATCATCTGATTTTATCGTTTTTCAAATGATTTACAAGATAAAGCAAATTACAAGGTTCATGACTAAACATTTTCTCAAACATAAGTCATGAATTCCGTTTTCACAAAACCAATGTATCTCACAGGCATTTTTTATGCTGACGTACCTATTTTCACATGTGTTTTCAGGAGATGATGCATAGGACTTATCAAGATATACTTAGGCGGACCTGTGCCTTAGTGACTTAAACCAAGACAAGAACTAGTTAATTTATGTTATGTACTATTTGGTTCTTGTTTGAACAATGTAAACTTTCATGTTTAATCAATAAAACGGAACTTCAATTGCCATGGATTTGAAACAATTAATTCTGTTACAACACTCCCCGACATTTCCGCCACGTTTTGTATGTTCTACGTGGTCGGGGTGTGACAGAAAAGTTGGTATCAGAGCCAATGGTTATAGGGAATTAGGTTATTAGTAATGCTTTGACCTAGTCTATAACCTTCCTAGGACCCTAACGCGAGTTCACTTGCGTTTAGTCATAAAACAATACCGTCACCTATCCTTAGGCGACGACCACAACAAGAGCATAAATTTCAAAACCGCTTTGAAAACCAATCATCTGTTCTAGGATGATTGATTACTAGGTTTTGAACCCTCTGTTATAAGGTTTTGAACCCCTTTGAATTTTCAAAACTCTCGTCAAAGTTTTGGGTCCTAAATAGTGTGAACACGTGCGAACTGGAAGAGTGAATGCCTGTACCCTGGGTTTTCTGTCCAAGGTTAGAGTGTTCGTACAAATCCACATAATCGGACCAGTCACTCTTACCTGGGAACTCTTGGGGTGAGTGTCCACTTATAGGCGAGCATGTCTTCGCGATACACTATGAGGATCTATTTACTTTGATTCAGCCTTGGTGTTGTTTGTTTGATTCATGATTCAAACAAATGACCATCAACTGTGATTACGGTCTGTGATTGTAACATCTTATTCTTACCCAATACCATTTTATTTGTTTCCTTTTAATGTTTTCCTCTTTTAGAATGCCTCCTCGACGTGAACACCAGATAGCAACTGCCGAGCTGGCAGAAATTATTGCGCAGTAGATGGCTGCTCAATTCCCAAATCTCTTTGCTCAATGGAACCAAGCCAACAACAACAACAATGGTACATGCAATTTCAAGAACTTTAACTCGGCTAAACCACTCAAGTTTAGTGGTTCTGAGGGAGCAACTGGGCTTCTTCAATGGTTCGAGAGCATCGAGAATACTTTTCGCCACGTGCAGTGTCCGGATAATCGCAAGGTCGAGTTTTCTTCGAGTGTGTTTCAGAAGAGGGCTCTTACATGGTGGAACGGGGTAATGAGAGACCGTGGTGCAGATGTTGCTCTAGCACAGACATGGGCTGAACTGAGAGCTCTTATGATGAGGGAGTTTTGTCCTCGTCATGAACAACGAGCATTGGAGAAAGTTTGATGATTTGAAACAAGATAGTGGCGAACACAGGGCATATACTGATAGGTTTGAGGAGTTGAGTCTACTTTGCCCGACTATGGTCGCCCCACTCGACAAGGCTATCGAAAGGTACATCGACGGCCTGCCTGACTCGGTACAAGACATTGTCACTGGTAGCAACCCTACCACACTCCGTCAGGCCATTGAGCTATCTGCAACCTTGACTGAATCGCAGATCAGAAAGCATAAACTTTTTCGAAAGGGTGACAAGAAGCCAATCGAGGAATCAAAGACCATGGATGAACAGATTGGATCCCCTGAGAAGTCTAAGAAGCGTAAGGCTTCGCAGAATTGTGCGATTGCTGCTCAACCCAACCAAAACACCCGCAACCAACCAACTCAACCTCCTGCAAAGAAACCTTATGCCGGTACTGCACCGAAATGTGACAAATGTAATGCACACCACTTAGCTCACCTACAGTGCCGATTATGTGCATCATGTGGGCGACTCGGTCACCTGGCAAATGCTTGTCGATTTACCCAAACCAAGGTGGTCCAAACCAACCTCAAGTAAATCCTGCTCAAGCTCGTCTTCCACTAGGTCCTTGCTTCAACTGTAACGAAATGGGCCATTTCCGGAGAAAGTGCCCAAAGATTGCTAATGCGAATCCAACGCAAGGATGAGCATCGGACCAACTGGAAGACAATGTTGTTTAGAGATAATCAAGCCTTATGTAGTATTTTCTTTTGTAATCAAGGCCCATGAAACAGTTGTTGTTGTTTATAAATAAATCTTTTTATTTTACATTGCAATGTTCAAATGTGATGTTATGTATAAACAACGTATCCTCTTCAATACCGACAATCAAGGGACCGTATTCCTTGAAGAACAGACTACCCCGTAATTTTTTTCCATTTTATCATCTCTTGTGTTCTCCACGAATACCCAAAGTACCACTATAAATTCTTAATAGGGTACCTAAGGGTATTTCCGTATATTCAAAAATTATTGTACCTCAATTCGAAAATTTCGTTTTCTTGAAAACGAAATCGAATTTATAGGAGATCTTTCTATCTTCATAGTTAGATTCTTGCTAATGTTTAAAGTACCGAATGAAATCCATGAAATGGATTCCTAGTGTGCTTTAAATGCATGTACGTGATCAACAAAACAAATTAACAAATTAAAGATCTAGATAAACAATTTTGTGGTTATGTGACTATGTGTTTATGCATCTTGTCTTTCCATTTATGCATTTTGTGTTTTTGTATACTCTGGATATTCGCTATCCAAATCCTCGTAGAATCTTTCATACCTTCATATAAGGGATTCGTAGTAGGACATTCAAAAAGGTACTATCTTAAATCCTTAATGGACTTCTACGTTGTAGTTAAGTCCCTTGGATTATAAAGTACTATTCCAAAGTTTAAGGACAATACGCGTCGATATAGCTGAAGAGATTGGTTCGACAATCTAGTTAAAGACATCCTACATCGATGTAGTTAAATATTCCCCGTGGGTAGTTAATTAAATATTCCCCGTGGGTAGCTTAATTAAATATTCCCCGTGGGTAGTTTAATGAAATATTCCCCGTGGGTAGTTTAATTAAATATTCCCCGTGGGTAGTTTAGTTAAATAGATCATTCGTTGATCTAAGTTAAAGAGATTGGTTTGACAATCTAGTTGAATATATCATGCGTTGATATAGTTAAAGAGGCCCCCGGGTGGTCTAGTTAAAGAGATCCTACGTCGATCTAAGTTAAAGAGATTGGTTTGACAATCTAGTTGAATATATCATGCATTGATATAGAGGCCCTCGGGTGGTCTAGTTAAAGAGATCCTACGTCGATCTAAGTTAAATAGATTGGTTCGACAATCTAGTTAAAGACATCCTACGTTGATGTAGTTAAATATTTCTCTTGGGTAGTTTAGCTGAAGAGATTATTCGTTTGATATTTTTCCCATACGCATTATGAAATGAACTGTGCGGACTGTGCAAGGAAGTACGTAATTATGGAGGCCTACATAATTATGGAATTCAGTGCACAGAAACCACAGGGAGTTTTGTCATGTGTTAAGACCTACAGTGACAAGAGTAATGATACGGGAAAAGTCTTGGATTTTGACCAATGTCATTTATCCTTACACTCCCCAATTCTGATTTCAAGCACGCACAAGTTTCCTCTAAAACTAAATTTCGGGACGAAATTTCCTAAAGTAGGGGAGACTGTGACACCTGTGTCACTTCAACCATCAAACAAACTCCAAACCAATGAAATATTGTATTTCATACTTTGGACTTGTATAAATATGTGTATCGTTTGCACATATCAACTCTTGTTCGATTTCGAGCTCTACATCGCTTTCTGGGGAATTATACGCAAACTAGTGCGTAAACGTACTCGGTTTAATGCGACAAATACTCCGGAACATCAACATATACTCAACATACCTTAAATAACCTTTACATAACTTAGAAATAAGTTTTGAAGGCTTTGGTATAGCAAAAACAAGTTAATTTCGCTTACAGGGACTAAACTTGACAAACTGCGAAAGTATGCCAATTTGAACTGTAACGAACATTCCGGAACATGTCCATAAGTTAAACATACCATAAATATCCTTTACATAGCTTAGAAATAGGCTTTCAGGGGTTTGGTATGCTAAAACAAACTTTTGGATCATTCAGGGGCTAAAAGTGTCAAAAAGTGCACAAGTTTGCACTTTCACGCATAACTTACGTTCTGAATACATCCGGACATCCAAAAATTTATGTAAGCATCCTAATATTATACCTTAGTGTTTGGCATAAGAAAAATCCATTCGTCGCGTCATTTGGATCATCTTTCGCGCTTATGCGCATTCCGTCGTAATTAAGCGAACATCGCGATCGTACGACCAAACGAACCGACATCCGGAATATTTTTGAGCATATTTCAAGTCCCCTACACTTTAACTTCATCTTAGAGCCTTGAAATGAGGTTAACGGGGCTTAAACGTGCCAAAAATGGGCCAAATTACGTGTTTCTGAAGTGCAGGGACCAAAATTGAAAATTCTGATCTGTGAACCTCAAGCGGGCGCGTAAGGATTGACCAAATCCTTACGCGGGGCGCGTGGGACTGTCAGACAGATTCAATGTATGCATTTAATGCAGTTGGCCTTTCGTTCGATCAAGGGGCGATGCCCTTTCACCCAATCAAGAGCCAAGGGGCATTTTCTGACTTACCACAACATTTCGACAAGTGTACGCACGAGATCACGGCACGATATTCGATAAACGATCCTAACGGTTCCACTTTTCCTATAAATACCCCCCCCCTTTTGTGTAAAAATCACAAGAATCAGATCTAAAAGCTCTAAGTTGAAGTATTGCTTCATACCTGAGTTTCTCTGATCTAGATTAGCATTCGGGGACCCTCCGTAAGTATTCTTTCGTTGTTTTATCGCTTTTCGAGTCTGAAGGTCAACGTTTTGTTGACTTTCTGCATTGACCAGCTTATGGTCGATGCGAAGTTCATGGAACTTCATAACGTGAGCGTGATCACGATGGTTATAGTCCGTAGTGACTATACCTACTGATCACCACGTTATCTAGGCTCAGTGACGAGTCGTAGTTTCGGCCAAAATGTGCATTCTTGCATATTTTGTAACCAAACTACTCGTGGGCATCAAAGCCGTTTGTTTTGATGTCAAACCTGTTTTCTAAACTAGTTAAGCATGTCCTAACATGCTTAGCTCGTCACTTTTAGTATAGTGTTTATATAGGGTCGTAAGGTAAGCGATCTAAACCATCGCTTATACTTTCGAACCCGACCCATTTGGTCGATCATTAGGATCCGACCAAACACATTAGGTGACCATAGCTATAGCCTTCCGAGGTTATACCTTGTGGTCACGATGTTAGGCGTTCCAGACGCGTTCTACGCGAACGACGCGTAAGGTAGCATAAGCTACCTAAACGGGTCGTGATGGGTCGCAAGCACTTAGGTTAGGTTTCATTTTAATATGTAGGCTTTGTTAAACCATATTACACGAGTCTCCATACTCGTTTGGTTTACGAACCCGCATACTATCCGATCCTTCCGATTTGGTCCGGTATATTAACATAGCTACCTATTAGGTGCCGTTTGATATCCCGTGATCTTTAGCATTATCTGGTTATTATACAAGAACTTCAAAGCAATCTCAGGTGAGTACATTGAACCCCTCTTTTACCGTTTTCTAAACTGTTTTGGGGTGAAACACATGTGCCTATCTGTTACATTCATGCTTTCCATGTTTTCACATCATATGCCTGCTATGTTGTTAGTACATTGTAGTACACGATTTCATTACATTTTATGCTATGTATGCCCATTGTGTGCGTACTTAGTACATTGATTTACATAACATTTCTGTTGCATATGTTTACTCAGCATATGGACACATTGATTTACATGAACATTTCTGCTGCATATGTTTACTCAGCATATGGGCACATTGATTTACATAAACATTTCTGCTTCGTATGTTTACTTAGCATACTTAGTACAATTGTTTACATCACATGCCTTCATTTTGTTATGACATTTGGTTTGTTTAACATGGGACAATACATTCATTAACATTAGCTACGCCGTTCGTTAGTAGGTAGTGGTACCATAGGAATTGACAACTCCCGTTTCTGACATCCTGGGTTTGATAGGATTGGAAGGAATGACCGAATTCGATATACATAACTTAGATAAACCTTTAATTTGTTTGAGGGTTTATCGCCACAGTCTCAAGGGTTGGATGTATGCATATTTCACAATACCGCATAAATGTTAATATCAATAGAGCATGCATTTTTCCACAGAACATAACGTTGATTTAAACCACGTTTTACTTCAACGACTTGTTTTGTGCATTTTACATATGGTTTAAGTTGATACATTTCGCTTACCATACATGATACATTTTGGTATACACATTACATGATTTACATTGAACATAAACACGTTGACATTGACATACACATTTGGTGATTTACATTGAACATAGACATTTGACATGGTTTACACAATAAACAATTGAGTTATACAAGAACAAATCTTACATGGTGGATGGTTTGGGTAAATGATTAAGTAACGAGGCGTGTGTAATATGATACAAGCATGGTGGATACGCCGCTGGTACTTCCTATATATAAGTGTTTGTATGGTATTACATATCGTAGCGTTATTTGAATCATTTCAATTTGAGACATATGACATTTTATACAAATAACACACTTTTTACGAGACATTGTTTTACAAACGACTTATCTTATACAAACACATTTTACATGGTTATCCGTTTAACCATACAGTGTCTTCTTATTTATACATATCATCTGATTTTATCGTTTTTCAAATGATTTACAAGATAAAGCAAATTACAAGGTTCATGACTAAACATTTTCTCAAACATAAGTCATGAATTCCGTTTTCACAAAACCAATGTATCTCACAGGCATTTTTTATGCTGACGTACCTATTTTCACATGTGTTTTCAGGAGATGATGCATAGGACTTATCAAGATATACTTAGGCGGACCTGTGCCTTAGTGACTTAAAACGAGATAAGAACTAGTTAATTTATGTTATGTACTATTTGGTTCTTGTTTGAACAATGTAAACTTTCATGTTTAATCAATAAAACGGAACTTCAATTGCCATGGATTTGAAACAATTAATTCTGTTACAACAGTCCCCGACATTTCCGCCACGTTTTGTATGTTCTACGTGGTCGGGGTGTGACATAATTGGTAACTTAGAGTCTGGAAGCATCGTTCTGGCTGTCTCGATTAGCGTCCGGTTTTTGCGTTCTGCAACTCCATTCTGCTGCGGAGTGTACGGAGCACTAAACTCATGCAGTATACCTCGTTCATCACAAAATTCTTACATCTTACTGTTTTTGAACTCAGTACCATTATCACTGCGAATTCTACAGATCGGCCTTTGGTACAAATTCTCAATTCTTTTAAACAATGCTACCAGGCTGTCAAACGTCTCGTCTTTGGATTTCAAAAACATAACCCAAGAAAATCTGGAATAATCATCAGTCACGACCAAGCAGTAGGAATCTCCTGTTATACTATTGACACTCAATGGACCAAACAAATCCATGTGAAGTCTTTCCAAAGGTCTTGAAACTGAATTGACTTGCTTTGTAGGGTGTGACTTTTTCTTCTGTTTGCCTTTGACACAACTTATGCACTCCCCTTCCAGATGAAAACCTTTAACATGCACTCCAGTGACCAAATCGTTATGCACCAAGTGATTCATTTTCCTTAGGTGAATATGCCCCATCTTTCGGTGCCATAACCTTGATTCTTTTTCCGTTGCTCTGGACACAAAACAATGAGCCTGACCCGTGGTTGTAGTAGCGACGCTCATGTCCAACATGTACAGATCGTTGACTCTTGGTGCCCTCATGATGATCCACTCTTTAGGTATCACGAATCCCGGTTTCAAGATCAAACATTCTTTGTCGGTGAAATGAGTAGTATACATCCTGTCACAAATCTGGGAGATACTCAGCAGGTTGTTCTCCAGCTCAGCGATGTAGTTAACTCTCTCAAACGTTACGATGCCATTTGATAACGTTCCTTCACCTATGATCCTTCCTCCTTGATTACCCGCAAAACCCACGTAACCACCGTTAATGTTATTCACATCATACAGCAGCGCGGTCTTCCCTGTCATATGTCTCGATGCTCCACTATCCATGATCCACCTGGATACAAGTTTTGGAAGATCCTGCACATAAGAAATCATCATTTAAACAACTTCAAGAAAGATGCCGATTCATGCTTCGCGAACCAGGAAGCTCCGGCAATTCAAACTGTTTAGTCAAACATTGAGTCCACCCAGGCCTCATCAACCTTAGGTGCAACCTTGACTCTCGCAATTTGAATTTTGAAATTTTCAGCCTTGAGAGGCGGAAAATTTGCATCATAATCAACAATAATTGGCTCTTCAGCCTTTTTCTCATCAGAATTTGAAACTTTCTTCTCAACATTTGAATCAATTTTAGGTTTCCACACCTGTTGAGTTACTGCAACCCTTTTGTAAAATTTGTCATTTTTAGTTACCGACTTTTCTACAGGTTCAGTTTTTACTTTTAGGTTGTCGATTTTAGCGTTTTTCTTTTCAACAACTTTCTTCTCAACATACATCGGTGCTTTACCCTTCACATCAACCTTCTTTTGTTGAGTCTTCACAGCTTCAGTCTTAGGATTCACATATGTACACTTTCGTGCAATATGACCAACCTGTTCACATCTAAAACAAGTACGAGTATCAGCTACCCGAATCGTGCCTTCAGACTGAGCCTGTGAAACTCTCTTCTCAAAAAATTCTTTGTTCGATTTTGAAAAAAATTCTTTTTCTTCATCAGCAAGTGAACTTGAACTGTTCACAAACTTTTTCTTTTCAACAAACCTCTTGTGTGAAATATTCTTTTTCTGAAACGGTTTACCCCCCTGATAACCACCCGACCAGTTGTTTCTGTTGTTATTGTAAAAACACGGTGGATAACCAGTTTTCTTGTTGTAAACCCTGTCTTTCTTTCGACTCAAATTGTTCACAGCTGACAACTCTACTTCAACAAGTTTGAAAACATTTGTCAATTTGTTCATGTTAACATTCTCGATCGGAAACTCTGAATCCGAAAACAACTTATCCGAACCCATCATCTTGTACATAACAAGGTTTGATTCTTCATCTAAGTTGTTCTTGGACTTTTGTTTCGGAATGTATTTATCCAAGAAACACCCATCCTCCTCAGAAGTGTCACAATCCGGTTTAAGCACTTTGTCTACCACACTTTTCACCACATCACTTTGGACACCCTCGTCATTGGAAGACGTGAACATGACATCAATGTTCTCAGGAAGTTTAACATCACTTTCTTCCTCAATTTCCACCAAACTAGACTGCTTTTTCGTGTAGTTGTCTAAGATTGGCGGTGGAACTTTGTGAAACCCTACACCCGTTCCATCAGAAAACACATCCTCGCCAACTTTGTTTTCCCTATAGGTTTGGGAACAATATGCTGCAAAACAAAGCTTGCTGAGCTATAGCTGTTTAACTTCAACTGAATTCTTTCATTTTCAATTTCCGCTTCTTGAACTTTAAGTTTCAATTTAGCAATTTCATCCAGTTGATTGTTAATTAATTCTTCTTTTATTCTTACCACAGCTCTCAGATGTTCGTTTTCTTTAAATGTTTTACCATTACGATCATCACTATCTTTGACAACGTTTTTCAATTTTTCAAACTTTTCAGAAATTTGACGGTTTTCAAGAACTAACTTTTCATTTTCACATTTAATTTTCTCTTGTTCAGTTTTATCATTTTCAATTTGAAATGTTAATTCCTTGATCCGTTCAGTTGAAGCTTTTACTGTTTTGTCACGACCTAGAATCTGATCCTCAACTTTTTTAACTTTCATTGTCAGATTCTTGATTTTCTCACTGTTTAGGTACGTGACAGTGCTACAAAAATTGCATTGTTTAGTGCAATTTTTGCAGTCAGCATTTCCATCGACTTTGTTACCTGACACATTCGTTGACGCATTTTGACTGACCTGATCCTTTGACTCAGTAACAGAAATAGGATCTACCTCGAGTGCTTTTGCAGCCAGCACTTTGTCAGCCATCTTTCCCAGGTTCTCAGCTGTCAACTCCTGCGTAGTATCGATCAAACCTGTATCAATCTCTTCTTTTTCTTTCATCTCTTTCTCCTCTTTCTCCTTTCTCTCTTTCTCTTTCTCTTCTTCAATCATCTTCTCAGTTGGCGTTCCCCGCCACTTGTGCTGCCAATACTAATCATCCTCTTTTATCTCCTTGATGATGGCTTCCATATCAAGTGTGCTGTCATCAATCGCAATGTTTCCATACCGATCAAGATAACATTCCCTATCTGGATCCCATCTATTTGCTCGTCTTGCTTCCAGATAAATGCGAGAGATCTTCAAGATTCTGTTTTCAGTAATCATCTTTCTATAACAGTACTTCTGCTCATCAGTACGATCATCTTTCCACGGAATCGGTTCATCATCATTAGCCATGAATGCGTAACCAACCGCATCTTCTTTCGGTAACACTTCCTTACTCCAATCGTACCCCTCATCATCATAAATCACTGCGAGAGCCCTTGATTTGTCTCTATTAGCTTCAGTCTATTTCAATCTCGGCGGCTCAGATTTATTTTGATGATAAATTGCCTTTTTGTAGTAATCATCTCGAAATGGATTCTCTGACTCATCTGCGTACGTGTTTCTGCATTCACGCTTGAAGTGACCCTTCTGCTTACACTTAAAGCACGTCACCTTGGATTTCCTTGGATTTATCGAACCCCAACTTTGTAGATGGACCACCGATCGTCTTTCTCCCGGTAATTTCCATGAAACGTTGAGCACGTCGAACAGCACTTGCCATTGCCCAACGAATGTCAATAAGCTCCATTTCTTCGGGGTCTATCTGATCGTAATCTTCTTTTGTCAGATTTGTATTCCCGATCTTACCAGCCACCAACCCTTCATAAGATTCCAACACAGATGCCAAGAAATCCATTTGTTGCTTAGCCGACTCCTCATCAAAATTCTGTGCGTTCTTCAAATCTATCGCGATATTGCATGAAAACTTCGCATCAGAACGATTTGCAGAAGACGTAGATCCACTGTGATAACCACTGTGACTTCCACTGTTTGAACTGCTTTGACTTTCTTTGTTTGCTGAAGAAACATTCTCAGCAGAAAATGCAGTTTTTGGAGAAGTAGCTTTCAGCATCAAGCTTTTCGGATAGTACAAATCCAGGTTTTGCTGATAAGATGAGTGATTGACTTTGTATGTTTTCTTCAGTTCTAGCTCATGACTTTCAAGTCTCTCAATCACCAAATCTGGAGTCAAATTTTCAAGAGCAATAGTGTTCTTCAACATCAGTGCGTAATATCTCCAATCCACTTCATCTGGTAATGAATCGAACAGTTTGTCAACAAGTTCTTCATCAGAATACGTGATCTTATGTCGTGCAAGTTCCAGCTTCAGATGACCGGACCTTTCAATCATTTTACAAACCGATTCATTTTTAAGACAACTAAACATGTCAAACTCTTTTCTAAGAAGTTTCGTTTTATCTTTTACAATCTCATTACTCCCTAGACACTTTTTCTTGAGTTTTTCCCATAAATCTTTAGCATTGGAGTAGTCTATCAACGAAATAATGTCTTCCCGCACCGACTGAAACAATAAAGCCACACACTTTTGCTCGGCTACAAATCCTTCAATTTCTTCTTTTGATCTCAATGCTTCACCATTCTTCTTCCCATTTGCATATCCGTTTTTCATACTCTTCCAACTTGCGAATGCAAATGCCATCAGCCAGTCTTCAAACTTTGTAGACCACCTACTATAATCTTCTATAGCCATTAGCTTCGGAGGTTTGTTGAATGTACCAAATGCACTCTCCGACTCCCAAGCTTCTTTCTTTTTCTCTTTAGGTGTATCCTCATTCGTATTGCTTGAAGACGTATCGTTGTTTCCCGAACTACCCATGAAAGCATACATGTCGCTGAAGGGATTCATGAAAATATCATCCATTTTGATTATTCCTGCAAAAACAACCAACACAAAAAAAAAATTTCAAATTTTTGAAAATCTGGACAAATAAGCGAATCAATCTGTGATTGACAGATGAGCGGACCAGTAAGGTTCAAATAAGCGAACCCAATAAACAGATCGCAGTTTGAGCGAACCAGAAAATGTCACAAGAGTGAACCCAAAAATGTCCTTTTGAGCGAACCAGAAAATGAACGTTCGAGCGGACCAGATAGTGTCCGTTCGAGCGAACCAGTCAGTAAAAGTGTCTGAAAAGCGAACCAAAATAGGTGTTTCGAGCGAACCTATTGTTAATTTCGAGCGAACCTAACCACTAATGTACGAAAAAGCGGACCACTTTGTTCGAAAAAGCGAACCTTTGTTTTTAGCCTGTTTTTACCATTTTTAGTCCGAATTTCACTCTAAAACTTTCTAGGGTTTGTTATTAGTGTGTTTTACACGTTATACTCAATTTTCAGACAATTTCAACCGTAGGAACCACTGAAAACCGAAAAAGTATGAGAGAAAGTGAGTAGAAAAGAGAGATTTCTGCAGATATAAGCTGTAGTAGTATGAACTCCTCGTCCTGAGCTCTGATACCACTTGTTGGACCATTGTTTGACCCTAAAACGTCAGTCAAGGTAGCTCATCCTCATATACAAAGGCGGAAACAGAGTATACAAGGTTACAACAGCTTGTCCTTTCAATTCCACAACTTTTATTGCTTTCAAATGTGATTTTGACAGAGCTTCGGCTCCTGAGCACTCAAACACGCACCTTAGATCC
This sequence comes from Helianthus annuus, assembly GCF_002127325.2. Lineage (NCBI taxonomy): Eukaryota > Viridiplantae > Streptophyta > Magnoliopsida > Asterales > Asteraceae > Helianthus > Helianthus annuus. Next base: position 82,250,719 of record NC_035438.2, read on the forward strand.
GCTCTAACTGACATCCCTATATATAGATATTACGGTTCGCTCATATGACAGGTCATATGAGCGGACCTGTTACAATATGACAAATAAGCGGACCACACTAAAACCCTATGAGCGGACCTCTTTAACTAATGACCAGAAAAGCGAACCTACTTCTATTTTACATAATATTTACATTTTGACCCCCTGTTAACCAATCTTGACCTTGACTTCTTGAAGACGTAGTCAACAGACATTCCGTGCATCAACAGTGTTACTTGTGCATGTTTACTTTATGTTTTGTGTGGTAATCAATCGAATCAATCGAAACTCGAATCGAAACTCGAAACTCAAATCGAATGCAATCGAAATCGAATTATGACGAATGGTAATGTAAGGATAGTATGAATATAGATGATTGTATGTTAGATATAGTGATTGGGACTTAAAGTAATTTGAATAGGAAACTCTATCGTACTCGTATCGTCTTCAATCGAAATCGAAATATCAAAAATCGTCGCACCGAACACTCGAACCAGGCTGTTGATCGATCAGGCTGTCAGCCGATCGAACAGCCCAGTCGATCGGATGGACTGTCCGATCGAGCAGGCTGTCCGATCGGGAAGCCTGGCCGATCGGCCAGCCCTTTCCTCTTTTGGAGCCTATAAATAGGGCTGTCATTGTCATTCTTTCCACTTTTGGAAACTCTCTGACCGACCAGCTCGTGCTCCCCTTCTTTTCTCATATTTCTTTCGAATACCCTAAGTTTTCATCCTAAATCATGTACTTTCTTGATCAATACACACTCCTACACCTTTCTATCTTTCAGATCTTGATTTCTAACCATGAAATCATCAAGATCTAAGCATTCTAGGATGATGTCATCATGGTGTTCTTCAAAGAACATCATGTTTTGGCCTTAATCCACCATGAATAGCTCGGATCTAACCGATTTCCACATAAACAAGCTAAGATCTATCAAAGATCTGAACATTTACATGGTGTGAAGGATTGAAAGAAGGATTTCCAACTTTCTTTTAACTCTTTTACACTCAATGCCGTCAAACCGATAGAAACGGAGCTTGAGCCGACTCACCAATCATTCTAGTGGATGAGTGGTTCAAGATTCGGAATCTATCTACGAGGTTCACCGACTTCGGGTTAGACATCAAACTACCGTTCCGAACTGTTCACCGGCCGGACTTGGGTGATTCATGTCCGAGCAGGGGAAACAAGTAAGAACAAAAGTTCCATGGTTTAGCTCGTTGTCAAACTACCTCGAAATAACGTCGAATAACCAAAACAACCAAGTGTTAGATGAACAGGCCGACCAGGTCAGGATGCTGACTGAACGGTTAGGCTGTCCGAACGAACAGCCCAACCGATCGGACATGTCAGCCGATCGACCAGGCCAGCCGATTGGCTAGCAAGTGGCCCCACACTTTGACAATTTCATGAAGTATAGTGTTGAACGAGGTGATGTCCGATCGAACGAACCGTTTGGTAAACATTACTTATCGGATCATGAGATACTATGCTTCAACCCTTAATTGATTTACAACTCGTAGTAGTACGGGGTGCCACCCGATCGAACATGTTATGCGATCAATCAGGTGACATCTAGCTGAGGACTCACCATCGAAGTGTCTAATCGATCGGTTAAGCCGGCCGATCGAACAGACCGTTCGATCGATCGACCTGAACGGTAAGAACACTTCAGTGTTCTCAAATACTATAACGAAAACTTCAAAAGGTCAAACCATCATACACAAACACATTCTACTCAAAGGAAGAAACAATCCACTCGAACGGTCCAGCCAATCGAGCCTATCGGCCGATCGAACTGACTGTCTGAACGGATCTTCCAACCGAACGAACAACCCGTTCGATCGAACCTGCTGTTCGATCGACTAGGTTGTTCGACCCACTTACACTTATTTCCATTTTTCATGTATTCATCGTTATGCTATCAAACTGTTCAGGCTAACCCTACTCTCAAGCGCTCCCTTCAATCCATCAATCAATCGCTGTGAGTATACTCGATCCCTTTTTGCTTTTAGCACTTTTGGGTGTTACATACATTACCTATATCAAAACACAATCGATCACACTACTCAACTATTTGAACGCTAACCGATTCGCATTTATTACGTGACTAAATGAATGCTTGTTGTTATGTTTACACGTGGAATGTTGTCTACCTGCCTTAACGATGTAGTACTATAGTTTGGACTCAGCACCCGTTCACACGGGGGTTGTTAAGGACAATTACTTGCATGGATTACGGTGGTAATTATGTATTGCGAACTGTCTCGGACAGTCAACCCGCAGTCATTGGTATCGATAGATCCATGTCGATAATTAACATGCTTCGTTTTACTCTGTGTACGTGTTGGTTATGCGTAAACTATTCGAACTCTATTATGCTATTATCAAACTTGTATGCTCACCTTTACATTATATGTATTGACTTTATTTTAACGTATGTGACAGGTGTTTAAGATGTTTGCTTGCTAGGAAAGCGAGGCTAGAATAAAGCTCTAGAGGCCCCCAACAAATAGTTGTCTGTAGATCTTGTCCGACTGGATCTTTAGGAGCATTTGAACAATATTTATTCGTTTTTAATTAAATCTGAGTTGTCGGAACAGAATTACTTGACTAGTTGTTATCTGTAATAATATATTGTATTATTTGGGATACGGTATGGGACGTATCATTTAACTGAATAGTATTAATAGTTGTTGTGGAAACTTCTGGACAATCTGTTTCGCTCAGTGCCATGCCCCGATGATTACGCCATTGGTTGGGGTATGACACTGGTGATAGCAGTAAAATTCCTAAGGTTCTTGAAGGCACTTTTTACCGGAATCTATTTAATCTATATAAAAGGTTTAATTAACCTATTAGGATGCTAACGGGTCTTTAATTAAGTCAAGGATTTAGACCGGCTAGCTAAAAGGAAACCTTACGGTTCTAAACGCTAGATTAAGCGGAGACCGGGATAGAATGTGATTTAGGCCCGACAAGCTTGGATACTTGTATAATATGGGTAAACTAAATACATTCTGGAAAATGAGAATTAAATGATAAGGTTAAGCCCGTTTCGGCTATTTTACGTAAACTAGTCACGTAACCGATCCGAACGCATAAATGCGTAACGGGTAACCAATGAATTATATGCAGGTCCTAATTGTTATTATGCTTAAAATATGTTAATACATCAGTAGGATGTTAACATATATGCCCAAAAAGTATTTGAAACCATTTTAAGTCCCGTAAGGGCATTTTGGTAATTTTAATACTTATAAAAGAGATTTTATAATAAACTGAAGTTCTGGTCCTTTCTAATCAGTAAAAATATTTAATTTATCTCATTAAATCAGTAAGATATTACACATATGTGAAATTTACTATTTATGACCAAACTATGTCCCGAAAGGGCATTTTGGTCATTTCACATAGGCTTTTAAGGGCATTTTTGGAAACCTGAATTCATAACTTATACCTACTGTAATAATATTTAAATTTGTTTAAAATTTCAGTAGGTAACAAGTCTTAGATGTTAAATATGGTTTTAAACCATACTATGCACCTATTTAGCGTAAAACTCGCTTATTGACGATAATCAAGATGTTTTATGTGAATCTGGGGTTTTGATCAGTTTTGAATGCCCAAAATAATTTATTTAATATATGAAATCAGTAGAAAAAGGTTTGGTATTCAAATCCTTTGTTAATCTCATTTTATGCTTAAAAGGGTATTATCGTCATTAACCGAATCATACAAGAACTCTATGTTTTAAATAGATAATAATCTGACCAAAAATCTTAAAATTTCCTAAAAATAATATCTTAACAGTAGGTAATGAGTTTTGGTTCAAAATCCAAGTTTAAACATGCATTATGCAAGATATCGCAAATTAACTATTAAGAAGCTTCTAATTACGATATCGAGCACAACTCCTATTTGGGACCAAGAACTGATGTCAAATTTTCGGGACAAGTCTAAATATTAGTAGCAAAGGTATTAGTCCATTCACATTGCTAAAAATCCAGTTTTATGCAAAAAGGGCGTTTAAGGCATTATTAAGCATAATTACAATCAAGTGCATATAATTCAAACCACTAGGCTTCATGCAATATAACTCCAGAGGGTTATACTACTAAGTAATGTGGTCCTAATGGAAGCTTAAAACATAGAAGAATTATGCTTGAACGGGTCAGAACTGAAAGTCAAAGAAAAAGTCAAGCTTTGCGACTTTCGGTTATAAACTGACCTTAGACTATTTATTGTCGGGTTAGGACTGATAAAATATGTTTAAATATTAATTACCAAGTTATTAGAATGTTAAAATAATATTTAGAACCTTTGGTTTATTAGTTTTAATCATATTTGAAATTTCTGTCCAGTTTGACTTTTTGTCAAACTACTTTGACCCAACAATTGATCAGTCAAACGAGAATGTTAGGAGATGCCCTTTTAAGGGTTAATCACCTATACTAATGTGGTCTTATAACTACTTTCAATTTGATTAGTAGTTAAACCACATGAGATTAAAACGAAATTCAAACTTAAATTACGTCAAGTTTGACTTTTAGATAATTAAGCTAACTACAATGACTAATCAGGTAATTAGAGGCTTACTACAGGTCCAAGCAATCTTTTCTACACTTGATAGTCTTCTCCAAGTCCTTGCAATGCTCCAGAAGATGATTTTGAAGATGTTTGCAAATGAGGTATGAGAGCTTAACTCAAAATTCCTCTTTATACTTGATCACAAACTCTTGGATCAATCCCAGCTGTTATGGAAGGCCCTAGGATCACCCCAGGTGTCCTAGTGGTTTGTATATACCTTCCAATGATCCATTTCAAAAATTATGAGTTTAAGTCGGTTTATCAGCTTAACATACATCTGTCCATAACTTCTGCCCAACGACAGGCTTACGGACCGTAAGGGAAAGCTCTTGCGGTCCGTATCCTTTGCTTTACGGACCGTAAGTCCAAGCGTTTGCGGTCCGTAACCGAACCTGGTTTGCATCGCCCAGTTACCTCTTTACAGACCGTAAGCCTAGGGCCATACGGTCCGTAACCGATGACTAGAAGACAAAAATTTTCTAACTTTTATACACTTCACCATGCATTTCAATTGTCTGAATCTTGAACCATAATTCAGTGTAATAGTCCAAATGATCAGTTCTGGGTGCCCTAATAACCATGCCATGCAATGTGTCCCCTTGGAGTTTTCAAGAGTTGGCAACATATGAGGAAATTGTCGGTATTGCACATGAACTTCATATTCTTGAAAGGTTGGTTAATTCAACACAATTTCAACCGGATAATTATGCATTCATTATCAGATTTGCATGAGAATGTATTTATAATTTTATAAAGCCTTGTGGGCATTAAACGGTCACTCAGAGGTAGAATTAACATGTTGACACGTTTTAATTCCCGAAGCCTTATAATCTTTAGATTACATTCACACGGTTCGTCATATTCATCTAATCTCTTGATTAAGAATATATCTTCCGTGTAGTGTCATTCAGAGGCCCAAGTTTGGCATGTTGACACTTTAAGTCCTTCACAAAATTTCCACGCGTTTAAAGTTCAGGACACGTGTCTATATATAATTTGGACACGTTTTTACGTGGTGTCACATCCTCACCCCCTTAAAAGAAATCTCGACCCCGAGATTTACTGGAATAAGTGAGGGTACTTCTGCCTCATAGTGGACTCGACTTCCCACGTATACTCAGGACCTCTGCGAGCGTCCCATTTGACCTTTACTATTGGCACATACTTTCTTCGGAGCTTCTTAACTTGTCGATCCTCGATCGATATTGGTCTTTCCACGAATCTTAAGCTTTTATCAACTTGAACGTCTTTATGAGACATAGCTAGCGATTCATCGGCTAGGCATTTCTTGAGACTACAAACGTGGAACACGTTATGAATTCCACTCAGCTCCTCTGGCAAGTTTAGCTTATAAGCTACACTGCCGACACATTCGATAATCTCGAATGGTCCGATATATCTAGGGCTCAACTTGCCCTTTTTACCAAAACGCATCACACCTTTCCAGGGTGACACTTTCAGTAAAACCTTATCGCTTACCTCAAACTTTAGAGGTTTACGCCTCTTATCGGCATAACTTTTCTGTCTATCTCTGGCCGCTTTTAGGCGATTACGGATTTGGACAATCTTGTCCGTTGTCTCAAGGACTATCTCGGGTCCTGATAACTGAGCTTCTCCTACTTCTTCCCAACAGACAGGCGTCCTGCTATTTCTACCATATAATGCTTCAAAAGGCGCAGCTTGAATGCTGGTATGGTAGCTATTGTTATAGGAGAACTCGATCAATGGCAGGTGGTCATCCCAACTACCGCCTAAATCAATAACACATGCACGAAGCATGTCCTCCAAGGTTTGAATAGTACGCTCACTCTGTCCATCAGTCTGAGGGTGGTAAGTAGTACTAAAATTCAAACGATTGCCCAAAGATTGTTGGAAACTTTTCCAGAAATGAGAGGTGTATCTAGTATCTCTATCCGAGATAATAGACACCGGTACACCATGAAGAGCTACAATCTTATCAACGTACAACTGGGCTAACTTGTCGGAGCTATGAGTCTCCTTGATGGATAAGAAATGTGCTGACTTTGTCAGTCTATCTACAATAACCCATATGGTGTCATTTCCGTGCTTTGTCTTAGGTAACTTGGTTATAAAATCCATGGTTACCATCTCCCACTTCCACATAGGGAGTTCTGGCTGTTGTAGAAGACCTGATGGCTTTTGGTGTTCAGCTTAATCTGAGCACATGTCAGGCATTTAGCTACGTGGGTGGCAATAGATTTCTTCAAACCTATCCACCAATAATTAGCCTTCAAATCTTGGTACATCTTGTCACCTCCAGGGTGAACTGAGTACTTAGAGTTGTGGGCCTCCTGAAGGATCACATTTCGAAGTCCTCCTTGAATAGGAACCCAAATTCTACCATTCATCCTGAGGATTCCATCCTTCCCAGGTGTTAACTGTTCAGCAGTTACACCTAACTTTTCATTTGGATGATTAACTTCCAAAACAACATCTTTCTGTGCAGCTAATAGTCTTTCATTCAGACTATTCTTCAACTCAATGCTCTTGGAATTGATTCTAATTAGCTTAACCCTTTCCTTTTGGCTTAGAGCATCAGCAACCACGTTCACCTTACCTGGATGGTACTGAATTTCGCAATCATAATCATTTAGAGTTTCCATCCAACGGCGTTGTCTCATATTGAGCTCTTTTTGATTGAACAGATGTTGAAGACTTTTGTGATCCGAATAGATCACACATTTAGTTCCATATAAGTAATATCTCCACAACTTTAGTGCGAAAACAACATCGCCCAATTCTAAATCATGGGTGGTGTAATTCTTTTCATGCACTTTTAACTGTCGCGATGCATAGGCGATTACATTGCCTCGCTGCATAAGTACACACCCCATTCCGGTGTGTGAAGCATCACAGTATACAACAAAATCTTCAATTCCTTCCGGTAAAGATAATACCGGAGCATTGCTCAATCTTTGCTTTAGAATCTCAAAGGATTCCCGTTGCTTCGGACACCAGTCAAACTTCATATTCTTACGGGTCAAAGAAGTTAATGGTGCAGCTATTCTTGAGAAGTTCTCAATGAATCTTCTATAATATCCAGCTAAACCCAGAAAGCTACGAATTTCCGTAGGTGTCTTAGGTGCTTCCCAATTCATAACAGCTTCTACCTTCGCAGGATCTACTTGGATGCCCTGTTCACTGACAATGATGCGTGTGAAGTGTTATATATATTAGGTGTATATTTTAAGCCATTTTTACACTTTTTAGCCAAGTTTTAAATTTATAAAACACGATATTTACTAACACTAAACACACATATGGGCAAGTGCACCCATCGTGGACGTAGTATAGTGTTGGTAAGATACCGAGGTCGTCCAAGGACACAAGAGCTTTTAGTACCGGTTTATCCTCAACGTCTAACCAAATCACAAAGTTAGAAAAAGGTTTTTAAACTACGAAAATAAAACTAACTAAAATGCTGAAAAATAAAATAAAATAAAAAACAGATAGACAAGATGAATCACTTGGATCCGACTCGTGTGTAGTGTAACCTTTGATTATTTTCGCACTTTTGCGCTTATTTAAGAGATTATCTTAGTTATTGTAGTAGGCCCCTCTTTTGAAGGAGACGTTACCCTCAACCCAATAGTTTGAGTCAGCAAGGATACAATCCTAAAGGGTCGGATTATTGAAAGATAATTAATTAAGTTATTAATGCATAATGTGGTAGGCCCCTCTTTTGAAGGCGACGTTACCCTCAGCTAAGTAGTCTGAGTCAGTAGGGATACAGTCCTAAGTAGTTGGGTTAAAGTTTTAATAGTAGTTTAACTTATGAGGGGATCAAAGAGTTTGGACCCCTGCCATCCAATACCTTTGGGTAATGAAGGAGGTCCTACTAAATTTGATCCAGGTCCTTTGCAGGATCTATACACTGAACAATGGCAAGACTCTTACCAAACCGTTCCCTTAACCCCCGACCGGTAGCCAACATACCTCCATATAGACCGTAGAGATATGAATGGTGAAAATCTTTTATTTTATATAGACAGTAAAATAATGCCAAGACACCACGGACAAACGATAAGGAATAATCACCTTCAACATAAGAAACTAGTAATTAAAGTCATTAATACAAAACCAATTAAAAAGTGCAAAAGATTAAAAATAAAAAGTATTACACTAAACACTTGTCTTCACCAAGTGATGTAAGAGACTTAGGCAAACATGGCCTTTTGATTGTCAAGAACTCTTACGATCAATCTTGGATCCCGAGACGACTAACACACTCTACGATGGACAATGGGTGATGGTGTTATGGTGGTGGTGGTGGGTGGTGGGTGAAGTGTGAGAGAGGTGGTGTGCCAAGGGATGAGTTGCAAGAGCTCCAAACACTCCTATTTATAGGCTGAACAGAAGCTCGGGCATGGCCCCATGTCCATCCGAATCTCTCTCTTCATTAATTGCAATTCGCAATTCCAATAAATGCGTCTGCAGGAAGCTGACCACGCCCCCGTGTCCGCTGGGCACGGCCCCGTGGTGGGCAACAGAAGCTTCTATGAGTTTGTCTTTTCTGCTGACCTTTGGGCACGGCCCCGTGCTCACTAAGCACAAGGCGTGTTCAGTCTTCTGCCTTCTTTGTTTTGCTTGGGAAGATGCTGTCGGGAGGTCGGGCATGCCACTTTTGTTTCTTTTCTTGTATTTATGTTAGATTTAGCTGTCTTTTTGCTTCTTTTGTTAATTTGAGCTCATTTAATCCTGAAAATACAAAAGGAAGACAAAAGCACACTTTTTCCAACATTAGTACTAAAAAAGGGTTAGTTTTATGCCACAATTGATGTAATTTATATGTTGCATTTTGTGCACATCAAATACCCACACACATGAATCTTTGCTTGTCCTCAAGCAAAACTCTTTACAATGTGGTTTTTTCACTCCCAAATGGAATGGGTAGAAGAGAAAGTTTTTGGGCTTGTCATAGAGTGTCAGGATTTCCAAGATTCTTTATTTAGGTTTTATTTTTATTTATTTACAATCCTATTCGTCATGATTTATTAAAAATGTTTCATAAGATAAATTACTTATTAGGGCATAACATACCTTTTTAAAATTCCATTTATATACAAGCTCACATACCTCACGGGGAATCTCTCAACACTCGCCCGAAGGTGTATTTTTAGTGAATCACTCGAGAGCGGCATGGAACTTACTCCTACCATAAGCTTGCCAAGCAATCAATCCTCCTCCTTTTTAACTATATACCTTTGTAAATATCTACAGGACTTTTGGGTGAAGGGTTAGGCTTGGACTAAAGGTGAGTGGTTGGGTTAGTGGTTAGTAAAAGGGCGAAAAGTGTAACAAACGTCGGTTTTTGAAAGACTTTTTATTTTTCACATTTTATTTTATTTTGATGAATCATTTTGTTTCAAACAAAGTTATTTTGATGAACTTGTTTGTTTATTTGGTTTCATCAATATATATATATATATATGTATATATAGAAAGTCATTAGAAAACCGAACGTTGTTACTAAAAGAAAAGGGTAAAAATAAAAAGGTTTAGGTGGGTAAAAAGGGTGATTGTTTTGGGTTAAGAAATGAAAAGGTTTAGGCTCAAAGGGGTTAACTAGGGGGATTTTGGATAGGTGGTAAAAAAATGAAAAATAATGGTGTAGAAAGAAAAAGGGTTAGTCCTAATGCCTCCATCATTTACTTACTCGGGTTTAAGTTGGTAAGGACCGGGAATGTATTGTCGTGGCAAGTTCTAGAGTCGTATGAACCAAGCGGCTATTCACACAAGAAACGAAAAATGAGCATTTAGTGTAAAGATATGTATGTGTATGCTCAATAAAGGCTCAAAACTCACTTTTGTGGGAAAGGGTTTTTATGTGATCAAGTATATATAATCAAATTTTAACTAAGTTTGTCATGTCGTTTCATAATTTTCTTATGTTGGTTCTTTTTATCACGACGCTATCAGTTGTAAACTTGTAAAAATATAACCTTGTTTGAACTTGAATTCCCAACTTAAACTTAGACAACTAAAAAAAATGAAAATTTTTGAAAAAAATTTGGGGTGATTAGCGGTTCCAATAGAGTTTTATGTAAGGCTTGTTATTAGGACTTGCAAGATTCAAGGTTTTAGCATCCCCCCGCCACTTAAATTAAACATTGTCCTCAATGTGTCCCAAAAATAAGTTTTTAGGTTGATTGAATGTGTAAAATGGTGTTAAAAGAAAAATTTCATGTTACTGGCATCCTGGACACGGCCCCGTGTCGGATGGACACGACCCCGTGTTCAACTGCCAGTAACGAAAACTTACAGAAGGTGGACACGGGGGCGTGTTGGCTGGGCACGATCCCGTGTCTGGAAAAAATCTGTAGAAATTAAACAAACAGCAGGTCTGGGAGGTGGGCACGGGGGCGTGTCGGCCGGACACGACCCCGTGTGGACAGTCTGCAAGGGTGAAAAACAGGTTTTTTTCTCCGGTTTTCCTGCCCCGGCTTTAGTAGTACTAATGTTAGCACTTCTAAGCCTCGTAAGTACCTGTTTCATCAACAAATACCACACCAAACAATACCAAACGTCCTAGATTACCAAGTTTAGCATTCAAACCATCAAGTTAAAGATAAAAATAAAGTAGAAAAATAAAAATAAGTTGGGGAAAGTAAATTGTTCAACACTTCGGCACGCAGGCCGGAAATTGTTCGATAGAAAAGGAAATTAAACTATAGGATCACCAACCATCCGCTCCTACTCCTGCTCCACCCGCCTAGTTCATGTCTTCATCATTGTCATCACCTCCTCCCCCATGCCCCGCCATATACTCCCGGATGCTTCCGATGTCATCTTGGATATCGGAGATGTTTCTTTCAATGGCTCCCACCTGGTGGTATGTGTTGTTGGCAAGGTTGTAGGTGTTCCTGGTGCACATAAGGTTTTCCGACAAAAGATCATGTAAACTCTGAAAGTTAGGAAAACCTCCTTGTGAGGAGGACGGGCCCGGTTCACCGTGGGTTGGTACTGGTATTGCGGAGGTGGAGTGTGAAGGACTAGCGCCTCTTGCGGGTTCCATGCATGGCCTTGCATCCTCTGAAAGCTTACCGATCCGTCTTCTGCCTCATAGATTAGGTTCATGGAGCGACAAATGTGTACATCGACCCGTCCTGACCATGGGCTCCTCTCGAAAGACCTAGGTATGTTCGCGAAGTGCTTGAAGAGGCGGTACACCCATCCCCTGAAGAAAATAGGGGTTGGTGCATGAGCAAGCCGGTTCAGATGCATGTTCCTGAGTAGGAGGAATGGAACATCGAGGGGTCTTCGGGTGTGAATGCAGTGGAGGACTACCAAATCTCTCAACCCTACAACACCGCTGCTGTCATGTCTTTAACTAAGAGAGTAAGCAAGGAGCCTATGAATGTAGCGATAAAGCGGATCCCTTAGCTTAGTGCCCTTAGTGCTGCTCGGATTGTAGAACCCATCACCAATCTGAGCCCATGCGGCTTGGCGTTCATTTTCATCCAACTCTCGCATTCCTCCAGTGTTCTCTTCACTTCCCGAATCCTCTTCCGTATACAGCCCCACTATTGCCCCGAATTGCACCATAGAGATCGAGTACCTAGTTCCACCACACCGAAATGCAACCCCATTATTGTCGAAAGGGTCGCACCTTGAATTGAAAGTGAAGGTGCTGTAGAACTCCATAGTGCACTCGTGTACCGATCGAAGTCGAGTGGTTAGGGCAACCCTTAGTGGGCCGGTAACAAGGTTGTTGAACCGGTCAAGTTGGTTCACCATGGCTAAGAGGTCCGTGCATGCTTGCCTTGGGTATTCTTCGGGTCTTGTTTGAAGTGTGTCATATCTGGCCCTAGCATCGAGCTCATTTGCGTTGAATCTTGTGAACTTCTTAGACATCTGAAAGAATACACCAAAAGTTAGCACGAAACAGTGAGATTTTCGGAAAAACTGCAAACAGTGAGCTGGACACGGCCCCGTGCTCAGCGGGCACGACCCCGTGTCCAGGCGTCTGTTACTCAAAAATTCCATTTTTCGACCCGGTCCCGAAAATCTGAAAATTTTTGGCCAAGTAGGTGCGGTTTCCCCCGAAAATGAAACCCCAAGTGCCGTTTTTCCCAAAACAAACCGTTTACCCTTTCAATTTTATCTTTTTTCGGTTCAAAAACAAGGGTTTGTGGTTTTTATGAGAAATCGGGCAAATCTATCAACAATACAAGTGGATTTACTTCCCAATACACTAATCTAAACTAATGCTAACAGATTTATGCAAAAATTTGAGGTTTGATCCGGATGAACTTCAAGAACCCTAGATTTTTCCCAAAATTTTTGATGTTTTAACTACATGCAAGTAAATAATCTAACTACTAATGATGATAGAATCATACCTTGATGTTGTTAGAATGAGAGGAGACGTCGAAAATCTGCAGAAAATCGTCTGGACCAGTTGGAATGATGTAACTGATATGAAAAAGGGGTTTTATCCCAACAGTTGCGCGGACATGGCCCCGTGCCGAGCAAAGTTTTTGAATTTTTTTTTGGTGCTCGTGTGAGTGCCCTGTTTTCCCAAAAACTTGGTTAGAAGACTTACCGATTTCGATGTTTACCTGCTTGTTCGTAACGTACCAGGTATGATGTTGATGCGTTTACCCGTCGACCGTTTGAAGCGAGATCTCTTCCTCCTCATCCTCAATGGATCCTCGATAGAGTTTCAGCCGTTGGCCATTGACTTTGAATGGAATTCTATTCCGAGATTTAATTTCTACTGCACCGTGAGGAAAAATATGGGTGATGGAAAAAGGTCCTGACCACCTAGATTATAGTTTACCCGGAAATAATCGAAGTCGTGAATTAAACAATAGAACTTGATCTCCTACTCAAAATTCATTAGGTTTAATGTGTTTGTCGTGTAAATTTTTCATTCTTTCCTTATAAATTTCAGAGTTAGAGTATGCATAATTCCATAATTCGTCTAATTCATTTATTTGACAAAATCGATTTTTACCTGCAATTCCTACATCAAAGTTTACATTTTTTATTGCCCAGTAGGCCTTGTGAGCTATTTCTACTGGCAAATGACAACTTTTTCCATAGACGAGCTTATATGGGGTTGTGCCTATAGTGGTTTTATAAGCAGTTCAAAAAGCCCATAAAGCATCATCTAATTTATCGGCCCATTCCTTTTTATTTAAACCTACGGTTTTTTCAAGTATTCGTTTTAAACTTCTATTAGTCACTTCGGCTTGTCCGTTTGTTTGAGGGTGGTATGCTGTTGAGACCCGGTTATAGACCCCATATCTTGTTAAGATTTTTTCGAGTTGATGATTACAAAAATGGGTACCTCTATCACTTATTAATGCTTTAGGTGTTCCAAAACGAGAGAATTATTTTTTCAGAAATCTTACCATGACTCTTCCATCATTTGTTGGAAGTGCCTCAGCCTCGGCCCATTTAGTCAAGTAATCGACTGCCACAAGTATATATTTCCTTCCTTTCGACGGTGGGAAAGGTCCCATGAAATCGAGTCCCCACACATCAAAAATTTCACAAACGAGGATGCCATTTTGTGGCATTTCATTTTTGGAAGAAATATTACCTATCTTTGGCAAGCATCACATGTCTTGACAAGATTTTGCGCATCTTTGTAAATGGTCGACCAATAAAATCCTGAATCAAATACCTTCTGTGCGGTACTAGCGGCACCATGATGTCCTCCATATGGACCTTCATGACAATGGCGGAGAATCCTTCGTGCTTCATTGCCATGTACACACCTTCAGATGAGTTGGTCGGCACACATTTTGAAAAGATAAGGATCTTCCCAAAAGTAATGCTTTACATCAGCAAAGAATTTCTTTCTTTGGTGATGTGGCCATCCCTTTGTGACTATACCGCTAGCTAAGTAGTTAGCATAGTCGGCATACCATGGCTCTTGTCTATATTCCGCCAATTCCAGGGACTCTGTTGGAAATTTTTCGTTGATTTGCTCATCCCTGGTTGCCTCCAAAGCTGGGTCTTCTAGGCGCGAAAGATGATCTACTGCTGTGTTTTCTGCTCCTCTTTTGTCTTTGATTTCAATATCAAATTCTTGGAGGAGTAGAATCCACCTGATCAAACAGGGCTTTGCGTCTTGTTTCTTGAAGAGGTATCAGATGGTTGCATGATCTGTATAGACTACAATTTTAGAAAGAACAAGGTAAGAACGAAATTTATCAAAAGCAAATGCCACAGCTAGTAATTCTTTTTCAGTGGTTGTGTAATTTTCTTGTGCATCGTTAAGTGTTTTACTAGCATAATAAATTGGGTGGAAATGCTTTTCTTTTCTTTGTCCTAAGACTGCTCCAACGGCAAAGTCACTTGCGTGTGAAGTGTTATATATATTAGGTGTATATTTTAAGCCCTTTTTACACTTTTTAGCCAAGTTTTAAATTTATAAAACACGATATTTACTAACACTAAACACACATATGGGCAAGTGCACCCATCGTGGACGTAGTATAGTGTTGGAAAAATACTGAGGTCGTCCAAGGACACAAGAGCTTTTAGTACCGGTTTATCCTCAACGTCTAATCAAATCAAAAAGTTAGAAAAAGGTTTTTAAACTACGAAAATAAAACTAACTAAAATGCTGAAAAATAAAATAAAAAATAGATAGACAAGATGAATCACTTGGATCCGACTCGTGTGTAGTGTAACCTTTGATTATTTTCGCACTTTTGCACTTATTTAAGATATTATCTTAGTTATTGTAGTAGGCCCCTCTTTTGAAGGCGACGTTACCCTCAACCCAGTAGTTTGAGTCAGCAAGGATACATTCCTAAAGGGTCGGATTATTGAAAGATAATTAATTAAGTTATTAATGCATAATGTGGTAGGCCCCTCTTTTGAAGGCGACGTTACCCTCAGCTAAGTAGTCTGAGTCAGCAGGGATACAGTCCTAAGTAGCTGGGTTAAAGTTTTAATAGTAGTTTAACTTATGAGGGGATCAAAGAGTTTGGACCCCCGCCATCCAATACCTTTGGGTATTGAAGGAGGTCCTACTAAATTTGATCCAGGTCCTTTGCAGGATCTATACACTGAACAATGGCAAGACTCTTACCAAACCGCTCCCTTAACCCCCGACCAGGTAGCCAACATTGTGACAACCCGAGTTTTCAAGGTCACTATTCGATTTAACTTGTTACTTATTTGCAAGTGTGTTTTCATATTTACTTGATGTATGATACGTGCTGTCTGTAGGTATATGGGGTGCATTATACGTGTATAAGTAATAATATATTTTGTATTAATATTAGGATTACACATTTAAAATGAAAAGGTGGAAATTTGACCAAACACCCTCTAGCCGAACCCCCCCCCCCCCAACGAAATCACCCTTAGCCAAAAACACTAGAGTGTTTTCGTCCAAATAATGTCCGGCGAAAACAGGATGGGCTTTGGCCCAGCTATGATTACGTTATAAGGATGAGATTATTAGATTAGAATACTTTTTAGAAAACCCTACTCCTACATCTGTTGTACGACGGCAAGCAGGCTCCCTTTCATCCTAATCGATTACTTTGAGGTAAACTCTTTTGACTATTGTTGATATTTAGCATGTGCAGCCAACTAAATAAGCATCATATGGTCGGCCACTAGGTTCATACTTGCATGGAAATTGTCAATGACATGGATGTTTCATATGCATGATAAGATCGGTTATATTATTATATGTGAAACCTGATGATTATGACTAGAGTTGAGAATCTAGGTGTTCCGAATCTGATGATTTCATTGTTTCATGACATTTTATAAATGATAATTGTTCATGCAAAGTTGTATGCTGAAGTATTGTGGGGGGGGGGGATTAATTGTGGTGGCTATGTGATCATATATTACAAGAGTAAATGCCAATGATTCTGTGATGGTAATATATTGATTGCAAATTGATTTTTATAAACTGTTATGATTGAGCAGTTTCCTGTTGAAGCCGTGGTAGATGTCAGTGTTGATTAGGGTTTCGGGGTTTGTAACTGTTATTGAAGATGATGTCTAGTCAACGAAAACGCAGGGGCCAACGAAATCACAACATTGGACGAAAACACTTAGGTGTTTTCGTCTCACTTGTAGCCGACGAAAACAAGTGATTTCGTCCAGGGTGTCTTCGCCGCATGGGGGATTTCGCCGCATGGGGGATTTCGCCAGACAGGGATTTCACCAGGCATCTATTTTCGTCAACATGTGCTTTAGTCAAGTATTTTAGACAGTACCTTTATTAGTCGTTAACCCTGTCAGTTATTAACTCTGTTAGTGGTTAAACCCTGTTATGTTATTAACTCTGTTCGCATGTAACTCCGTTAAAGTTTATTAACCTTGTTAGTTTATTTATCTAGTTAAATGTGATAACTTTGTTAATTTTGACCTAACACTGTTATGACACAATGACTATGTTAAGTGTGATAACCCAACGGTGCGTGCTAGTTCTATTAATCCTGATTAACGCTGTTAACACTGTTAAGCTTACCATGATTGTTAATGAATAATCTTGCTAGAGTAGACAAGGAAATCTACTATGTGAAGCATGAATTATGTGAACTTGATTAACTGTTTACGCGTTACGTGATGTTAACCATCCAGTACACTATGTGACATACATTGCATGCGAAACCTTACAAACATGTACTGACTGAGAATACGTGCCTGATATAGGACTTGATTGAGTACTTGCGAGCACATAGTTTAGCATATCGAGCAAACTAAGGTGAGTTCACACTCTTACCAAGGCATGGGATTCCCGGGGTTGGGAATGGGATTGAATGATACTTGTAGTTTTATCGCTACTGGAATACGTACTACTGTCCTAGTTAGGGGAAGGACACCTATAGATACAACTAGACTAGTAACACATGGGAAGTCCCCCACTAATCTTCGCAAACATGTCTGGGAGGCCGCGATACGAACATTAATCTTCGTACACATGTCTGTGAGACCGCGATACGAATACTAATCTTCGCAAACATGTCTGGGAGACCACGATACAAATACAAATACAAATACAACTAATCTAGGATACTTGGGAAACCCCCACTAATCTTCGCAAACATGTCTGGGATACCGCGATACGAATTAATACGATACATGGTTTTACAAAATGAGCATACGGTTTATGAAACGAATACTATAACTAAACAACCAACTGTGAACTCGCTCAACTTTGTTGTTGACTTGTTGTTACATGCCTTGCAGGTCGTTAGGTACTCATGGAGCTTGCACAGGGAGGCGCGGTCGTTATGGGACATGGATCGTGGATGCCATGTTAAACATTTATGACACTTCAAACTTATTACTTATGTTGGGTTTTACATTTATGCTTCCGCTAAACATTGAAACTATACTTTTGTTTTGGGACACCTTTCATATTGTTTGGTTGAATTAAATTTACTATTTACATTGTTCAATATGATTAGTGGCTTGATCCTGGTCAGTCACGCCTCCAGGCGGTGATACTCCGCTAGTGGATTTGGGGGTGTGACAGATTGGTATCAGAGCCATTGGTTATAGTGAACTTGGTTTTAATAAGGGGAAAAAGTTTTTTGTTAAGACCAGACTATAACCTGTACAGTGCTCAACGATCAACAACGACGCTTCGCTCCACGTGCAAGACTCAACACTATAGGTAATACTGTTCATGTTTACATTGCCTACTTGCTAGATTGCATAGAACTTTGCTCATGGTATGTTTAATAAACTTAACAACTATTGCTTGAGAACACTTGTGTGCTTACTCTCTTCTGTCATCGCATTTTTCACGAACCTCTCTCACTTATGTTGCCTTTGATATGAAGATCATGCTGGACGCATTAACATGACTCAAGCCCAGTTGACGGCTCTGATTAACGGACAAGTTGCTGCGGCACTTGTAGCCGCACAAGCAGGAGGTCAACACGCTCAGCCACCTGTTTGCACTTTCAAGACTTTCATGGACTGTCGTCCTAGCACATTCAGTGGCACTGAAGGAGCAGTTGGACTCCTCCATTGGTATGAAAAGCTCGAGTCCGTATTTGAGATGTGTGAATGCCCTGAGGCTCGCAGGGTGAAGTACGCCACTGGTACTCTCGAAGGTATTGCGCTGACTTGGTGGAATGCGCAAGTTCAGATGTTAGGGTTGGTAGCTGCTAACGCCGCCCCTTGGAATGATTTCAAGGAACTAATCAAGCGGGAATACTGCACACGTGATGACATCCACAAGTTAGAAGTGGAGTTCTTTAAGTTGAAAATGATGGGGTCAGAGATTGAGGCATATACGAAAAGGTCAAACGAGCTGGCCATCTTGTGTCCAACCATGGTGGAGCCTCCTATCAAGCGTATTGAGTTGTATCTCAAAGGACTAGTACCAGAAATACAAAGTCATGTGACATCGGCCAACCTTGCTACTATTCAGGATATTACTCGTCTTGCTCATCGTCTCACAGATCAGGCAGTGGAACAGAACAAGCTGCCCAAACGTATCAGTGCTAGTAATGCTACTACTTCCGCTACTCCCAGTGACAACAAGCGGAAATGGGATGGGGATTCCAGCAAGGGTTCAGCTACAACTCAGTCTCAGGCACAGCAGCGAAAGACTGATAACTACCAGAGCCCTGGTCAGCGATTTTCTGGTAGTCAAAGACAGAGTGGATATCGAGGAAACCTCCCAAGGTGCAACACATGCAACAGGCACCACAATGGCCAGTGCAACAAGGGTCGTTGTCAGAGGTGTCTCAAGATGGGACATGAAGCTAAAGATTGTAGGAGCTCACGACCTGCGAATCAGAATCAGCAACAACAACCACCCGCTCCATGAAACCAGCAGCAACAACAGCAGCGAGGCAATAGGGGATGCTTTCAGTGTGGTGCTGAAGGCCACTTCAAGCGGGATTGCCCCCAGTTAAACCAGAACTAGAATAACAACAACAATAATCAGGGCAATGGGAACAACAACGGGGGAAACAATGATGGAAACAACGGAACTAGGGGTCGTGCATTTGTGCTGGGTTAGGGTGATGCAAGGAATGATCCTAACGTGGTAATGGGTAAGTTTCTTCTCGACGACTTTTATGTTACTGTATTATTTGATTCGGGTGCGGATACCAGTTATATGTCTCTGAAAGTTAGTCAAATGCTCAAGCGCACACCAACACTTTTGAACACTAAACATGTCGAAGAGTTAGCTAACGGTAAAAGTCTAGAGGCCACACACATAGTTCAGGGTTGTAATCTTATCCTCGCTGGTCAGACTTTCTCTATTGATCTCATTCCCATAGTTCTGGGTAGTTTCGACATCGTCATTGGTATGGATTGGTCATCCCAACAACAAGCAAAGATCTTATGCAAGGAGAAGATTGTTCGTATTCCCCGTTCTGGCAAGGAACCTCTCGAAGTTCAAGGTGACAAGAGTGGTGCCGTGGTTGGCATCATCTCCTTCCTGAAGGCCCAGAAGTGTTTGCGAAAGGGCCACACTGCGATTTTGGCACTTATTACTGACGCATCAACGAAAGAGAAGAGATTAGAGGATATTCCAATAGTACGCGACTTTCCTCAAGTGTTTCCTGAAGACTTACCTGGGCTACCGCCTCATCGCCAGGTCGAATTCCAGATCGAGCTAGCTCCAGGAGCAGCACCAATAGCCCGTGCACCGTATCGCTTAGCCCCAACCGAATTAGAAGGACTGTCCAAGCAATTGTAAGAACTCTTGGATAAGGGTTTCATTCGTCCTAGCTCTTCGCCTTGGGGAGCTCCAGTATTATTTGTGAAAAAGAAAGACGGTACCTTCAGGATGTGTATTAACTACCGCGAACTCAACAAGGTGACCGTAAAGAATCGCTACCCTCTGCCACGTATTGATGATTTATTCGATCAGCTACAAGGGTCGAGCTACTATTCAAAGATAGGCCCGAGGTCAGGCTACCATCTACTGAGAGTCCGGGATGAGGACGTCTCCAAAACAGCATTCAGAACTCGCTACGGCCACTACGAGTTTCTAGTTATGCCATTCGGGTTAACAAACGCACCTGTAGTCTTCATGGATCTTATGAACAGAGTGTGCAAGCCCTACCTGGATAAGTTTGTGATTGTATTCATCGACGACATTCTGATCTACTCTAAGAGTCAGGAGGAACACGAGCAGCATTTACGACTTATTTTGGAACTCCTTCGATCAGAACACCTGTACGCCAAGTTTTCAAAATGCGACTTCTGGCTTCGTGAAGTCCACTTTCTAGGCCACGTGGTAAACAAGGATAGGATTCATGTTGATCCATCCAAGGTAGATTCGATCAAGAGCTGGCCTGTACCTCACACACCAACAGAAATTCGCCAATTCTTGGGTTTGGCAGGTTACTACAGAAGGTTCATCAAAGACTTCTCAATGATTGCACAGCCGCTTACACTACTGACACAGAAAGGTGTTACTTATCGTTGGGGTAATACATAGGAAACAGCTTTTCAGCACTAAAAGGATAGACTCTGCAGCGCACCTATTCTCTCATTGCCAGAGGGCACAAACGATTTCGTGGTTTATTGTGACGCATCAATACAGGGTCTTGGTTGCGTATTGATGCAACGGGATAAAGTCATTGCCTACGCTTCGCGCCAACTTAAGACACACGAACGGAACTATACTACACACGATTTAGAGCTAGGAGCTGTGGTTTTCGCACTTAAGATATGGAGACATTACCTGTACGGTACCAAGTGCACCATCTACACCGATCACAGGAGTCTTGAGCATATCTTCATGCAGAAGGAATTGAACAGGCGTCAATGTCGGTGGGTCGAACCTTTGAACGATTACGAATGTGCCATCAAGTACCATCCAGGCAAAGCCAATGTTGTGGCTGACGCCCTAAGTCGAAAAGACACTACGCCTAGACGCGTACGAGCATTACAACTTACCATCCAGTCTAGTCTTCCGGCACAGATACGAGATGCTCAGGTAGAAGCATTGAAACCAGAAAACGTCAGCGCTGAAGCCCTACGCGGCTCAAGGCAACGGTTAGAACAAAAGGAAGACGGTGCCTATTATATAACAGGACGCATATGGGTCCCACTCTATGGCAATTTACGAGAACTTGTGATGGATGAAGCGCATAAGTCTCGCTACTCGGTACATCCTGGTTCGGATAAAATGTACCACGATCTCAGAACTACGTATTGGTGGCCTAGCATGAAAGCCCACATAGCAACTTACGTTAGCAAGTGTTTGACTTGTGCGAGAGTCAAGACGGAATACCAGAAACCATCAGGCCTACTTCAACAACCAAAGATACCACAATGGAAATGGGAGGAAATTTCCATGGATTTTGTTACTGGTCTGCCTAGATCTCAACGTGGGAATGATACTATTTGGGTGATCGTGGATCGACTCACAAAGTCTGCACACTTCTTGGCTATCAAGGAAACAGACAAGTTCTCTACATTGGCAGACATTTACCTAGAGGAAGTGGTTTCGAGGCACGGGGTGCCAACCTCCATTATCTCTGATCGTGATGCAGGTTTTACTTCGGAACTGTGGCAAGCGATGCACAAATCCTTTGGCTCTCGATTAGACATGAGCACAGCTTAACACCCTCAGACGGATGGGCAGTCTGAGCGCACTATTCAAACTCTGGAAGACATGCTGCGTGCATGTGTAATCGATTTCGGCAATAGCTGGGAAAAAAACATCTTCCGTTAGTGGAGTTTTCATATAACAACAGTTACCACACCAGCATTCAAGCCGTTCCATTCGAGGCATTATACGGGCGTAAATGCCGATCACCTCTCTGATGGGCAGAGGTGGGCGATAGTCAGATCACAGGTCCAGAACTTGTAGTTGATGCTACTGAACGGATTGCACAAATACGACAACGAATGGCGGCAGCTCGCGACCGTCAGAAAAGCTATGCTGATAAGCGTAGGAAACCATTAGAATTCCAGGCCGGGGACCGGGTTCTACTCAAAGTCTCACCCTGGAAGGGTGTGGTTCGTTTTGGCAAAAGGGGCAAACTCAATCCACGTTACGTTGGACCATTCGAAATCATCGAAAAAATAGGCAAGGTGGCCTACAAACTGAACCTACCAGCAGAACTTGGTGGAGTTCACAACGTTTTCCATGTGTCAAATCTGAAGAAGTGCCTGTCAGATGAGACCCTTATAGTTCCTTTGAAGGAGCTCACTATCGACGATCGGTTGCGATTCGTCGAGGAACCAGTGGAGATTACTGACCATGATGTTAAGGTCCTCAAGCACACCAGAATACCTCTTGTTCGAGTTCGTTGGAACTCCCGTCGTGGCCCAGAGTTCACCTGGGAACGAGAAGATCAAATGAAACTCAAATATCCCCAGTTGTTCGAGAACAATGCAACCACTACTGAGGCTGAAGCTACTACAGAATTTCGGGACGAAATTCCAAATCAACGGGGGGATGATGTGACACCCCAGGAAAACCAGGAAACAGCACAACACAACTAGCTTCCTCAGTAACCGCGTACTAAATTCGGGACGAAATTTCTTTCAAGTTGGGGATAATGTGACAACCCGAGTTTTCAAGGTCACTATTCGATTTAACTTGTTACTTATTTGCAAGTGTGTTTTCATATTTACTTGATGTATGATACGTGCTGTCCATAGGTATATGGGGTGCATTATACGTGTATAAGTAATAACATATTTTATATTAATATTAGGATTATACATTTAAAACGAAAAGGTGGAACTTTGACCGAACACCCTCTAGCCGAAACACCCCCCCCCCCCCAACGAAATCACCCTTAGCCGAAAACACTAGAGTTTTTCGTCCAAATAATGTCCGGCAAAAACAGGATGGGCTTTGGCCCAGTTATGGTTACGTTATAAGGGTGAGATTATTAGATTAGAATACGTTTTAGAAAACCCTACTCCTACATCTGTTGTGCGACGGCAAGCAGGCTCCCTTTCATCCTAATCGATTACTTTGAGGTAAACTCTTTTGACTATTGTTGATATTTAGCATGTGCAGCCAACTAAATAAGCATCATATGGTCGGCCACTAGGTTCATACTTGCATGGAAATTGTCAGTGACATGGATGTTTCATATGCATGATAAGATCGGTTATATTATTATATGTGAAACCTGATGATGATGACTAGAGTTGAGAATCTAGGTGTTCTAAATCTGATGATTTCATTGTTTCATGACATTTTATAAATGATAATTGTTCATGCAAAGTTGTATGCCGAAGTATTGTGGGGGGGGGATTAATTGTGGTGGCTATGTGATCATATATTACAAGAGTAAATGCCAATGATTCTGTGATGGTAATATATTGATTGCAAATTGATTTTTATAAACTGTTATGATTGAGCGGTTTCCTGTTGAAGCCGTGGTAGATGTTAGTGTTGTTTAGGGTTTCGGGGTTTGTAACTGTTATTGAAGATGATGTCTAGTCAACGAAAATGCAGGGGCCAACGAAATCACAACATTGGACGAAAACACTTAGGTGTTTTCGTCACACTTATAGCCGACGAAAACAAGTGATTTCGTCCCGGGTGTCTTCGCCGCATATGGGATTTCGCCAGACAGGGATTTCGCTAGGCATCTATTTTCGTCAACATGTGCTTTAGTCAAGTATTTTAGACAGTATTTTTGTTAGTCGTTAACCCTGTCAGTTATTAACTCTGTTAGTGGTTAAACCCTGTTATGTTGTTAACTCTGTTAGCATGTAACTCCGTTAAAGTTTATTAACCTTGTTAGTTTATTTATCTAGTTAAATATGATAACTTTGTTAATTTTGACCTAACACTGTTATGACATAATGACTATGTTAAGTGTAATAACCCAACGGTGTGTGCTAGTTCTATTAATCCTGATTAACGCTGTTAACACTGTTAAGCTTACCATGATTGTTAATGAATAATCTTGCTAGAGTAGACAAGGAAATCTACTATGTGAAGCGTGAATTATGTGAACTTGATTAACTGTTTACGCGTTATGTGATGTTAACCATCCAGTACACTATGTGACATACATTGCATGCGAAACCTTACAAACATGTACTGACTGAGAATACGTGCTAGATATAGGACTTGATTGATTACTTGCGAGCACATAGTTTAGCATACTGTAAGTCCCGTGAAACGGATCTTTCAATGATATCAAACAACCAATTGATTGTGCGGAATCCAATCAATTGGTGATTCAAGAAAAACACAAAAATATGAAGAACAAACCGAATACGAAAAACACACCGAATCACTTTCAACACTTGCACACGATTCTATTACTATCAAAGCAAAATCGTCTGGTACAAGTGTTTTCACAACCAATCGCCTCTCTCTCCCTCTCTCTTTGTAGGAAATTCTGTAACTGTGAAGTTCCAAGAGGTTCCAAAGGTTCCAAGATGTTCAAAACCCTAAAACAAGTTGAAAACTTGTTTATATACTAACTCAAGCCTACTTCCCTACATGGGCTCCCCTTGGGCCTGCTTGGCCTATATGGCCTAAAGCTTGGCCCAAGTGACCTATAAAGGTCCACAACCTAATATAAACTAACCCGGTAAAGCCCAGTTCGTAACCATAGCCCGTTGTATTAATTTGATGTGTCAGTCTTACACTTTAGGGTCTAACAATCTCCCCCTAGACTGATGCCATCAAATTGTCTTCATAACTTGAATTCAGCAACATCTTCAACGAAATCTATGGTTGATGCTATGCTGCAGATGTTGTGGAAGTTCTTGACTTCTGAACTCTCAGCACTGGGTCTCTTTCTTCAGATTTTGTGGTTAGCTTCATATCAGGATCACGATCAGCATTTGCTTGAAAATCTCGTCAAAAAGAATGTGAGAGGAGGATTCTCAACAACTCTTTTCTTCTTCAATCTTTTTCTTTCAAGCAGGTTCATGGTACTTCTTCAAATGTACTTTCACTGTCATACGGCGTTTCGTATCCGGTTCTTCTGACTCAGGTACATCTTGTTGTTGAGCTGCTCCAGGCTTCTTCAGCAACTAACAGCATCTCAGTCTTCATCAACCCCTGTTCTTGATTGAAATCAAGTTCTGCACATGCTCACAAACTTATAAGCAAACATTTCTTATGCAACAGGGAGAGTACCATATGAACACTAGGTACATCCAAGTACTTGTACTCAGATTTCACAATTTAAATTCTTGCAACTTTTGATGAACAGTTAAATCTTCAAGAACGGTTATAATTTTGTTAATTTTAAGAAAACAAATTAACACTCTATTTTTGGATTTTTGGTTATATATATAAAAAAAGACACTATTTTTGTATTTTTGAATTTTTCTAATTTTTTTTTTATTTTTTTATTTTTTTATTTAAGAACTAAACACAAATAAAAACTCAAAATAAAAACAACTACCATAATATACAATTACAATTGCAATGGGATCAAAATTCATTCTCAGGCAGACTAAGGAACACTTTTTAGTACGAGCCTAATCAAACTGGTTTATGCGATTGCCAATATGTTTGTCCACTTGAACTTTAACGCTCAACTTTCAATTTTTCAACTTCGTGATATGCTTAAGGTAATATTATACTATTATATCCGTGTGTCCCATTCCAAGGCATACCCCCGCGATCAAGGTAAGCACAACGATTCATCGTAGCAGGTGAGTATACTGATGTTATCCTTTAAGACATCCTGACTGTGTCTAGGTCTGCATATAATCTGTTTTATCATGTTTTGATTTCTTAACAATGAACACCCAAATAAATACTAATCAAATCCCGGAAATATAAACAACACACTCTATCATGCAAGTATCTTCCCTACCACATATTTCACAAGTCTAATCCAGATTTCTGAAATCTTAACTGGGAATAGGTTGAGAAGAGAACAGAATAGATCTTTTGCAGAGATGGTATAATATACAGATCAAATGAGTTTTTCTCAGTTTGATATAGGTTTCTTGGGTTTCTTTTGGGCACTTGAGGGCCTCTTTCGGGTGTATTAGATCTATAGCGCGACAACGTACAGCTAGGTCAGCATGTATCTGGATGCAACAGAAGCTATCGTTGCCTAGCACCTCCAGGTCAGCATATATCTGGATGCAGCAGAGGAGGTACATGACTTTTTTCAGAGAAGATTTCAGAATCAGATCAAAATTGTGTGTATCGGGACAACATACAGACATTCAAATAGAAATGAGCTAATTCCAAGTGACTTTCTTTCCTGGGGTCATGTACAATTTTAGTTCTGAATAGAAGGACAACCAAGATACCCCCGGATAATTCAACAATATAAAGACCCGAAACCTCAGATGTTGGCTATCTATCAACGCAAGATTTAAGACCATAAAATCATACGCCATTGGTATGTTACCCACATGGTACACAGTTGTAAGACCCTAATACGTATTTGACTAAAAGTCGCAGCGGAAGTTCAAGCCATAAACTTTCTTTCATTATAAACACCTTAACTTATTTAAAAATTAACTTTAACATAACTCTTTCACATAAATCCATCAATCGACTTATTTACTAAGTAAAAACATAGCTTATGTTTACTACATTATATACATCAACGTTCCCGTACAATCTCACTAGTGACTCGATCCTCGATCTCTAATCCTTGATGATCCTCATGACTCGTACTACCTGCGATCACCACATAAAATTCATAACATTAGTACGCATTATAAACATACAAGATTTATTCACGTTTACTTTCTGTTCCGTTAACTCTTTACATCCCAGCTTCCCATCTGATCGTACAATCCGTGGTGAGACTTTCTCATTGTACCTGCGTTACACTTCGTTCACAAGGCACACTATTATTATCGTCAATACTCAATTTCATTGAATACATGCGTATATACTTTCATACATACTTGCATATATGCATCCGTTCACACATAACTACTTACAAACCTACGTACCTACATTCTTACGTACGTTCCTACATACGTGCATACCTACATACATACATGCATACATATCTACATACATACCTATTACATGCCTTCTCACAACCCTACATACGTGCACACATTCGTACATACTCACTTGGATATATATATACACATACACATACTACCTACATACACACCTACATACATACATACATACATTCATTCATACATACCACTTATATTCACACATACATACATACATACATACCTTCATTCATACATACCACTTATATTCACACATACACACATACATACCTTCATACGTATCTACTTAAGGAAATTCTTAACTTAGAATCCCACGTTTAGGTACCATATTACTACATATTCTTTAGGATCCCACATTTAGGTACCATATTACTATATATTCCTTAGGATCCCACATTTAGGTACCTTATTGCTACATATTCTTTAGGATCCCACATTTAGGTACCATATTACTATGTATCCTTTAGAATCCCACATTTAGGTACCTTATTGCTACATATTCTTTAGGATCCCACATTTAGGTACCTTATTGCTACATATTCTTTAGGATCCCACATTTAGGTACCATATTACTATGTATCCTTTAGAATCCCACATTTAGGTACCTTATTGCTACATATTCTTTAGGATCCCACATTTAGGTACCTTATTGCTACATATTCTTTAGGATCCCACATTTAGTTTATTATTATTTATTGTGTCTTTTATCTTTGGGGTGATACACGTCATGGGTATTCGTGCATAAAAAGGTCTACGACATACAAAACCCTATACTTCTCACTTTCATACTTGACCAAAACATTACACCAATCGAGTAGCTTGTTTCTAAACTACTTTTAATATCGTTAGCCCAATTTACCCTTCAAGGGCGTTTTTGTCAACTTTGTTCCATCCTTTACTATAAAGGGCTTCCTTAAACATTTGACTACTCCCATGACTTAACTACGACTCTAATCGCACATACCTGGCTCGGATCAAAGCTATGACCCTTTTTAATACTTCGTGCACTAATTGACTAAGAAATAGCAACATAATCCCTTTCGCTAATCATCCTGTGAATGCATAATACTTGACAAACAATTCATTAGTCAATATTGCCAAATGGTAATGTCTTCACCGATTTCATACAACCAAAACCATATCAAATTTCATTCATCATCATGCTCAATTAACTAACACTACATTACTTAAACAAAATAAGAAGTGATTACGGAAATCACTTACCTTGTGCATCCGTGTTCATACCCGCTTCCTTGCCTCATCTTGACCCGTTAGCCTTCCATGCTTGGTCCATGCTAGTGTGGTTCCTATCCTTTCATGTCGTCATGCCATAATAATGTTAGTACTCATGCTTATTCATATTAATACACATTTTCCAGCTCTTATCTACATTGACTTTCACTAACACGCATACGACATAAATTGTCAACCACATTGTTCAGTTAGACAACCTAACGTAATTCATAACATCATCCTTTACTAGCATGGTCATATATTATATATTTAGTACACATTCACTTCTTGATTGAAATTAAGTGATTAATAAAAACACATGGGGAGCATCGCCCGTTCAAGCACAACGTACAAGCTTCTAATGCATAATCTTGATCATCACATACATTCAACCCGAATTCTCTTTATGAATTTCCTCTAAGGCACATTATTCAAGTTAGTTTACTACCGACCTCGTCATTCCCCAATTCATTCATAAATGTCAAGCCCTTTGATAAAATTCTCATATCCTAATATCACTTGGGCATTTCATCAAACACTTGGTGTGCATGCCATCACTTAAGCCTATAGTACAAGTATTTTATGCATACTCTTCCTAGTTCATAACATAGATCATCAATTTCAACTAGAATCATATAACTTTTATGCCATTATCTAACAATAATTCATCATACCCACATAATACATCATTCTTTCAACAAGAATTAAACATAAATGGTGATTCAAGTCATCATCCTCACCATAACAAACGGGTTTCGCATCTAAACTTCAAATTAACACAAATCTTACATAACCCATGTTCTATATGATGTTTCTAACCCTTATACATAATCAATTTCATATTATCTCACGGATTAGAGCATAACCCACTTCACCCATGATCACCAATCTTAAATTTAAAACATACCTTATGATCTCCTCATGTTGGTGATCATTAATCCATGCTCGGTTATAGATTTAAGCATCATTTAGCCTTTCAATTTGGATGATCTTTCATGTTTAGGGTTTGGAGTTCTTGAGAGCTCCTGAAGCTTCACGAACACACACGTATGTGTGTTTGTGTGTGTGTGTTGATCTTTTAATTAGTAAACAACTTTCATTTGTTTCCACTTTAGCCCCTCGGGTTTTCCTTTAAAACATAAATGACACTACCTTTCATTACTTAATACTTTTGACCATACCCTTAACTATGTTAAATAGCCTAGTTATTTATTTCATGACGTGTCATAAAGGAACATCCGACAAATATTAACATTCAGATTTTGGGGCGTTACAAGTCTACCACCCTTAATTGAGGTTTCGTCCCCGAAACCTTTCTTACCTTTATTTAACACTAATTATTCCTTCTCTACATACACTCGACACAACCACGAGCTCATCACAATGACTGTCATTCAATTTCAAAAACATTCCTATTAATGTTTCTTTCATGTTTATTTCATTATTCATATCATTGACTTCTCCCTAACAATTCCATACCTTCCTTATCATAATTTCGCATATCATTTTCATTTACTTGGTCTGACAACCACGGTTCAATATACATACTTCTTTGACTTGTAATCACACACACCTATGTACTTAACTCTAACGTGATCATCCTTCTACGTTTTCTACAATTACTTGTACCATGCATACCTTTACGTTACTTTCTAACCATCTTTTTCATTTCACTTTACAATTATTCTCACTTCGTGCATTATTTAGTTTACATACGTATGTGTATCATGTAGTTCATCTTACGAGAATTTAACCATTACCCGAAATCTATACATACTCATATATGCTTAACTTTAACGTTAACCTTATTCTACCTTTTCTACATTTACGTATACCTTGCATACCTTTATAGTATCTTTAAATCATTCCGTTCATTTCACATTACTATCGCTTTCACTTCATGCATTACTTAATTCACTTGTATAGACAGTTCATATCTCTCCAATCATGAGTTAGACATTTTACTAACCTCTTTTTCATTTCCCAACCACGATCCGCAACCCTGATCGATCGTCTTCTCCTCGTGCACTAGCCGTACAGGCCAAGTTTCATTCCTTCGTGTTATGAGCTTCCGCTCGTGCACGTCCTTTCACCAATACGATTGGTTTCATCGCATCAATAGTTCTAACATTATCATCAACAACATCGGCGGTTAGCATATGTCATTCAAACATTCATAACACTAGGTGATTACACACCTATAATTCTGTTACATATTTCCTGCGTACATGCTATAACATATCTTACATTCCATTTCTTACACGCAATTCTTTCATTTTAGTTACTTATTTCGTCAACCTTTGCAGTTTGACCTTTTAAGGTTAAACTGAATTTTCTTACTTATCATAGATGCATTGAAGTACACATTCGTGCTTCCTTCCATTCATGCTTACTTACAAAGACATTCATTACATCGTTTTAGTATTCTTAACAAACTTACCCTTTTTGTTCATACTTAAACCTTTGTCTGGGTCATAGCCCGTCATTCATTCTGACTTCTAAGAGTCGATTTCTAACACATTTAACACATACCTTGTTCAAAACTTCCTTCTTTCGTTTTATAACTTAGGTCTGCATGCTCATTACGATCATTCTTTTGTTTCTTTACTTTACATTTGCCCATATGACTCATTTAACACAATCACGGTCAGACTATCGACACTTCTTATGTAGACTAGTTTCGTCTTTTATACCTTAAATATGTTTCGTGGATTCGAATGCATTATTCATACCTTTCGTACCTTCTATATTTTGAATCCGTCTTGCGGATTCAAACATTGCATTCGCATCTTTCATTCTTTGAATCCGTCTCGCGGATTCAAACATTTCATTCATACATTGCTGATCCGTACTGTCTTACAGATTCAACATTCTTCATTCTTATCACTCATACTTTTCACTCTTACATAGTACTCTCAATTTCCCGAGAGTCTTACTACCCATTTCACCGCACGCCCACCTGTTACCCAGTTCTACCGGACACACCTGCGATAATTACCACGGTCTCACGAACGTCATATGCTTCTTGCGTACTGGCCAGGTGCGCAATCCACATACTAGTTTCGTGCCTTCATGTAATCATCGCCTTATGTCCGAGAAATGGGTTTCAGTTTCGTGCACATTTCTAAAATTTCCCCAAGACCACATCATTGCCTTTCGTTTAATAATTACCTTCCCAAGGAGATTTCTTCCTTTTACTTTCAACATTGATACCCATACATATTAATAGTGTGTACCTGGGGTTCATTAGCTTATTTACACCTTTGCCAGCCTTAGTATTCATCCTATCCTGCATCCACGGACCATCCTCTTCAGACACTTATGTTTACCTTGCACATATAAAACCGTTAGTTTCTTTATATGAATGTATTCATACATGCTTTCATTCCATTTCTACCTTTAGATCTCGATCGAGTCGTGGATTGTACGGGTTCTTTATCACAAGAGCACACAGGTTTGAGTTCAAGTATTTATCTTCTCGTACTTGATTCGCTCAAACCAGGGCTCTGATACCAACTTGTAAGACCCTAATACGTATTTGACTAAAAGTCGCAGCGGAAGTTCAAGCCATAAACTTTCTTTCATTATAAACACCTTAACTTATTTAAAAATTAACTTTAACATAACTCTTTCACATAAATCCATCAATCGACTTATTTACTAAGTAAAAACATAGCTTATGTTTACTACATTATATACATCAACGTTCCCGTACAATCTCACTAGTGACTCGATCCTCGATCTCTAATCCTTGATGATCCTCATGACTCGTACTACCTGCGCTCACCACATAAAATTCATAACATTAGTACGCATTATAAACATACAAGATTTATTCACGTTTACTTTCTGTTCCGTTAACTCTTTACATCCCAGCTTCCCATCTGATCGTACAATCCGTGGTGAGACTTTCTCATTGTACCTGCGTTACACTTCGTTCACAAGGCACACTATTATTATCGTCAATACTCAATTTCATTGAATACATGCGTATATACTTTCATACATACTTGCATATATGCATCCGTTCACACATAACTACTTACAAACCTACGTACCTACATTCTTACGTACGTTCCTACATACGTTCCTACATACGTGCATACCTACATACATACATGCATACATATCTACATACATACCTATTACATGCCTTCTCACAACCCTACATACGTGCACACATTCGTACATACTCACTTGGATATATATATACACATACACATACTACCTACATACACACCTACATACATACATACATACATTCATTCATACATACCACTTATATTCACACATACATACATACATACATACCTTCATTCATACATACCACTTATATTCACACATACATACATACATACCTTTATACGTATCTACTTAAGGAAATTCTTAACTTAGAATCCCACGTTTAGGTACCATATTACTACATATTCTTTAGGATCCCACATTTAGGTACCATATTACTATATATTCCTTAGGATCCCACATTTAGGTACCTTATTGCTACATATTCTTTAGGATCCCACATTTAGGTACCATATTACTATGTATCCTTTAGAATCCCACATTTAGGTACCTTATTGCTACATATTCTTTAGGATCCCACATTTAGGTACCTTATTGCTACATATTCTTTAGGATCCCACATTTAGGTACCATATTACTATGTATCCTTTAGAATCCCACATTTAGGTACCTTATTGCTACATATTCTTTAGGATCCCACATTTAGGTACCTTATTGCTACATATTCTTTAGGATCCCACATTTAGTTTATTATTATTTATTGTGTCTTTTATCTTTGGGGTGATACACGTCATGGGTATTCGTGCATAAAAAGGTCTACGACATACAAAACCCTATACTTCTCACTTTCATACTTGACCAAAACATTACACCAATCGATTAGCTTGTTTCTAAACTACTTTTAATATCGTTAGCCCAATTTACCCTTCAAGGGCGTTTTTGTCAACTTTGTTCCATCCTTTACTATAAAGGGCTTCCTTAAACATTTGACTACTCCCATGACTTAACTACGACTCTAATCGCACATACCTGGCTCGGATCAAAGCTATGACCCTTTTTAATACTTCGTGCACTAATTGACTAAGAAATAGCAACATAATCCCTTTCGCTAATCATCCTGTGAATGCATAATACTTGACAAACAATTCATTAGTCAATATTGCCAAATGGTAATGTCTTCACCGATTTCATACAACCAAAACCATATCAAATTTCATTCATCATCATGCTCAATTAACTAACACTACATTACTTAAACAAAATAAGAAGTGATTACGGAAATCACTTACCTTGTGCATCCGTGTTCATACCCGCTTCCTTGCCTCATCTTGACCCGTTAGCCTTCCATGCTTGGTCCATGCTAGTGTGGTTCCTATCCTTTCATGTCGTCATGCCATAATAATGTTAGTACTCATACTTATTCATATTAATACACATTTTCCAGCTCTTATCTACATTGACTTTCACTAACACGCATACGACATAAGTTGTCAACCACATTGTTCAGTTAGACAACCTAACGTAATTCATAACATCATCCTTTACTAGCATGGTCATATATTATATATTTAGTACACATTCACTTCTTGATTGAAATTAAGTGATTAATAAAAACACATGGGGAGCATCGCCCGTTCAAGCACAACGTACAAGCTTCTAATGCATAATCTTGATCATCACATACATTCAACCCGAATTCTCTTTATGAATTTCCTCTAAGGCACATTATTCAAGTTAGTTTACTACCGACCTCGTCATTCCCCAATTCATTCATAAATGTCAAGCCCTTTGATAAAATTCTCATATCCTAATATCACTTGGGCATTTCATCAAACACTTGGTGTGCATGCCATCACTTAAGCCTACAGTACAAGTATTTTATGCATACTCTTCCTAGTTCATAACATAGATCATCAATTTCAACTAGAATCATATAACTTTTATGCCATTATCTAACAATAATTCATCATACCCACATAATACATCATTCTTTCAACAAGAATTAAACATAAATGGTGATTCAAGTCATCATCCTCACCATAACAAACGGGTTTCGCATCTAAACTTCAAATTAACACAAATCTTACATAACCCATGTTCTATATGATGTTTCTAACCCTTATACATAATCAATTTCATATTATCTCACGGATTAGAGCATAACCCACTTCACCCATGATCACCAATCTTAAATTTAAAACATACCTTATGATCTCCTCATGTTGGTGATCATTAATCCATGCTCGGTTATAGATTTAAGCATCATTTAGCCTTTCAATTTGGATGATCTTTCATGTTTAGGGTTTGGAGTTCTTGAGAGCTCCTGAAGCTTCACGAACACACACGTATGTGTGTTTGTGTGTGTGTGTTGATCTTTTAATTAGTAAACAACTTTCATTTGTTTCCACTTTAGCCCCTCGGGTTTTCCTTTAAAACATAAATGACACTACCTTTCATTACTTAATACTTTTGACCATACCCTTAACTATGTTAAATAGCCTAGTTATTTATTTCATGACGTGTCATAAAGGAACATCCGACAAATATTAACATTCAGATTTTGGGCGTTACAACAGTTCGTTATGTTTATATCACTTAATATCTTTTATCATTTTGAGCGTCAAGCCTATCGATATATCACAGTAGATCCTAGTCTTTTCAGCTATGGCACCTTACATGTGTTAGTCAAGCCGTTTAACACGAACATTTATTTCACTTCCCATATAATGCAATTTATCTTTTTGGCTTTTTCATTTTTCTAATGTTTTTGTAGTTTTCTCATTTTCTCCTATTTACAGCAAAATCTTTTTGGTTTTTCTCGGTTTTCTCCCCCTAAACTCTATGTATGTCTCTCTCTCCCCCTAAATTTGTGCATAAATCTTGTATTTTTGCGCAAATTTACCATTTACTAGAGAAAGGACACTTTATGTACAAAGTTATAAACTAAGAAAAAGAGAGAAAAATATTTTTGCTTAACCGTTCTGTCATCAGATTGAAGACTAATCAATATTCAAATCAAAGTACTGAATTTAAATTGTACCTTCTGCTGATCTTATCTTACTTCTCTTACTTCTCTTATCTCCTCCAAAGGAAACATATCATCTGTAGAAAAAAATTGAACTTTTTGCAACAGTGAAATGTTACCTGTTTTTATCTCTGGAACAACCGCTATCAACATTCCAGAGATTGTAAATAGCTCCTCCTTAGTTGTTCCTGAAAGATAAGGAGATTAGTAAGACATGGGTACCCAGGCCATCGTGGTCCTAGGTTTACCTGAAGCATCAAAATAAGACACTTCTTTCAAACACAAGTCCCCTTCAATTTCAAGGATTGGAGACATTGCTGCTTTGGATTTGGGTTTCCAAATCTGTTTCGGTTTAACAAACGTGTTTGTTGCCTTCGGTTGAGCAACTTTAGCTGTTTCAGATTTGTTAGTTTTAGAAGCACATTTTTGTTCCAGAAAAGCTTTGCGTTTGTTTTTGGCAGCGTTCCAATCCCCATCAGAAGGTTTAACCTTGGAATTCACATTCTTCATTGCCTTAGGTGATGATACCTTCATTGGCTTAGAATGGTAGTTATCCATAGGTGTAACCCTCTGATTTTGCATATAATAAGGTACATAGGGACGATTAGTGCAGTTCCGAGCAATGTGACCAGTAATGCCGCAATTGAAGCATGTTTGTCTCTTCACGTAGAAAGCATTCTGATCAACTGAATTTGCTCTTGCAGGCCCTGAAGGATGAACCAGTCCTTTCTGTTCTTGTTTGTGTTGCACATTTCCTGCAGACGAAGATGAATTTGGATGCCTATACTTGTCATTTGCAGGGGCCTTTTGTTGTGGAGATTTCTTTTGATTTTTCATGTTATGCTTAGATTGCATATCTTGTTTAGAAATCTCACCAGTCTTTCCAAAAGCTTTGTTAGCACAGTCAAATGCATATTTCTCACATTTGCCATTATTGACTGGCTTAACAAATGCATTTTTCACATCACGGGCCTTTTGAGGATTATTGCTACCCGAAGAGGACTGTGGAGAGCTTGATCGTCTTTGATATGTAGGCTTCTTATTTCCGCGTTCTTTACCTGCTTGCTTCGGTTCTTGTTGCTTGATCTGAACCTTTTCATCACTACCGAAGGTTCAGATTGTTCGGCTTGCGCACTTGGAGCCTTGTTCACGTTAGTCTTCACTTCTTCCTTCATGTCGTCAGCTTTGACAGAATCGGAGAATTCTGGTTTTATCAGATGAAACACCAAAAACTTTAGTAGAAACTTCAGCTGAATCATTAGACGAATTATCAGCACAAGATGGTTCTGCACATGACACCCTTGAGCTGAATTCACTAGAATCAACTGATTCCAATTTCTCAGAATCAGCTGCTTCAGGTGATTCACATTTGGAATCAGATGGTTCAGCTGGCTCATTCGTTTCTTTTGCCGATTCAGTCTCTGTTACGCAAGCCTCAACGTTTTCGCCCAGATTATCAGGCCTGAAATTAATCATAGAGCAAAAAACCTTAAAAAAATCAAACGTCGAAATAGAGTCTGGATTAGGTTCATTTATTAAATTTTCAGAAGAATCAGACTCTGATGCTTGTTCATCCCCAACTACATTTTCAACTTTTACTTCAACTACTTCATCTGCAGGGGAAGACGAAGCATTAGGATCAAAAGTACCCTTTGAAACAAAATTTACCGAAGGAGTCGCTCGTTTATCAACAGGTCTGCTGTTGATTGATGACTTATCAGTTTTAGGACCGTAAGCCATCTTATCCTCATTTATCAATTCCTGCTCAGTCATGGGTAAATATGTGTAGTTATCATTATATGGAGGAGGAACTTGATTGAAACCCAAACCACACCCCTTCTTTCTCTTGTATGCGAGTTGCTGATCACATAGATTTTTGACCAATTTACTGGAAGACTCATACTTTTTAATCTTAAGTTCGTTAATTTGATATCTTTCTCTGATATCTTCCAGTTCTTTGATCAAAATACATACGTTCTCCTGTGCCTCTAAAAAATGGGCTGCTTTTACACTTACATCATCCTTAAGTTTGATGATGTCTTTTCGCTGAGCTTCAATTTTATCTTTATAAAGCTTTTCATTCTTTGATAAAGTAAAATTTTTATTTTTTATGTCTTGATAATCTTATATTAGCTCAACGTTGTGTAAATGATATGCCTCAACCCTTTCTCAACGTTGTGTAAATGATATGTCTTGATAATCTTTTGTTCTTTCTCCCAAAACACAAACCAAACGAGAACCCGTGTACTAGCTAGCTCAAACCCTTTGCACGTAATCGAACCAGCTTCTTGTATCGCACCTCGAAACCTGTCAGACCGTTATCACAAAACCAACAAAACAATTTTTATTTTGTTTTATATTTTTTTTTAAGATTTTTAAGTTACTTTAATAAATTTAATAAATATAAAGGTTTATTATTATTATTATTAACTATTATTATTATTATAAATAATGATTATGTAATGATTGCTTTATGATTATGATTATTATAATTATAATTATAATAAAATGAAAACCTAGATGAAAACTAATAGTCAAAACAGATGATTCCCACAAAAACTATCCCGACAAAATGGAACCGTCGCAATAGCTTCTTTTGCTTCTTCTACGTTAAACACAACCACACACTTAAAACCTTTTCTGACGCTCAATCTGTCACAAAACAGTTATGTCTTTCTTCTTCGTTTTATAAGTACCAGACACACAACTTTCAATTCGGTGATGGTGACGGATGAGTTCTGTGATTGGATGAGTAAGGGAGGTGGTCGGCGTATGACGGAGATGATGATCGGAACAGGAAATGATCGGACATGGATGTTGGCGAAGATGATCGGACGTGTAGGTTGAGGATGATGGAGGTGGATGGTGTTAATGAGTAACGACGAAAGATGATGATGTCGAGAGATCACGGTGGTCCACAGGCGATGAAGATGGTGATGAACGATAGTGTTGCAGGTTTCCGACGACAACGGACGGAGGTTGCGACTCGGAACTGTGGTTGCGAGTCGGACGAGTCAGAACAGTGGTGAAGGTTGCGAGTCGAGACTATTTGAAAAGTGAAGTCGAAACCGTGATTGCGACTGGTCCACTCGAGACCTTCTGAGTTGAGAACAAGATGTATGTTGCGATGTTGGTTGTTGCGACTCGAGACAGTGATGAAATGATGTTGGTTGTTGCGACTCAGAACGGCGGAGTCGAAACTATGGAGTCGAAACCGTGAAAGTTGTGAGTCGAGACAGTGGTTGCGACTCGAGACTGTAAAAGATGATGATGAAGGACGGAGGTGGTTGCGACTCGGAATCGTCGAACTTGAAATGGTGAGTCGAGACCAGTTCTTGGAAAGTGATTGAGTCGAGACCTTTTGTTGCGACTCGGAAGAGATGTAACTCGAGACCTTGGAGGATGAATGTTGTGAAGTTGAAAACTCAAATGATGACTCGAGACCTCTATTTTGATAATTCGAAATCTTTGTGACTTTGAAACAAGATACTGGTCAACCAAAGAAATCCTTTGAAACTATCTTTTAAAAACAATCTGTTACGAAATCATTGGAAATTATTCAAAAATTTTAAATCTTATCAAAAATAGAATATATTTCCAAATTAGTTTAATAAAAACTTTAATCTTTTAACACCTTTCAAACAAATCACTGAAGCAAAATATAATGAATTTTTAAACAAAACGAAGAACACTTTGAATACTGCGAAGAACACGAAGAACACCAACTCAAAAATTTCGGAAAACTTGAATGTTTGATATTAAACCGAGCCTAGAAATAGGTTCTGAAGGCTCTGATACCACTTGTAAGTCCTGTGAAACAGATCTTTCAATGATATCAAACAACCAATTGATTGTGCGGAATCCAATCAATTGGCGATTCAAGAAAAACACGAAAATATGAAGAACAAACCAAATACGAAAAACACACCAAATCACTTTCAACACTTGCACACGATTCTATTACTATCAAAGCAAAATCGTCTGGTACAAGTGTTTTCACAACCAATCGCCTCTCTCTCTCTCTCTCTCTCTCTCTGTAGGAAATTCTGTAACTGTGAAGTTCCAAGAGGTTCCAAAGGTTCCAAGATGTTCAAAACCCTAAAACAAGTTGAAAACTTGTTTATATACTAACTCAAGCCCACTTCCCTACATGGGCTCTCCTTGGGCCTGCTTGGCCCACATGGCCTAAAGCTTGGCCCAAGTGACTTATAAAGGTCCACAACCTAATATAAACTAACCCGGTAAAGCCCAGTTCGTAACCATAGCCCGTTGTATTAATTTGATGCATCAGTCTCACACTTTAGGGTCTAACACATACCGAGCAAACCAAGGTGAGTTCACACTCTTACCAAGGCATGGGATTCCCGGGGTTGGGAATGGGATTGAATGATACTTGTACTTTTATCGCTACTGGAATACGTACTACTGTCCTAGTTAGGGGAAGGACACCTATAGATACAACTAGACTAGTAACACATGGGAAGCCCCCACTAATCTTCGCAAACATGTCTGGGAGGCCGCGATACGAACATTAATCTTCGCACACATGTCTGTGAGACCGCGATACGAATACTAATCTTCGCAAACATGTCTGGGAGACCGCGATACAAATACAAATACAACTAGTCTAGGATACTTGGGAAACCCCCACTAATCTTCGCAAACATGTCTGGGAGACCGCGATACGAATTAATACGATACATGGTTTTACAAAATGAGCATACAGTTTACGAAACAAATACTATAACTAAACAACCAACTGTGAACTCGCTCAACTTTGTTGTTGACTCGTTGTTACATGCCTTGCAGGTCGTTAGGTACTCATGGAGCTTGCACTGGGAGGCGCGGTCGTTGTGGGACATGGATCGTGGATGCCATGTTAAACATTTATGACACTTCAAACTTATTACTTATGTTGGGTTTTACATTTCTGCTTCCGCTAAACATTGAAACTATACTTTTGTTTTGGGACACCTTTCATATTGTTTGGTTGAATTACATTTACTATTTACATTGTTCAATATGATTGGTGGCTTGATCCTGGTCAGTCACGCCTCCAGGCGGTGATACTCCGCGGGTGGATTTGGGGTGTGACAAACATACCTCCATATAGACCGTGGAGATATGAATGGTGAAAATCTTTTATTTTATATAGACAGTAAAATAATGCCAAGACACCACGGACAAACGATAAGGAATAATCACCTTCAACATAAGAAACTAGTAATTAAAGTCATTAATACAATACCAATTAAAAAGTGCAAAAGATTAAAAATAAAAAGTATTACACTAAACACTTGTCTTCACCAAGTGATGTAAGAGACTTAGGCAAACATGGCCTTTGATTGTCAAGAACTCTTACGATCAATCTTGGATCCCGAGACGACTCACACACTCTACGATGGACAATGGATGATGGTGGTGGATGATGGTGTTATGGTGGTGGTGGGTGGTGGGTGAAGTGTGAGAGAGGTGGTGTGCCAAGGGATGAGTTGCAAGAGCTCCAAACACTCCTATTTATAGGCTGAACAGAAGCTCGGGCATGGCCCCGTGTCCGCTGGGCACGGCCCCGTGTCCATCCGAATCTCTCTCTTCATTAATTGCAATTCGCAATTCCAATAAATGCGTCCGCAGGAAGCTGACCACGCCCCCGTGTCCGCTGGGCACGGCCCCGTGGTGGGCAACAGAAGCTTCTATGAGTTTGTCTTTTCTGCTGACCTTTGGGCACGGCCCCGTGCTCACTGAGCACGGGGCGTGTTCATTCTTCTGCCTTCTTTGTTTTGCTTGGGAAGATGTTTTCGGGAGGTCGGGCATGCCAATTTTGTTCCTTTTCTTGTATTTATGTTAGATTTAGATGTCTTTTTGCTTCTTTTGTTAATTTGAGCTCATTTAATCCTGAAAATACAAAAGGAAGACAAAAGCACACTTTTTCCAACATTTGTACTAAAAAAGGGTTAGTTTTATGCCACAATTGATGTAATTTATATGTTGCATTTTGTGCACATCAACAACATGTTCAAGGAACTGGACTTTGCGAAGCCAAAACTCACACTTGGAGAATTTGGCGTACAATTTCTCCTGTCGAAGCAGTCCTAAGATACACCGAACGTGCTTTTCATGCTACACTTGGCTACGAGAGTAAATAAGTATGTCGTCTATAAAGACAATGACAAACTTATCTAAATATGGCTTGCAGACTCTATTCATGAGGTCCATGAATGTTGCAGGCGCATTAGTGAGCCCAAAAGGTACCACTAAAACTCGAAATGTCCATACCTCGTTCTGAATGCCGTCTTCGGAACATCTTCAGTTCGAACCTTGAGTTGATGATACCCAGATCTCAAATCAATCTTTGAGAAATAACTCGCTCCTTGAAGTTGATCGAACAAATCATCGATCCTGGGTAAAGGATAACGATTCTTGATCGTTACCTTATTTAGTTCACGGTAATCAATGCATAAGCGCATTGATCCGTCCTTCTTTTTCACGAACAGAATTGGAGCTCCCCAAGGTGAAGAGCTAGGCTGAATGAAACCCTATTCCAGTAAATCATCTAACTGAGTTCTGAGCTCTTTCATTTTAGTAGGCGCTAGACGATACGGAGCTCGTGCTATAGGCGCAAATCCTAAAAGGATATCTATCCTGAACTCTACTTGCCTCTCAGGAGGTAATCCAGGTAACTCGTCAGGAAAAACATCAGGATACTCTGAGATGGTTGGGATGTCTTCAATCTTCAGCTTTGGATCATTCACAGTCACCTGTGCCATGTAAATGGCACATCCACTTTTCAAGCACTGGGATACCTTGAGAATAGACATATTGCTGGGCAACCCATATTGTGTATCTCCTTGAATGGTGACCGTTTCACCAGAGGGGGTTTTGATATTGACAAGCTTTTTATCACAGGCAATTTGGGCTTGGTTATGCGACAACCAATCCATGCCTAAAACTATATCAAAACCGGCCAATTTCATTGGCAAGAGGGATAGCGGAATAGAATGTTCCTTAATGGATATAGAGCATCCATCAAGAAGAGTTGAAACTGTTTCTATGGTACCATCGGCAAGCTCTACCTCATATTTTATGTCTAGAGTCTTAATAGGCAAATTCAACAACTTATAGAACTTATGGTCTATAAAGGACTTATCAGCACCGGAATCAAATAAGACTCTAGTATAAATATTATTGATGAGGAAGGTACCTGTTATGACGTTCTCGTCATTCACCGCTTCCTTTGCTTGCATCTGGAACACTCTGGCATTGTTCTTCTTTGCCTCTTCAGGCTTCTTTGTGTTCTTGGGGCAATTGGTTTTAATGTGTCCCTTTTCATTGCAACCATAACAGGTTGCATCCTTAATATTCCGGCACTCAACAGACTTGTGCCCCTTCTTTTTACAGATCCCACAAGGTTTGGCCTGTGGGTCTCGATTGCACTTTCCAAAGTGCCTCTTATGACATGTCTTGCACCTGGGCTTATCGCCTGACTGTCCCTTTTTGGAACCAGAGTTCCCCTTGCCCTTCTTGTTCGATTGAGAAGACTGTTCATCCTCTCTTTTCCTTTTTCCTTCATCAGTAGTCTTCTTTGCCCTACTCCTCACCACATCCAAGGTGAGGGACAATGATAGATCCACAGCGGACCTATAAGTGGCTGGCTTAGAAGCCTTTACATTCCCCTTTACTTCAGGGGCCAGACCACCAATGAAACGTGCAATGTGTTTGGGCTCAGGAGTGACTAGATATGGTACAAGCCTTGACATGGAATTGAAACTAGTCACATAGGATCTAC
This sequence comes from Helianthus annuus, assembly GCF_002127325.2. Taxonomy (NCBI): domain Eukaryota; kingdom Viridiplantae; phylum Streptophyta; class Magnoliopsida; order Asterales; family Asteraceae; genus Helianthus; species Helianthus annuus. The sequence continues at coordinate 82,294,269 of NC_035438.2, forward strand.
AATCTAGATCCTTCATCACTAAGGTGAGGAAATCAGTCTCTATCCTCTCTACCTCGTGCTGAGGACAGTAAGTGTCCTTCACCAAGTCAACAAACTTCTCCCACGAGAGATTGTACAAATGAACTTTCCCAGTGGACTGTACTAGCGCTTTCCACCATGTGAGGGCATCGCCCTTAAACGATTGGGATACAAACATGACCACATCCTCCTTAGCGCATCCGCTAATGTCTATCACAGTCTCCATCTCATCTAACCACTTTATACAATCAATCGCCCCCTTTTCTCCTGTAAAGTCTCTCGGCTTACAGGAGACAAAGTACTTGTAGGTACAACCCTTGGTGTGCCTAGGGGTCGGCTCGAGAACTATCTGCTTCTTGGGTTCACTACCCTGGTTAGATGAGTGCTGAGACTCACTCCTCTTATGAGTGTGTGGTTGAGAATGGGTTTTTGAATGAGTTTGAGACCGAACAACACTCGGCTCTTTAAACTTAGCATCTACCGCCTGAGAAACTGCCGCGGTGACCAGTGCTTGAAGTTCGGCACCAGTGATATTAATCCTGGTGTTGCCTTCTGCAGGATGACTGTTTGCTTCATCTGAGCCAGCCATTTCTGAATACTATAACAAACAATAATAATATTTAAATTTTATATAGATTCATCGTATTGATGATCAGATGGTCATGGTATTATTAAACCATTTGGACCATTTTAAGTAATAAGTAAAGATCAAGAGAATACACTATTCTCTATACTGTTAGGCAGGGGAATATGGAATTTTCACAACTGCCAAGGTCTTAAAAGACATTTTATTTATCATTAAGCTCGTCTCACGGGACATTTAAATAGCTTAGGAAGCTGGTCACAGGGACGACTTAAGATCTAACCACCGTTCTCTTGGCTCAGTGATCTTTTAAGGGTCGAACAAAGTTCATCGCCTTTTTTGACAAGAAGTTTATAAATTGAACTTTCGTTGTCATTACTACACCTTTGATTATAAGCATACATCTCTAAGGGATGTCTTGGTGTACACATCGTATTGATGTTTGTTAGCCATGATTCATATTGATCATTTAGGCTATATGTGACTTGGAAGGATCCAAGTACCTTTTGGAAGCTTGCGTGGCTTTTCGTACCGCACATCTATGAATGTTAACATGTGTTCAGATGTTAACAGAGATTTGCTATCTTAAAAAGGTTGTACCATCATAGCCAATTAATACTTTGGCTAGGTTATACCTCTAAGAGTTTTCTTTGGCGGATCAATCATAAATTGAAAAGATATATCATGATGTAATAAAATACATAATTAAAAACCAAAGATAAAACTTCATTATACTTGAAACGAGTACAGGTGCCCTAAACGGGACTTAGAAAAGACAAACTGCCCACGCAGGGGCTTACAGAAATAAGAAAATAAGTCCTCGTAGGGACTTTGATACTGAAATTAAACAAATGTCCTTACAGGGACATGATTACAAACAACACAAGAAAATTAACAATCCCCTACTTCTTCTTCCCTTTGATAAGGTTTGCAAGGCCCTTCATGAAGCTATTATGCTTCTCCTTGTTTTTCCTAGCCTTGTGCTCAACCCTATCTAACCTCTCCAGGATTTCCTAAGTCTGTTGCTGCTGTTGTAGCTGCTGTGGAGGAGGTTGCTGGTACGGCGGGTACTGATAACCCTGAACCGGGTATCCAGTTGGATGAGTCGGAGGGTAAGAAGAAGGGTAAAGGTGATGGTACTACGCAACTGTAAGGTACAGGTCTTAAGTTCCATGATTCGATGGATATCCTGACGTGTTCTCAAAAAGATTATACCCAGAAGAACCTGGGTAGGTCAGGATAGGGTTATCAAAACCCATAGGCGGCTGAGGTGGTGCAAATGAAACTGGCGGAGGATCAATCTCCGGTGCCGCGTTCGAGGGCCCACCTATCTGGGGGTCCTCCGGAATAGGGGGATAAGAACTCGAACCCTGGGGAGAACTGAAACGAGGTCCTCCCCGCACGGATATACGTGTGTTCCTCCTTTGCCTCGGAGGCTCGGGAGGTGGCTGCTGAGGTGGCTCCTCAACAGGAAGTGGTGGTGGTGAAACAACTTGGAGTTGGGGTTCAACCAAAGGTGGTTGGGCTGGAGAGCTATGGTATGATGGGGTAAAGAACCAATCATATGTGGCCATTTTCTCTTGAAACGAGTCGGGCCCATGGTAAGGTGATCCCTGAAATGGAGATCCACTTGATATGCTTATTGGGTGGCCTGGCGTTCCGGTCTGCATCTCCAGATCTAGATCATCGTCCATTTCCATCTCCTGAGAAAAATGATCCTCAGGGCCCAAAGGGTTGTAGCCAAGAAAATCGTTAATATAATCGTTCGGGTTAAACTGCCCCGGGGAGTAGAGGGAATCAGAGTGGTGAAACAAATGGGAATGCAAAGAGTGGTGCGATTGGTAAGACTCGTGAGAATGATGAGATTGCTGAGAGTGGTGTGAGTGTTTGGGCTCGTCTGGAACTAGCGGCCCAAAAGACGGGTGGAAAGAAGGCGAAGAGGTTAGCGAGACAGAATGTCTTGCTGGCTCAAAAGGTTGATCCCATAGATCGTGAGAGTCAGAGGTAGAAAAGGACGCCGATGGAGTGCGTCTATGAGATGGTCCTGCTGTCGACGGTCCCCCTCGCATGGGACCTTTGCCTCTTCCCCTTACTCTTGGAGGCATGTTGATGAACTTCCTGTTAAAACAAGAAAACAAAATAAAATAAAACATAATAACAACAAAGGAAAGTTAAAGATACATCCTAGGTCATTTGCCTAGACTCGAGAGTCTAAGGAATGTGCTTATTGTGTCATTGAGATTAAACACAGAAGGTAGTGTTTAATTCACTCAATGTTGGCTCTGATACCAACCTGTCACACCCCGATATTTCCGCATATTACCGGTGGGCCCGGCGGGGAGTATCGTGACGTTGATATCATCATTGTCAATACACACAATAATATAGCACAGCGGAAGGCTGTGTAATTAACTATTACAAACCACACTGTCTGAACGTTCGAGTACATGAATAATACAGACGGGAATGTAATAAGATCCACAGGCGGATCATAATGTACAAAGAAACAAAAACTACAGACTTCAGGTATCTTATGGATTTGCAAGATCCTCTATGACACCCTATAGCTCCAGCCTATTTCGGGAAGTACATGTCAATCAATCTTTAGGAAAATACTTCAGTTTACACTGGTAAATACAATTTAACTGACTCGTTTTGAAAACATTTATGAAAATTGATTTAGGTGCACATGGCACAAATCATTTATATAACTTGGGACAATTTTTAATAAAATCTTGTATACAGTTTTACATGTTTGTCATACATGTGGGGCAGGTTTGTAAGCCAGACATGATTAACTGACTCACCACTTATAGAACCCACAAAGGAGTTATCCCCAACTTGTGGGTAATTTAATATTTAACATTTGCATCTGTCGGGTGCATGCCTGCACCCCGTGCATAGGTCGTGGCCATTATTAACTTAAATGAGCCAAGGATATCCAGGACACGATCGTTAACCCCCAAATGTTTATGTTATCAAACAATACGGATTAAAACGGGTTATGCAGATTTATTAAATCACAATCCGACTAAATAATCCCATACCCGACCAAGCGGTATTAATATACCGTATCCCAAGCCCGTATAGGGAAAATAAGTTAAAAGTATTTACCTGGTGATAGCAGTAAAATTCGTAAGGTTCTTGAAGGCACTTTTTACCGGAAGCTATTTAATCTGTATAAAAGGTTTAATTAACCTATTAGGATGCTAACGGGTCTTTAATTAAGTCAAGGACTTAGACCGCCTAGCTAGAAGGAAACCTTACAGTTCTAAACGCTAGATTAAGCGGAGACCGGGATAGAATGTGATTTAGACCCGACAAGCTTGGATACTTGTATAATATGGGTAAACTAAATACATTCTGGAAAATGAGAATTAAATGATAAGGTTAAGCCCGTTTCGGCTATTTTACGTAAATTAGTCACGTAACTGATCCGAATGCATAAATGCGTAACGGGTAACCAAATGAATTATATGTAGGTCCTAATTGTTATTATGCTTAAAATATGTTAATACATCTGTAGGATGTTAACATATATATGCCCAAAAAGTATTTGAAACCATTTTAAGTCCCGTAAGGGCATTTTGGTAATTTTAATACTTATAAAAGAGATTTTTTAATAAACTGAAGTTCTAGTCCTTTCTAATCAGTAAAAATATTTAATTTATCTCATTACATCAGTAAGATATTACACATATGTGAAATTTACTATTTATGACCAAACTATGTCCCGAAAGGGCATTTTGGTCATTTCACATAGGCTTTTAAGGGCATTTTTGGAAACCTGAGTTCATAACTTATACCTACTGTAATAATATTTAAATTTGTTTAAAATTTCAGTAGGTAACAAGTCTTAGATGTTAAATATGGTTTTAAACCATACTATGCACCTATTTAGCGTAAAACTCGCTTATTGACGATAATCAAGATGTTTTATGTGAATCTGATGTTTTGATCAGTTTTGAATGCCCAAAATAATTTATTTAATATATGAAATCAGTAGAAAAAGGTTTGGCATTCAATTCCTTTGTTAATCTCATTTTATGCTTAAAAGGGTATTAACCGAATCATACAAGAACTCTATGTTTTAAACAAATAATAATCTGAACAAAAATCTTAAAATTTCCTAAAAATAATATCTTAACAGTAGGTAATGAGTTTTGGTTCAAAATCCAAGTTTAAACATGCATTATGCAAGATATCGCAAATTAACTATTAAGAAGCTTCTAATTACGATATCGAGCATAATTCCTATTTGGGACCAAGAACTAATGTCAAATTTTCGGGACAAGTCAAAATATCAGTAGCAACGGTATTAGTCCATTCACATTGCTAAAAATCTCAGTTTTATGCAAAAAGGGCGTTTAAGGCATTATTAAGCATAATTACAATCAAGTGCATATAATTCAAACCACTAGGCTTCATGCAATATAACTCCAGAAGGTTATACTACTAAGTAATGTGGTCCTAATGGAAGCTTAAAACATAGGAGAATTAAGCTAGAACGGGTCAGAACTGAAAGTCAAAGCGAAAGTCAAGCTTTGCGACTTTCGATTATAAACTGACCTTAGACTATTTATTGTCGGGTTAGGACTGATAATGTAACACCCCACCTCGGAATGTGGTGACGTGTCACTATTAAAGTATTAAAAACATAAGACATAATTCCATACGTTAAACGTTAGGAGTACATCACCAAAAGAACGAACAAGAGCCCTAGGGTAATGTTTATTACATATTAGCGAATTGTCAAAATAGATAAGCTAGCATATGCTACAAAATGACTAATTTCCTCTGGTTAACAGTCCTAGAGCTCAATTTTTTTTCTCTCTTCACACCCCACCCTGAGTACCATGAGAACCTGTTGAGAACAAAGAATTACGGAATGAGCCGAATGCCCAGTACGGATAAAAGGTATTAAAGATAATAATAATAATAATAATAATAACAAAAATAACATGATCAAGAAATAACATAACCTGACATGATACGATGCAAGTAACACAAGCCAACAAAGTAAATCGTATCATATGGAAGTACCCATTGAGCCGAATATCTTACTTAACTTATAACAGACATGCACATAAGGCTACAGACCCTATGTGCCGAACGTGTAATGGAGTGTGGGCATACACAACAACCTTACACCATAAATCATATACATATTTCCTAGGACCAGTCCATACGCCTCCTAATGGCCTCATGTACCTCACTAGTACTAAGGAGACGCCGTGATTTAGGCTCACCATCACGGTAGGTGCCGCGCCATCGATGCCGCAATGACATGCTTGTGGTCACCCCCACAAGTAGGGACATGCTCGGAGTAACTGAATATAACAACTGAGATGGTGCCGTAACGATATATCTCAAACACGCTCTCAAAGCGTTAAGGAAAAACGTAATAATATCTTAACATAACCTTAACATCGGAACATGCGACAACAAGTTCAATTCAATAAATCCTATCGCATGCGAGGCAATACTAAGCTCAACATAATAACGCCAATAAAATCATCGGTGAGAACATGAATAAATGGATAACCAATCGAAACATACTGAGATGTCAAAGACGTTAGGAGTTCCAACGGTAAATATATATTCAAAAGGGTTTCTAAACAATCGAATCATATAACAAAGGGAGAGGGTAAGGATCCGTACCTTGAAAGATGATGCACAATGATATTATACTCGTTCTTTTAGGGGGTCGTGATATCCTACAAGCAAGTTATACTTGATGAGAATTATACTTTTAACTTTCGTGTGGTATACTTATCCAAAAGGCCTAAATTTCATCGAACTTGAGTACTTATAAAATTACGGGTTTCTTATTAATTATTGTGGTGCTTCAAGCTTAGATTTGAGACACCAAATATTATTTATATTTGTTATTATAATACTTATATTAGGTTTCCAAATAATATAATTATATATATCTTATAGAGTACAATTTCTTATAAATGTTTTAACAATATGAGATTACAAGTTTTATGAGAATTTCTATATCGTATCTTATTATCAGCACATTTGTAACCAATATTTATTATCCATATTATTTGTCCAAAACTATATTATACAATTTATTATTTTCATAAATCTTGTAAGGTTTATTATGTAATGCAAATCAAAAACTGGCTAACTAGTTTCCAAACGTAGGTTATGCCATTATTTTATCTTTTTTTTTTTGAAAAATTAGATGATGTCTTTTAATCTATTAAAAGAAAGCTAAAATAAATAATTGATGCAAATCTGTTATTCTTAAACAGAATATTTTAATGGTGTTATAAATTATTAAACTGTTGGCTAGATATAAGAATCCACAATTATAACAAGCAAAACTTAATCAATTTAAAAGGAGTGTAACAAATGGGATACGAACCCGTGACTCAGTTTGTGCTAAATAGAGATTAAATCAGAGAGCCACAACACTAACTTTTCTTTTTAAGCATTTATTTACATAGATATCCAACAGCTCTTAAGCGTTCCATATTCTTAAATTTTGGCTCCATTATCTTTCATTACTTATAGAACGGATTTATAAATCCGTATGTAAACATATATAAACAAATGAAATCGAATTCTGCTACAATCAATCGGCTTACGAAAGGATTGTGAGCTACCTGTGGTGGAGTTATCGGCGTCCAGTGGAGCTGTAGCGGGTGGAGCTGTAGCGGTGCTGGTTATGTTAATGGTGGCGTGTGACCATAGTTGCGTTGGAAATTCTGCAGCGACGGTTGGTGGTTTAGTGTTGCTCCTGGTGGTCAGTAACAGTGACGGGTTTCCGAGACGAATGGAGATAGCTTATGTATTTGGTGTTCAAAAGAGGTTGATCGGAGATGGTACACGGGTTACCGAAAGTTAGATGATGAATGGAAACGTATAGAGCTTGATCAAAGTGATGCCAGTATCACATATTCAGAATTTATGAAATACTTGAGGCCATGTGGATGAAACTGTATATCACCATACTGGTTTGCTTGCAAGGAAGTAGAAATCTATAAGGGATATGATATTGGTAGTACAAGTTGATATCTTTGTTGACTTTCATGAACTTCATTTATTAATACTATATTGTTTTATTTATTTTTTTTCTTATTGTATTATTATTTTTATTCTATTGTTATGTTAAATATATATATATATATATATATATATATATATATATATATATATTTTGTTTATCCACCGAAGTGGAATGTATGCATATGTATTTATTTTTTTTTTCTTTTTTTATAACTTGATAAGGTTGGCAAGGTTAGTATTATTATTATTATTATCAACTATTTTTTTCTCTTTTACTTTATTAAAGATTTGAAAATTGTGTTTGTTTTTTTTACTACTTATAATAATATATTTGTATATCCATATAATAAAACTACATATATGTATATTTTTTTCAGGTATTTCAGATAAAATATGTTTAAATATTAATTACCAAGTTATTAGAATGTTAATATAATATTTAGAACCTTTGGTTTATTAGTTTTAATCATATTTGAAATTTCTGTCCAGTTTGACTTTTTGTCAAACTACTTTGACCCGACAATTGATCAGTCAAACGAGAATGTTAGGAGATGCCCTTTTAAGGGTTAATCACCTATACTAATGTGGTCTTATAACTACTTTCAATGTGATCAGTAGTTAAACCACATGAGATTAAAACGAAAGTCAAACTTAAATTACGTCAAGTTTGACTTTTAGATAATTAAGCTAACTACAATGACTAATCAGGTAATTAGAGGCTTACTACAGGTCCAAGCAATCTTTTCTACACTTGATAGTCTTCTCCAAGTCCTTGCAATGCTCCAGAAGATGATTTTGAAGATGTTTGCAAATGAGGTATGAGAGCTCAACTCAAAAGTCCTATTTATACTTGATCACAAACTCTTGGATCAATCCCAGTTGTTATGGAAGGCCCTAGGATCACCCCAGGTGTCCTAGTGGTTTGTATATACCGTCCAATGATCCATGGTTTCGAAAATTATGAGTTTAAGTCAGTTTATCAGCTTAACATACATCTGTCCATAACTTCTGCCCAGCGATAGGCTTACAGACTGTAAGGGAAAGCTCTTGCGGTCCGTATCCTTTGCTTTACGGACCGTAAGTCTAAGCGTTTGTGGTCCGTAACCGAACCTGGTTTGCATCGCCCAGTTACCTCTTTACGGACCGTAAGCCTAGGGCCATACGGTCCGTAACCGATGACCAGAAGACAAAAATTTTCTAACTTTTATACACTTCGCCATGCATTTCAATTGTCCGAATCTTGAACCATAATTCAGTGTAATAGTCCAAATGATCAGTTCTGAGTGCCCTAATAACCATGCCATGCAATGTGTCCCCTTGGAGTTTTCAAGAGTTGGCAACATATGAAGAAATTATCGGTATTGCACATGAACTTCATATTCTTGAAAGGTTGGTTAATTCAACACAATTTCAACCGGATAATTATGCATTCATTATCAGTTTTGCATGAGAATGTATTTATAATTTTACAAAGCCTTGTGGGCATTAAACGGTCACTCAGAGGTAGAGTTAACATGTTGACACGTTTTAATTCCCGAAGCCTTATAATCTTTAGATTACATTCACACGGTTCGTCATATTCATCTAATATCTTGAATAAGAATATATCTTCCGTGTAGTGTCATTCAGAGGCCCAAGTTTGGCATGTTGACACTTTAAGTCCTTCACAAAATTTCCACGCGTTTAAAGTTCAGGACACGTGTCTATATATAATTTGGACACGTTTTTACGTGGTGTCACAAAGGTGCAAGAGAATGGCAAGTTATTTTCAGTTATTTCTGTTGATCCACAAATTCCAACAAATCTCTATTCCGATGCAACAACGAGAACAACGCCTGATTCAGATCTCTATTCGGTCATCTTTCCAAACTACAACACATGATAAGTTTACACTTTATAGTGTGTGATTTAACCGGTTCTATTCAGTTATTTCTGTTGATCCACAAATTCCAACAAATCTTTGTGAAGTTATTCGGAATGTGTATGTGCTTATGTTGTAGTTAAACAGACTCTTTCACTCAAAGTTAATATTCACTGTGGTGGATGCAAGCATAAAGTTATAACTGAAGGTTAAGTGCATGAAAAGTTTCTTACGAACGATATGTATCAGGAAGCTCAACTTGAACGGACGATATGTATCTTCTATCATGCGACGGACCCATATTAAGATACTTTGTGTTAGTTTGATTTGAATTTTAAAAGTTTGAAGCAAGTGTCTTTCTATTCAATTGAGAGGAAAGATGACCGAATAGAGATCTGAACCAACCGAAATCCACAAATTCCAACAAATTGCATCAAGAAGCTCACCTTGAACGGACGATATGTATCTTCTATCATGCGACGGACCCATATCGAGATACTTTGCGACGGACCCAATCTTGCTCAACTCTTCGTATATTCCGTCCGGTTTCACTAGTTTTAGGTTTTGTTATTTTTAACAAACCGGTCTCGGCTGCATGAAGCTTTGTCATACCCTGGCTTTTGCGGAAGTGTGGGTTTAATTGGTGTGACTTCTTAATACCATAGCATAATCACAATAATGCTATATGAAAATAAAACACATGATGTTCATCCATTCATCAAGTTTAAAAAGTTACTATGACAATGAAAAGTTACTAGAAGGTCTCGCTTGAGTGCATGACATCAACTTCAGTCCTCTAAAAGGTCGGTTTCCATAGATGTGCAAGATATCACCGGACGGAAGAGGTAGACGAACAAACTTCTCGTGACAAGCAATCTCGGCATGATTCCTACGTAACCAATCCATGCCGATTATGATATCAAAACTACCCAATTGCATGGGTATTAGATCAATGGTAAACACGTGGTCGTTAAGAATCAAGGAACAACCACTTAGAACAGAATAAACTAGAATAGACTTCCCATCGGCAATTTCCACCGAAAATGACTTAGGTAACTTAGAGCGTGCACAGTTTAACAAAGACTTAAATTCTACAGACACAAAGCTTCTATCGGCACCAGTATCAAATAGTATTGAAGCGTACAGGTTATTGACGAGAAACGTACCAATAACGACGTCATTGTCGTTACGAGCCCGATTAGCGTTAAGATTGAACGCTCGTCCACGAGCAGCTGGCTGTTGGTCCTGGTTCAGCTGAGGACACTGATTATGAAAACATGTTCAACGACATAACCAAAGACATGAAATAAAACACAATTTAAGACTTGTGGCCCGTCCAGGAAAAGATCACATTTCCTAAACTTGGATGACATCATTATTCCTACGCAGCTTGACGTGATGCATACCGTGCCAGATCCACTAATTTCCTGAAATATATGTAGTTTGAAAAATCAACAAAAAGTTGAGCGAGTTCATGTAAAAGTGAGTATGAATAAACCTTTAGAGTATGTATAAAAGTCCCTGGTATGTAGCAATAAGGAAAAAAAGATCACCAATGGGTTGCAAAGCCACTGGTATGTGTGAGAAAGTGCAGGGAAACTCAAACCTAGCAAATTTGTTACCGGGCTTCGGCTGTAAGACACAGTCACCTCTATGGGCCTCCCCGGCCTCACGGGTGTGGGCTCGCTACACCCAAATAGATCTATCACTCTTGTGTCCCTCGGTCCTACAATGAGGATTAATGGCCTCAAGTGTTGTACCCACCCCTCACATGATCTAGTAGTATAAACCGTCCCTACACTAACCATACCATGTAAATAAATGTTTGTAATAATTGTCGCATGTATTTCACCCCCGAAGTATAAAACTTGTTGGGATTGAACCCTATCAAAGGAACAGATAATGAAAGCCAAAACTGGATCAGAGCAGTGGATCCAGAATAAGCAGATGTTTGGTTGCAAGTCTCTCCCCTTGAAAGTGGTTTCAACATTTGCTGACCTCCTATCTGCTGATCATACAAACTGCTGACCTTCAACTGCTGATCAAGTCAAAGTCTGTTGAAGAACTAAAGCTCTGCTGCTCAATCTACTGCATTGTTTCAAGCACTGCTAATCATGACAAGTACTGCTGGGTTCACAGCAGTGGAAGGATGCAGCAGCTGTTTATGTTTACTTTATGTAATGAATTGTAGCATCGGTAGTTAGCATAGCAGTGTTTGTATAGGTCAGTTGTTAAGAGTTTGTTAGGAGGTTAGATGTCACTTTCATGGTGACGTCAGCTTTGATGCTCAGTAGTTTGCTAGTGCCTATAAATAGAACAGTGCTCTGTACTGTTCTGTTTAGCTCTTTTCACCATCTTCTTCCTGCACGAACAAATACTGAGCTCGGGCTGAGGGGGAGTTTGCGAATCATACATGCATTGTAATCAGAGTTTAAAATAAATTTAATCATTTGATTCTGTGTTGAAAATGTATGATTGAAAGCATTTCTTCTGTTTGATTGTGAAAAGTTTGCTTCCATTTAATTTCCGCTGCACTACTCTTTCATTGTTCATCTAAATTCAAACACAACTCACAATCAATCCAAACTCAGATCCTAACAAAACTGAAAACAGTAAAGAGAAAAGGGGGATATGAACTCACAGAAGTGCGTATCCAGAAACGTCAATCTCCGACTCTATATGCTGCGTGACGACCTACACGTACTAATTCCTATTAGACGGACGGCCGTGCCTTGGCTTAGGGTTTAACGTTTTTGGGAAATAGTTAGACAACTATTTCGTGTTCACACTTCTTAATTATTTTATATTTGTATTTCCTTCCCACGGATGGGGGTAATAATACATGTATACTTATTATTCCGAAAATATATTTTTAAGTCTCACTTGAAAAATATATTTTAATCATGTTTTAATTTCCAAAATATATATATTTTTCCCAAAAATATTATATTTTATTTCATAAGTTTTTCCAAAATAATATTCTACCATAAATATACGTATAAGAGTATTTTTCTAAAATATGCATAAGTTACGTTTTAAAGTTCGCGTTGTAACAATAATACTTGTGTAACTTAAATATTTATTTGGTGAGAGCGTTGATATTATTTTGGAGTTGTAATTCTATGATATTTTAAAGTTATATTATTTTTACCCTAAAAATAATATATCTAGTTCACATAATAAACAAGCAATCATGATGTGTGTAAAATGCAACATATAAATCACATCAATTAAGGCATAAAACTAACCCTTTTTAAGTACTAATGTTGGAAAAAGAGTGTTTTTGTCTTCCTTTTGTATTTTCAGGATGAAATGAGCTCAAAATCACAAAAGAAGCAAAAAGACAACTAATTCTAGCATAAATACAAGAAAAGGAATAAAAGTAGACTGCCCGGATCCTCAACGGCACCTCCCAAGGCAAAGAAGAGAAAACAGAAGACTGAACACGCCCCGTGTCCAGCGGACACGGGGCCGTGCCCAGGAAGCAGCAGAAAAGACAAACCAGTAGAAGCTTCCATTGCCCACCACGGGGCCGTGTCCAGCGAACACGGGGGCGTGGTGAAAGTACAGCATGCGCATTAATTGTAATTGCGAATGACAATTAATGAAGAGAGAGAATGTCAGACGGGCACGAGGGCGTGTCCAGCGGACACGGGGCCGTGCCCAGCCTTCTGTTCAGCCTATAAATAGGGGAGCTTGGTTTCATTCCACTTCATCCCTTGGCACACCACCTCTCTCACACTTCATCCACCACCCACCACCACCATAACACCATCATCCACCACCATCATCCATTGTCCATCATAGAGTGTGTGAGTCGTCTCGGGATCCAAGATTGATCGTAAGAGTTCTTGACAATCAAGGCCATGTTTGCCTAAGTCTCTTACATCACTTGGTGAAGACAAGTGTTTAGTATAATACTTTTTATTTTTAATCTTTTGCACTTTTTATTTGGTTTTGTATTAATGACTTTAATAACTAGTTACTTATGTTGAAGGTGATCTTTCCTTATCGTTTGTCCGTGGTGTCTTGGCGTTATTTTACTGTCTATATAAAATAAAAGATTTTCACCATTCATATCTCCACGGTCTATATGGAGGTATGTTGGCTACCTGGTCGGGGGTTAAGGGAACGGTTTGGTAAGGGTCTTGCCCTTGTTCAGCGTTTAGAGGTCCTGCTTGGGACCTGGGTCAAATTTAGTAGGATCTCCTTCAATACCCACAGGTGTTGGATGGCGGGGACCCAAACTCTTTGACCCCCTCATAAGTTAACTACTATTAATACTATATCCCGGCTATTTAGGACTGTATCCCTGCTGACTCAGACTACTTAGCCGAGGGTAACGTCACCGCCAAAAGCGGGGCCTACCACAATTTGCATTAATAACTTAATTCATTATCTTCCAATAATCCGACCCTTTAGGATTGTATCCTTGCTGACTCAAACTACTGGGTTGAGGGTAACGTCGCCTTCAAAAGAGGGGCCTACTACAATAACTAAGATAATCTCTTAAACAAGTGCAAAAGTGCGAAAATAATCAAAAGTTATACTAATACACGTGTCGGATCCAAGTGATTCATCTTGTCTATCTGTTTTTATTTTATTTTATTTTTCAGCATTTAGTTAGTTTTTATTTTTCTTAGTTTAAAACATTTTTCTCACTTTTTGATTTGATTAGACGTTGAGGATAAACCGGTATTAAAAGCTCTTGTGTCCTTGGACGACCTCGGTATCTTACCTACACTATACTACGTCCACGATGGGTGCACTTGCCCATATGTGTGTTTAGTGTTAGTAAATATCGTGTTTTATAATTTAAAACTTGGCTAAAAGTGTAAAAAGGGGCTTAAATACTCATCAAAAATATATTACACTACACACGCATCAAGTTTTTGGCGCCGTTGCCGGGGACACAAGGATTTTAAGAAAGTTAGGAATCAGCGGCCTAATCATATTTTTATTTTTCTTTAATTTTTTAGGATTTTTTCTTAGATTTTCAGCTTCTGCAGAGCTCAACACGGGGCCGTGCCTGCTGAACACGCCCCCGTGCTCAATCATTGGAACTGGCAATCCTGTTTTAAGTCAGACAGTAAGCTGAACACGGGGCCGTGTCCACTCAACACGCCCCCGTGCCCAAGATTCAGTTACTGAAAACAGAACCGTTAGATCCCGGCGGTTGGTAATTTCTGACACAAACATGAGTGATAGTAATTCTTTTTACTTTCGGCACTCTTATAGTTTGTGGTGTCGATTATGTGGAGGCGAACATGAGGAATTAAAATGTTATTTTCTCAATTATAGGCCCCACTATATAGACCCACCAATTCCTTGTAACCTTAAGAGGGGCGAAAGCAAAAATAAGCACTATCTCTCCCTCGAATGCACCCAGCCAGATATTCTAGGAGAAATGCTCCTTGACGAGTTATTTCAACTAGAAGAATTAATTCTCAATTGGTCAAAAGAACTTAGGAAGGATTTTATAGATCCATCCCAAGATGATGACCATGAGGAAATGTTGGAACCGCATTCCGACAACCTCATTGCTCCCGAAAATACCTTCATACCTAGAAAAGACGTGGACGATAGTCGTCCCTGTGTCGATTATGCCGTGAAGGACTCCCCATCGACTTCGTTCGGTGCATACATAGACCTGAGCGATTCGGCATACACCTTCTTTAACGAGAGCCCGGAAAAGAGTTGGACTTGTCCACCTAGAATGAAAATAGGAATTACCCTCACCGATAACCTCTTGCGTTCTCGCCTCAGTATAGGACAATTAAGGTATCTTAGGCACTTTGGGGTTGTTCCAACAAATCAAGAACCACCCGATATAAATAAACTCCTTAGTAGCAACAAAACTCCATAAAACAGCCTGCCGACACGGGGCTGTGCCCGGTCAACACGCCCCCGTGTTCACTCAGAAGATTCTCTGCTGATTCTGTCAGAATACGGACAAAATGTGTCAGGATTTTCTCTGCACACGGGGCCGTGTCCAGTGTGCTGTCGTTTTCTTTAAATGCAGCCTGAATCCTACTCATTTTTGACCACTTCACCAAGCAGAGATTCCTGGGATCTTCACATATACCATCCTAGGTAAGTGCTAAAAGAAGGTTCCTAAGGACCATCTTGTCTTTTCCACTTTTGTTCATTTCTCCTTCTTCCAAAAATTTTTCAAACGTCTCCTCCATGGAAGCTTGGAAACCCATGATTGCAATCTTCTATGTAAGGTTTGTAGGATTTTTGGCTGCGGATTCTTGTCTAAAGTTAGTTCTATAACTTTGTTTTAAATTATCTGAGCTTAGAACACGATAAAAGTATATTAAAATAATTTAAAAACCTAGAATCGTTAGACAAAAATCCTGCAGACAACTGAACATGGGGCCGTGCTCACTGAGCACGGGGCCGTGTTCGAGGTACTGTTCTACAAAAGTTTAGTTATCTTCGGCTTCTTTCGCAGAAAATGGCCAGCAGAAATAGCGGATCATCTTCGAGAAATAACCGAAATGGAAGGAGGTCGTCCACGGCAGAGGATTCCCTAGTAAACTACGTTTACGCTTTGAGGGAAGCCATAGACGAGATGACGGGAGTGGAAGAAGCATTAGTGGACCGTATTAATCATCTGACGGTAGGTTTGGAGGGCTGCCTGCGAGAAGTAAACCTCCTGCACCAGAGGTTAAACCTTCTCGCTTCCCCGCTTTTGGTTCCCTAATAACCCAAAGAGCGTGGAATGTAGTACCCGAGGTCATCATTCCGGCCGAATGGCACGCCATGCACCAAGTGCCTCAAACAAGGGTGGTGCAAGGAATCCCGGTGCGCGTTCCTCCTCAAGACACCGAAGAGAATGAAGCTACCTTCTACCTCCCAAGGGAGATAGAAGAATGGCTTTGAATGACAACCGAGGAACCGTCGGCTAGAGAGTGTTACTACATCGGGAAGCTATTCCCGAAATTTTCCTAAATAAGTAGAACCCTTATGATAACCTCATGTATCCCCTAGTTATTTAGCTAACTTTATGTAATGCTTCTCTAAGTTTGCAATGTTATGATGGTTTTTAAGATTGATGGTTGTTTTGAGAATAAAACACACTCATGGTGGTAATGGATGAAAAAGGGGAACGAGAAAAATGAACCCATGCACAAAGAACAGAGCAACCCGACACAAATCTCCATCACAGAAGGCTCAACACGGGCCGTGCCTAACCAACACGGCCCCGTGCTGAGCCACCTGCAGGAAAACACCCAGTTCAGGTAACTGGACACGGGCCGTGTTCAGCGGACACGCCCCCGTGTCCAGGCTTCTGTTTCAATTCTCTAATTTTTGTTACTGGCACTTGACCACGGGGCCGTGCCCGGTCACCACGGGGCCGTGTCCAGGATGCCAGTAACAAAAATCTTTGCTTTTTAAACCACTTTTACACATTCTAATCAACGAAAAACCTTATTTTTGGACACATTGAGGACAATGTGTAATTTAAGTGTGGGGGGGATGCTAAAACCTTGAATTTTGCAAATCCTAAACACAAGCCTTACACAAAACTCTATTGGAACCGCTAAACACCCCAAATTTTTTCAAAAACTTTTTCATTTTTTTATTTTTATTTACTTGTCTTAGTTTAAGTTGGGAATAACAAGTTCTAAAAAGGTTATATTTTTACAAGTTTACAACCGATAGCGTCGTGATAACAAAGAACCAACATAAGAAAATTATGAAACGGCATAACAAGTCTAGTTAAAAATTCGATTATATATACTTGATCACATTAAAAACCCATTCCCACAAAAGTGAGTTTTGAGCCTTTATTGAGCATAAAAATATACATATTTAGACTAAATGCTCATTTTTCGTTTCTTGTGTGAATAGCCGCTTGGTTCTTACAAATCTAGAACTTGCCACAACAATACATTCCCGGTCCTTACCAACTTAAACCCAAGTAAGTAAATGATGGAGGCATTAGGACTAACCATTTTTCTTTCAAAACCATTATTTTTCATTTTTTTTATCACCTACCCAAAATCCCCCTAGATAGCCCCTTTGAGCCTAAACCTTTCATTTCATTACCCCAAAACCCTTTTTACCCACCAAAAACCATTTTTATTTTTCACCCTTTATTTTAGTAACAAGCTCGGTTTTTTTCGTAAACTCACCTTTTTATGTGATGAAAAAAAATATATATATATACATATATATATATATATATATCTATATATATGAAGTCAAAAACAAACAAATGCTATATAAAAGCTTGTTTGGAGAAATACTTCAAAATAAAAAGTCACTAAAGACAAGGTATTTCACGAAAACCGACGCTTTTTACGATTTTCGACCTTTTACTAACCACTAACCCAACCACCCACCTTTAACCCAAGCCTAACCCTTCACCCCAAAAGTCCTCTTGATATTTACAAAGGTAAAAAGTTAAAAAGGAGTAGGATTGATTGCTTGGCAAGCCTATGGAAGGCGTAAGCTCCATGCCGCTCTCGAGTGATTCACTAAAAATATACACCTTCGGCCGAGTGTTGAGTGATCCCCCGCGAGGTATGTGAACTTGTATATAAATGGAATTTTAATAAGGTATGCTATGCCCAAATAAGTAATTTATCTTATGAAACGTTCAAAATAAATCATAACGAATAAGATTGTAAATAAATAAAAATAAAACTTACAAAGACCTTGGATTCCCGACACTCTAGGACAAGCTAAAAACTTTCTCTTCTACCTATTCCATTTGGGATGTGTAAGCCACATTTAAAGAGTTTTGCTTGAGGACAAGCAAAAGTTCAAGTGTGGGGGTATTTGATGTGTGTAAAATGCAACATATAAATCACATCAATTAAGGCATAAAACTAACCCTTTTTAAGTACTAATGTTGGAAAAAGAGTGTTTTTGTCTTCCTTTTGTATTTTCAGGATGAAATGAGCTCAAAATCACAAAAGAAGCAAAAAGACAACTAATTCTAGCATAAATACAAGAAAAGGAATAAAAGTAGACTGCCTGGATCCTCAACGGCACCTCCCAAGGCAAAGAAGAGAAAACAGAAGACTGAACACGCCCCGTGTCCAGCGGACACGGGGCCGTGCCCAGGAAGCAGCAGAAAAGACAAACCAGTAGAAGCTTCCATTGCCCACCACGAGGCCGTGTCCAGCGAACACGGGGGCGTGGTGAGAGTACAGCATGCGCATTAATTGTAATTGCGAATTACAATTAATGAAGAGAGAGAATGTCAGACGGGCACGGGGGCGTGTCCAGCGGACACGGGGCCGTGCCCAGCCTTCTGTTCAGCCTATAAATAGGGGAGCTTGGTTTCATTCCACTTCATCCCTTGGCACACCACCTCTCTCACACTTCATCCACCACCCACCACCACCATAACACCATCATCCACCACCATCATCCATTGTCCATCATAGAGTGTGTGAGTCGTCTCAGGATCCAAGATTGATCGTAAGAGTTCTTGACAATCAAGGCCATGTTTGCCTAAGTCTCTTACATCACTTGGTGAAGACAATTGTTTAGTATAATACTTTTTATTTTTAATCTTTTGCACTTTTTATTTGGTTTTGTATTAATGACTTTAATAACTAGTTACTTATGTTGAAGGTGATCTTTCCTTATCATTTGTCCGTGGTGTCTTGGCGTTATTTTACTGTCTATATAAAATAAAGGATTTTCACCATTCATATCTCCACGGTCTATATGGAGGTATGTTGGCTGCCTGGTCGGGGGTTAAGGGAACGGTTTAGTAAGGGTCTTGTCCTTGTTCAGCGTTTAGAGGTCCTGCTTGGGACCTGGGTCAAATTTAGTAGGATCTCCTTCAATACCCATAGGTGTTGGATGGCGGGGACCCAAACTCTTTGACCCCCTCATAAGTTAACTACTATTAATACTATATCCCGGCTATTTAGGACTGTATCCCTGCTGACTCAGACTACTTAGCCGAGGGTAACGTCACCGCCAAAAGCGGGGCCTACCACAATTTGCATTAATAACTTAATTCATTATCTTCCAATAATCCGACCCTTTAGGATTGTATCCTTGCTGACTCAAACTACTGGGTTGAGGGTAACGTCGCCTTCAAATGAGGGGCCTACTACAATAACTAAGATAATCTCTTAAACAAGTGCAAAAGTGCGAAAATAATCAAAGGTTATACTAATACACGTGTCGGATCCAAGTGATTCATCTTGTCTATCTGTTTTTATTTTATTTTATTTTTCAGCATTTAGTTAGTTTTTATTTTTCTTAGTTTAAAACATTTTTCTCACTTTTTGATTTGATTAGACGTTGCGGATAAACCGGTATTAAAAGCTCTTGTGTCCTTGGACGACCTCGGTATCTTACCAACACTATACTACGTCCACGATGGGTGCACTTGCCCATATGTGTGTTTAGTGTTAGTAAATATCGTGTTTTATAAATTTAAAACTTGGCTAAAAGTGTAAAAAGGGGCTTAAATACTCATCAAAAATATATTACACTACACACGCATCAAATCACATAAGTGTTTTATTATAAAATATATATTCTAAATATATATTTATTAAATTTTATTTATGAAATCCACCTCCGGTACTTGGTAATTTTTGAAATAAAAATCATGGCGAAGTTTATTTAGAAAAATAATGTTAAAATATATTTGTAACCATTTGTTATAAAAAATATTTCTAAGTGTTGAAAATTCTAGAAAAATTTCGCCAGAGTTTCCTCTGTAAATGGAGGTGTCCATGCTTTTAGCATATCATTTTCTTTTGTAAATTTAACCAAACAATTTAACAATCAACAATATTCAATCTTTAATCACCAACTTTGAGAAAAATAAACATGAACCATAAACTTATGAACTTGAAAGTTTGTAAAAATATGTAGTAACTTACTAACATACTTAGTAGGTCTTGTTATCTTTAAAAATATGATTGGTTTCTTACAAACTTTATTTTTAAAGAATGTGTATTTTCACAACTTCTAGTCTTATTTTCCAAAAATATTTCTTTGTAAAATTTTCTTGTTACACAAGTGTTCATACACTTGTTTACTTACTAAAAATGTATTTTGTTCATACAAGATCCGGGTTTTAACAAGACTAGTATCTTTCACTTGGTTCTTTCGAAAAACCACTTGTAAATCTTTAGATCTACAAATTTATAACCTTATTTTTTAAGAAAAATTATATCTATTCAAGTTCAAGGTTCATGTATGGATGGTTTCATCATCCTTCATATTTCTAACATTTACATCTTGCTAGTTCATGTTCTTAAACATGATCTAGCAAGTCTAGATGATGATCCATCTTACTTCTACTAACAAAGAACATCCAATAATCATAACAACACAATATTAACATGATTTAACCATACATCTTCTCTTTATCCACCCTTTATCCTTTATGTTCAAGACTTAGTTATGTTCTTTAGTATTTCTTAATATTTCACCATTCAATCATCTATTAACCACTAAAAGCAAGAAAAAGATGAAGTTTTAGAGCACTTACTACTAGCACAAGGCTAGGGGAGAAACAAGGCGTAAAAGTGGTGGATAAAAGAAAACTAGGGTGGTCCTTGAGCTTCCGAGTGCACCAAGCTTACTTGTATGACCTCTTGCACCTTTGAGTGTATGAAAATGGCTTGATCAAGACTTGATGGTGGTGATATGGTGGAGGAAGGTGGCGGTCGTGAATGGGGGAAGGAAGAGAGAAGAGTTGTTTGTTGAAGTGTTTGATGAGAGAAGTTGGAAGTCTTATGTGCATATTTATAAACCAAATTTCAAGATTAACCAACATGTAAAGTGTTCTTCAATGTCCAACATTTAACAATTTAATATTCAAAAGAAAGCAAGGGTGGGTCACCCCTTATGGTGAACGTCGAAATGGGGGGGGGGTAGGGGTTCGGTTGTGATTGATCTAGTTACAATTCTAGTTGGTTTCCAAGGATATAGTTAGTGTATTGTTATGTGTGTTATAATATAAGGTGTGTTAGGGTGTTCGGGGACCCTAACTAGCTCAGAAAAGTAAAAACAATGTGTTTGGCAATATTTTTATGTTCCGGGTAAACTCCGGTTGTTCGGTTGGATCGTTAAAGTGCTAAATAAAGTTTTAAAATGTCTTTTGTATTGTTTTTAGTAACACATTAAATTCCCAACACTTTGGAAAGTGTCTAGGACTATTTTGCCAAGTTTTTACACTTTACTAGCATTGTTAAGTGCTGAATTTTGGTATTTAGTGCAGAATTCTGCACTTTAAGTATGTTTTAGGCACTTCCGGTCACTATAACTATCTCCTAGTGACGTAGTTTTATGGTCCTCACCTCCCTACACTCCCTACTAGTGTAGTATTCTATTCTTGGCTCACACCGGCCTCAAAACAATGTCTGTTTAGGTGCTGGCATTGTCAGCATGTTTACTGGGTTATCCGCTCACTGAGCTAACTGTGCTTTTGTGCATCAAGTTAGTCACTATTGTTTGTGTGTAATAAATGGAGTGACAGTAATAAATGTGATGCATATGTATGTATGTATCAGAAAACAGAAAGCAGTTCAATCATAATTTAATCAAGCACAATAATTAAGCACTAATTTAAATATTAATTAATTCGTACGGATGCCTGGAATTGTGAGGGTTGTCACATTCTCCCCCCGTTAAGAAAATTTCGTCCCGAAATTTTAGGCTCTGCTTCTAGTTGCAGCGGTCTTAGGAAATAGATGGGGGTATTTTTCTTTCATACGATCCTCATGTTCCCATGTGTATTCTGGACCATGTCTTGCATTCCATCGAACTTTGACGAGCTTCACACTACTCCTTCGTGTTTTATTTATCTTCCAATCCGTAACTTCGATGGGTTCTTCAACAAAGTGGAGCGTGTCGTCAGTATGAATTTCGTCAGCCGGAATGACAACAGTTTCTTGTGCTGGACTCTTTTTCAGATTCGATACATGGAATGTATCATGAACACCATTAAGCTCAGCAGGTAAGTCCAACTTGTATGCTACAAGCCCAATCCTTTGCAGGATTCTGAATGGGCCAATGTAGCGCGGATTCAACTTTCCACGCTTTCCAAAGCGTGCCACACCCTTCCAGGGTGAAACCTTCAGCAAAACCATATCTCCTACCTCAAACTCCAGAGGTTTCCTTCTTCGGTCCGCATAACACTTTTGACGATCACGAGCCGCCTTGATGCGTTCTCGGATCAGTGCAATCTTGTCTGTGGTTTCCTGGACCACTTCCGGACCAACTAATTATCTATCACCAGCGTCAGCCTAACAGATCGGTGATCGACATTTGCGTCCATAAAGAGCTTCGAACGGTGCGACTTGAATACTTGCGTGATAACTGTTGTTGTATGAAAATTCGACCAATGGTAGGTGAGTATCCCAACTTCCACCTAAATCCATTACGCAAGCTCTCAGCATGTCTTCTAAAGTCTGAATCGTTCGTTCGCTCTGTCCATCAGTTTGTGGGTGAAAAGCTGTACTCAGGTTCAACTGAGATCCAAATGCTTCCTGAAAGGATTGCCAAATCCTTGACACAAATCTTCCGTCTTTATCAGAGATGATTGAGAGAGGCACTCCATGACGTGCAACGATCTCTCTCATGTATATCTCAGCTAATTTACTCGTGTTGTCTTTTTCCCTGATTGGCAAGAAGTGCGCAGATTTCATTAGACGGTCCACTATTACCCAAATAGTATCGTGACCTTTGGGTGTTCTTGGCAGCTTCGTTATGAAATCCATTGAAATATGTTCCCATTTCCATTTGGGTATTTCAGGTTGCTGCAGTAGACCTGAAGGCTTCTGGTATTCGGCTTTTACCTTGGCGCATGTTAAACATTTGCTAACATAGACTGCAACATCGCCTTTCATCCTTAGCAACCAGTGGAAATCCTTAAGGTCTTGGTACATCTTATCCACTCCGGGGTGAATTGAGTACCGTGACTTGTGAGCTTCATCGAAAATAACCTTTCTCAAACCACCAAACAGAGGAACCCAAATTCGTTTCATGAAACATAAAGTTCCTTCCTCGTTTGGTACCAACTGCTTCTCCATCCCACGGAGATATTCATCCTCAATGTTCCTTTCTTTAAGAGCTTCTTTTTGTGCGGCACGAATGCGCAATGAGAGATCTGTCTGAACAATCATCTCTAGAGCCGTAACCCTTATGGGCTTGATCCTTTCCTTTCGACTTAGGGCATCGGCGACCACATTCGCCTTCACTGGGTGATACTTGTTCTCACAGTCGTAGTCGTTCAACAGTTCTACCCAGCGCCTTTGTCTCATGTTAAGCTCCTTCTGGTCAAATATGTGCTGCAGGCTCTTATGATTAGTGAAGATTGTACATTGCGTACCATACAAATAATGTCGCCAAATTTTCAACGCAAATACCACTGCGCCTAATTCCAAGTCGTGCGTGGTATAATTCTTCTCATGAACCTTCAATTGGCGTGACGCGTAAGCTATAACCTTCTGTCGCTGCATCAATACGCAACCCAAACCTTGACGTGAGGCGTCACAATATACTACGAAATCATCCGTTCCTTCGGGTAGCGATAAGATCGGTGCATTACAAAGCTTGTCCTTCAACAATTGGAACGCTTCTTCTTGTTTGATTTCCCAATCAAACTTCTTGTCCTTCTAGGTGAGGGAAGTCAAAGGTTGAGCGATTTTTGAGAAATCCTTAATGAACCTTCGATAATAACCAGCCAAACCTAAGAATTGTCGTATCTCGGTTGGCGTCTTTGGAGTTTCCCAATTCTTTATCGCTTCGATCTTTGTTGGATCCACGTGGATTCCATTTCCATTAACCACATGCCCAAGAAATTGGACTTCACGTAACC
Source organism: Helianthus annuus (assembly GCF_002127325.2). NCBI lineage: Eukaryota > Viridiplantae > Streptophyta > Magnoliopsida > Asterales > Asteraceae > Helianthus > Helianthus annuus. The sequence continues at coordinate 82,318,572 of NC_035438.2, forward strand.
AGAACTCACACTTCGAGAACTTGGCATACAGCTTTTCCTTTTTAAGTAACTCCAAAATAGCTCTTAAATGTTGTTCGTGCTCATCCTTCATCTTCGAGTAGATCAAAATATCATCAATGAACACAATCACGAACTTGTCGAGGTACGGCTTACAAACTCTGTTCATCAAATCCATAAAAACGGCTGGCGTGTTTGTCAACCCAAACGGCATCACCAGAAACTCGTAATGTCCATATCGAGTTCTAAAAGCAGTCTTGGGAATACTTTCCTCTTGAATTCTCAACTGATGATAACCTGATCGCAAATCGATCTTTGAGTAGAAACTTGAACCTTGCAGCTGATCGAATAGGTCATCAATTCTCGGCAGAGGATATCTTTTCTTGATAGTCAACTTGTTCAGTTCTCGGTAGTCGATACACATGCGGAAACTACCATCCTTCTTCTTAACAAACAAAACTGGAGCTCCCCAAGGTGAGAAGATTGGTCTGATAAATCCCTTGTCTAACAGCTCCTGGAGCTGCGTCGATAACTCTTGCATCTCCGAAGGCGCAAGTCGGTAGGGTGCCTTAGCCACAGGCGCGGAGCCTGGAACTAAGTCTACGTGAAACTCGACTTGTCTTTGAGGTGGCAATCCTGGCAAGTCTTCTGGGAAGACTTCAGGATATTCCTTTACCACTGGGATGTCTTCAATCTTCGGCTCAGCAGCTTCTTTATCCACGATGTGTGCCAAGAAGGCAACACATCCCTTCTGTAAACACTTTCGAGCTTTCAGACAGCTGATGATTCTCAGAGGCGTATCGCGCTTCTCTCCGTGAACCACGATCGTTTCTCCGTCTTCTATTGGGATGCGAATGGTCTTTTCGTGACACACAATCTCGGCTTTGTTGCTTGACAGCCAATCCATCCCTACTACCACGTCGAAGCTTCCCAACTCGACTGGTAGTAGATCCAAAGTGAACTCGCGTTCTCCCAGCTCAATTACACAACCTCTGACGACTTCATTCGCTTCAACTAGCTTTCCATTAGCCAGTTCAATTAAGTACGGGACATCTAACTTACTAGTAGTTAACCCAGGCATATTCTTAAATTCTAATGATACAAAGCTACAGTCGGCACCAGTATCAAACAGAACAGATGCAAAGCGTTGATTTATAGGGAACGTACCAGTGACAACATTTGGATCCTGGCGCGCTTCCCTTGCTCCAATGTTAAACACTCTTCCACGAGCTTGATTCAGCTTCGGGCATTCCTTCTTAAAGTGCCCAACTTCTCCACAATTAAAACTGCCGGGTCCTTGACCATTACCATCTTCGTTTCCAGCTTGAGTGTTGTTTTGGTTGCGATTCCCATTCCCAGCTTGATTCGCAACGTTTCCCCAGTTTCCATTTCCGCCGTTTCCTCCTTGTTGGCGGTTTCCATTACCATTCCCATAACCTCGATTACCAGTACGCCCAACACCAGTTCTGGCCCAACACGTATCCTTCGTGTGGCCGTTCCTTCCACATGATTCACACTTCCTCAATCTGCATTGGCCAGTATGATGGCGCTGGCACGTATTACACTTGGGCAGAGTACCCATGTAACCCTTTCCTTTACCCTCAACACCGGTTGCAGCTCTGGCCAGTGTGCTTGATTCACCCTTCTTGTTCACATTTCTTGTACCCTGCTTGAAGTTCGAAAATTTCCTTTTATTTTCACCAGACGACTCCACATGAGTCTCTTTCTTCTTCGGTTCAGAATTCGAGAACTTGTTCAACCGAATGGCTTCCTTAGTAAGAGCCACACTGAGATCAATGGCTTCTATGATGGTTGCGGGCTTGGAAGTAGTAACCATACTCATGATCTGAGGTGCCAATCCCCAGATAAAGCGCTCAATACGTTTAAACTCCGGTGTGACCATGTACGGCACTACATGGGACAAATCATGAAATCTCTGAACATATTCTGCAATCTTAGGACCTTCCGTTTTTTAGTGCCAGAATTCAGTCTCCAGCTTCTGAATTTCAACACGTGAGCAGTACTTCCTTCTCATGAGCTCCTTCAGCTCATTCCATGGCATCGCATAAGCAGCAGCTTCACCCAAAGTTTGCACTTGCAAATTCCACCAAGATAGGGCTTCATCCAGAAACAGCCCTGAGATGTAGGTCACTTGTTGCTCGGGAGCACACTTGCTCATTCTAAGGACAGATTCAGTCTTCTCAGCCCATCTAACAAACGCAACAGCACCTCCTGTGCCGTCGAAATTCACGGGCTTGCAATCGAGAAATTGCTTGTAAGTGCACCCTGCACAAACGTTAGGATTTACAAATGGTATTATCGGACGTGCTATAAATATCCAAATGTATCATAGTATATCTCAAACGACTTAACATTACCATTGGGTGGATTGTTATTGCCGTGGTTGTGCGAGATATTTCCACTTGTTTCTGCATGAGAAGCAACGTATTGCGCGATAGCTGCAGCAATGATCCCTTGGAGTTCTGCCTCATTAGTGGGCATGCGTGGGTCACGTTTTGGAGGCATCTTCTAAAAGATGTTTCACGTTGGTTAGGTCATAGTAAGTAAATAGTATACGTACGTAATAACATTCATCAAGCACATAACATCTCATGTTATAAAATTGAAACAATCTATCCAACAACGCATATAATGAGAATACTGCGATTGCGATATCATAAATCAAGACCACAATACAATGTTTACAAGTTTTGTAACTGTATCGTACATCAAAGTGACTAAGGGCTACATCGCCCTTGTCCGAACTATCTAGTCATCTACAACAACAACCAAAACCTAAACATCAAAAGTCATGACATCAAAATGCGGTCTTCAAAAAGCTGTATAGTCGGCACAATCGCGGTCTTCTCACCAAAAGCCTACCTGCATCGAATCAAAATGCTTATGCTGATGGCGGAGGAGGAGGAGGAAAACGAGAGAAAAGCAAGCGACGCATATGTAACCAGTCCTCCTCTAAAGCACGACAGACGCGCAGCAAATATGCTATCTGCTGCTCAGATGTCAAGAAACGGACGTCTGAATCAGGTGAAAGTGGACGAGGAGTGTGTGGTGCTGCAAAGGGGGTCTGACAATGGCAAGGTGGTCGTGGAGCTCTCTCCAACTCCTGTATACGACGTGTCAATGCATCCTGCTGTATCATCAAGGAGGTAAGTATGTCCTCCGTAGAGTACCCAACATGGTATGGGTGGTACGGATCAGACAATGGCATGATAGGGGGCGTAGTCCATAGAAATGGCTCGCTCGATGGTATGAAAGATGGTGCAGCAGGTGGTGCAACACGAGGAAACTGAGATGTGAATGGAAAAGGTGATGACAACGTGGGTGGAGCGGAAACAGGCGGCTGCCTCGATGACACCTCTCCAGGACGAGGTGGCGGTATGTCCTGGAGGAACATAATGGGAAGATCAGTGCGATGAGCATCTGTGGTGTGTGGGGGAAACAATGGGATATCAGTGGGTGCAGACACGGGTGCTACTAGGGGAGTAACAGACAGCACGAACGGCTGGAAATCATCGTCGTCTGTGCTGGTGGTGTCTGATGTGTAGACCTCTCGCTCTGATGGAATCTCGTCATCTGACACGGTCGCCATGGGGTCTAGTGTGTCTGACACTCCTGTGTCTGAGGATGATGGCATGACGTCTGTAACACAACCACACATATGCACAAATAATCAACATAAGATCAAATAAACATGTAAGTCACCATAAAGCAAACAAGTAATTCTCCTAGTCTCCTAGACTACCCTCCCAGCCTCTCAGACTGAACCTCCTAGCCTCTCAGACTAACTCCCTGGCCTCTAAGACCAGTCTCTAAGACTAAACCTCCCCAATCTCTAAGATTGGCCCCTCAGTCTTTATAACTGAACCTTCCCAGCCTCTAAAGCTGAACTCCCTCAGTCTCTAGGACTGAACCACAATTTTTGAAAAGTGTTTGTACTTTTTGTTCATGAAAATGTTTTGTGTCCTGGATCTGGACGTTTAGTGTATGAAATGTAAAAATATTTTCGTGAGAGCCCTAGTGATCATAGTCTAGACTCGAGAAAGAATCCTAGTTCGCTATGATCGATGCTCTGATACCAAGCTGTCACACCCTGGCTTTTGCGGAAGCGTGGGTTTAATTGGTGTGACTTCTTAATACCATAGCATAATCACAATAATGCTATATGAAAATAAAACACATGATGTTCATCCATTCATCAAGTTTAAAAAGTTACTACGACAACATTGTTTTAAAAAGTCGACACAACAAACCAAATACAACCATGACATAATGAAAACATGTTCAACGACATAACCAAAGACATGAAATAAAACACAGTTTAAGACTTGTGACCCGTCCAGGCAAAGATCACATTTCCTAAACTTGGATGACATCATTATTCCTACGCAGCTTGACGTGATGCATACCGTGCCAGATCCACTAATTTCCTGAAATACATGCAGTTTGAAAAATCAACAAAAAGTTGAGCGAGTTCATGTAAAAGTGAGTATGAATAAACCTTTAAGTATGTATAAAAGTCCCTGGTATGTAGCAATAAGGAAAAAGAGATCACCAATGGGTTGCAAAGCCACTGGTATGTGTGAGAAAGTGCAGGGAAACTCAAACCTAGAAAATTTGTTACCGGGCTTTGGCTGTAAGACACAGTCACCTTTATGGGCCTCCCCGGCCTCACGGGTGTGGGCTCGCTACGCCCAAATAGATCGATCACTCTTGTGTCCGTCGGTCCTACAACGAGGATTAATGGCCTCAAGTGTTATACCCACCCCTCACATGATCTAGTAGTATAAACCCTCCCTACGCTAACCATACCATGTAAATAAATGTTTGTAATAATTGTCGCATGTATTTCACCCCCGAAGTATAAAACTGAAAACAGTAAAGAGAAAAGGGGGGACATGAACTCACAGAAGTGCGTATCCAGAAACGTCAATCTCCAACTCTATCTGCTGCGTGACGACCTACACGTACTAATTCCTATTAGACGGACGGCTGTGCCTTGGCTTAGGGTCTAACGTTTTTGGGAAATAGTTAGACAACTATTTCGTGTTCACACTTCTTAATTATTTTATATTCGTATTTCCTTCCCAAGGATGGGGGTAATAATACATATATATTTATTATTCTGAAAATACATTTTTAAGTCTCACTTGAAAAATATATTTTAATCACTTTGTCTAAAATGTTTTAATTTCCAAAATATATATATTTTCCCAAAAATATTATATTTTATTTCATAAGTTTTTCCAAAATAATATTCTACCATAAATATACGTATAAGAGTATTTTTCTAAAATATGCATAAGTTACGTTTTAAAGTTCGCGTTGTAACAATAATACTTGTGTAACTTAAATATTTATTTGGTGAGAGCGTTGATATTATTTTGGAGTCGTAATTCTATGATATTTTCAAGTTATATTATTTTAACCCTAAAAATAATATATCTAGTTCACATAATAAACAAGCAATCACACAAGTGTTTTATTATAAAATATATATTCTAAATATATATTTATCAAATTTTATTTATGAAATCCACCTCCGGTACTTGGTAATTTTTGAAATAAAAATCATGACGAAGTTTATTTAGAAAAATAATGTTAAAAATATATTTGTAACCATTTGTTATAAAAATATTTCTAAGTGTTGAAAATTCTAGAAAAATTTCGCCAGAGTTTCCTCTGTAAATGAAGGTGTCCATGCTTTTAGCATATCATTTTCTTTTGTAAATTCAACCAAACAATTTAACAATCAACAATATTCAATCTTTAATCACCAACTTTGAGAAAAATAAACATGAACCATAAACTTATGAACTTGAAAGTTTGTAAAAATATGTAGTAACTTACTAACATACTTAGTAGGTCTTGTTATCTTTAAAAATATGATTGGTTTCTTACAAACTTTATTTTTAAAGAATGTGTATTTTCACAACTTCTAGTCATATTTTCCAAAAATATTTCTTTGTAAAATTTTCTTGTTACACAAGTATTCATACACTTGTTTACTTACTAAAAATGTATTTAGTTCATACAAGATCCGGGTTTTAACAAGACCGGTAACTTTCACTTGGTTCTTTCGAAAAACCACTTGTAGATCTTTAGATCTACAAGTTTATAACCTTATTTTTCAAGAAAAATTATATTATTCAAGTTCAAGGTTCATGTATGGATGGTTTCATCATCCTTCATATTTCTAACATTTACATCTTGCTAGTTCATGTTCTTAAACATGATCTAGCAAGTCTAGATGATGATCCATCTTACTTCTACTAACAAAGAACATCCAATAATCATAAAAACACAATATTAACATGATTTAACCATACATCTTCTCTTTATCCACCCTTTATCCTTTATGTTCAAGACTTAGTTATGTTCTTTAGTATTTCTTAATATTTCACCATTCAATCATCTATTAACCACTAAAAACAAGAACAAGATGAGTTTTAGAGCACTTACTACTAGCACAAGGCTAGGGGAGAAACAAGGCGTAAAAGTGGTGGATAAAAGAAAACTAGGGTGGTCTTTGAGCTTCCGAGTGCACCAAGCTTACTTGTATGACCTCTTGCACCTTTGAGTGTATGAAAATGGCTTGATCAAGACTTGATGGTGGTGATATGGTGGAGGAAGGTGGCGGCCGTGAATGGGGGAAAGGAAGAGAGACGAGTTGTTTGTTGAAGTGTTTGATGAGAGAAGTTGGAAGTCTTATGTGCATATTTATAAACCAAATTTCAAGATTAACCAACATGTAAAGTGTTCCTCAATGTCCAACATTTAACAATTTTTTATTCAAAAGAAAGCAAGGGTGGGTCACCCCTTATGGTGACCGTCGAAATGGGGGGGGGGGGTAGGGGTTGGGTTGTGATTGATCTAGTTACAATTCTAGTTGGTTTCCAAGGATATAGTTAGTGTATTGTTATGTGTGTTATAATATAAGGTGTGTTAGGGTGTTCGGGGACCCTAACTAGCTCAGAAAAGTAAAAACAATGTGTTTGGCAATATTTTTATGTTCCGGGTAAAGTCCGGTTGTTCGGTTGGATGTTGATTCGTTAAAGTGCTAAATAAAGCTTTAAAGTGTCTTTTATATTGTTTTTAGTAACACATTAAATTCCCAACACTTTGGAAAGTGTCTAGGACTATTTTGCCAAGTTTTTACACTTTACTAGCATTGTTAAGTGCTGAATTTTGGTATTTAGTGCAGACTTTAAGTATGTTTTAGGCACTTCCGGTCACTATAACTATCTCCTAGTGACGTAGTTTTATGGTCCTCACCTCCCTACACTCCCTACTAGTGTAGTATTCTATTCCTGGCTCACACTGGCCTCAAAACAATGTCTGTTTAGGTGCTGGCATTGTCAGCATGTTTACTGGGTTATCCGCTCACTGAGCTAACTGTGCTTTTGTGCATCAAGTTTGTCACTATTGTTTGTGTGTAATAAATGGAGTGACAGTAATAAATGTGATGCATATGTATGTATGTATCAGAAAACAGAAAGCAGTTCAATCATAATTGTAATCAAGCACAGTAATTAAGCACTAATTTAAATATTAATTAATTCGTACGGATACCTAGAATTGTGAGGGTTGTCACAAGCTGTTATTTCTGTTGTTCAGTACTTCCGAGACGGTTCAAGTGAGTCCTATGAAAACAAGGATCGTTCTAATATATTAAAGAGAATAAACCAATTTTACCATTTTTTACCCATAGTATACGAGTCGTATAATATTATACGGCCCGTATACAAGCATCGCATACATTGTATACGATTGGTTAAATTTTTTTTCACTTGGTGTATACAGCCGTATAACAGTATACGGCCCGTATTCATGGGGTAAAAAATGGTAAAAATCTCTTTAATCTATTAGAACGATCCAAAAAATGAAGAACAAAGCCTATTTTCAAAACACAGGTAGATGAAGTCAAATGTGATCAAATTCAGACATCAGACGTAAATCTTGAAGCAAATATGTGGTTCCCAATTGGTTACAGAAACCACTAACAGACATGTCGTGCATTGTTTAATGTTGGAAGGATTGTAGTTATAGAACCCGACAAACCAACAAAATCCGAATACTTCAAACATTCTAAACCCTAACTGTGTATGTGCTTGTGCTGTAGAAGCCAGTGATGAATTTGTGTATCTGAATCAGGTTCTCAACAGTGAAATTAGCGAATCTGGAAGTGATAATGGTTTATTCTCTTTAATTTATTAGAACGATCCAAAAAACGAAAGGGATTTCGAGCAGTTGGTATTAAACCAATCATTTGTTGATCCACAAATTCAAACCAATTGTGGGTTAATAGATTCCGAAGCTGTTATTTCAGTTATTTCTGTTGATCCACAAATACTTCAAACATTCTAAACCCTACCTGGAAACAAACCATCAAAATCCTGATAGTGAAAAACATCAGCAACCATTTTTTCTTTTCCTTCAATTTCGAGAACATTCTCCCTGTGTATGTGCATGTGTTGTAGAAACCGGTGATGAATTTATGTACACAACTGAACGTTCATTACTGATCTGGAATTAGAGAACCATTGTGTATTTGCTTACTCTGGAATTGGAGAACCGTTGTTTATCTGAATCGGGTTCTCAAACAAACACTACTAAAGATGAGTTGATATTGAACCAACATTTCCGGACGGAATATACGAAGGTTGTGCTGTAGAAACCGATGGTGAATTTGCGTACACAATTGAAGGTTCAGTGCACGAAAAGTTTCTTACGAAATGTACGTGACAAAACAAGGATGTTGGGAATTAAACGCATGTACGTGACAAAACAAGGATCGTTCTAAATAGATTAAAGAGAATAAACCAAGTACAAAATCATCTGCTTTCTGAATCTGAATCTGAATGTTAAATGACTCATAAACCCTTGAATCCCAACGCTTCTCTAAAAAAAATTTGTTTCTTTCCTTTTCATGAGGTAAAACCGGTTTCAACATCAAGGTTTGTTTTTCACCATGTGTGAGCATTGGAAGCCCGACAAACAGTCTTGCAATTACGTCTTTTCAATCAAGACCGCATTGTTAATTTTAATGATGATTCGAAACATTCCGAATAACTAGCAAAAGAACCCGACACGTCTTCTATGATGATTCGAAACATTCACGAACCACAATGGACTCAGACTCATACTACTCACCCTTCCCTGAGGAAAAGTTTTCCCGACGACTCAAAACAAAGCAGTTGGTTTGTGTTCATATCAGCGTTGTTTATCACCCTGTGTGAGCATTGGAAGCCCGACCACTAGCAGAAGAACCCGACACGTCTTCTATGATGATTCGAAACATTCACGAACAACAATGGACTCAGACTCATTGTTGCGAATTTGGTTTCTTCGGTACAGGCTGATGAAACCGAAGCTGTTATTTCGGTTGTTCAGTACTTTCGAGACGATTCAATTGAGTCCTATGAAGCAAGTGTCCTATAAAGCAAGTGGTTGTAATGACGGGACCCTTGATTTCAACGCTTCTCCTTACAACTCTCATCAAATGCCTCACCCTTCCTTTTATTCTGTAATGTAGGATCGTTTTCGGACCCGAATGAGTCGATCAGAAGAGTTCTTTGACAAAACAAGAGGCGGAAACTAATGTTTTGGTGCAATCTCAGCCGTATTCACTTTTAACTGTTGTTTTTATTGATCACTGATTCGATTTACAGGCCTGACAACACTTCGACAGCACTTCGTGGCTAACCGAAGACTATCGTTCCTAAGAACTATCTGATTTCGCTCCTAATGACACCCTATATATAGATGTTCTGATTCCGCTCCAACATGTACAAGCGGAATCACCATACGAGCTGAATCAGGCTTTTACATTTCGGGCGAAATCAGACTAATGACACTTCGGGCGGAATCAGGATGTTATGGGGTTTCGCTCCAAATGACAAGATGTCATTTGGAGCGGAATCACTCCTAAATACAATTGCTAGGATTCCATGCCCTGTTCTAGCCTATTCGATACAAGACTCGATACAAGACGCAGGCGACAGACGGATGCACCAACAAACTCCCCCTCGGATGTTGACGGAGTCTTCAGTGTCAAGTCTTCAGTTGTCAACCTTCAGTCTTTATCAGTCTTTATCACCAACAAACTCCTTTCCCTCGAATGTTGAAACTTTAAATAATTCATTAGAATCAGCAAACTCTATCTTCTCTCTTCAATCTCTTTTGCGCAAATGCAGTTCCAGGATTAGCAATGGCTCTAACTGCTTCCTCAACTTTGCCTTCAGACTCCCCCTCTCAATATGCTGGGATCGTAGTCTGGAAATCACAGATTTAGAATTCATTCCAAGATCGTGACTTGGCTCTTTTCCAGCTCAGGTTATCTGCACAATCTCTACTCAACACATAAGTTTCAAAATGATTAAACGTTTAAAATTTAGAAACTATTTCAGAAAATATACAAATGATTTGTTCTCTGAAAACCACCTGTCAACATAACATCTTCATACATTTTCTCCCAAACCTGTTCTTCATGTTTAGCACTTGGAATTTCGAAAATCAGCTTTTCTACATCAATTGTCGAAAATCTTTTTGGATTTTACAAAATTTATGCTAAAACACACTAAAATCTTTTTGGATTTTTGAATAAAAGTAAATGCAGAAATGAAATATTTACAGAAAATATTTTTGTGAGTTCGTGCAAGAGGATCATATCAGTTTTGAGACACATCACTAACACCGTTAAGCTTGATTTCATTTTAAGCTCTAAACAATTCACCTAGATTGTCAGTATGTTTGTCCACTTAAATTTTTACACAAAGTTCAACTGTTAGATACGCTATTAGTGTCTTAATTACTTAAACTTATTCGTGTGTCCCACCACTTGAATATACTCCCTTATCCAGATCCCAATATTCAGTCTTACAGGTGAGTATACCACAGATGATATCTGTAAAGGGGTTAAATTGCGAGGGCCGTGAGAGCTCAGGTCGATACTTCCGTATACGCAGAGAGATGACGGCTTCGACTTTTGGTGTGTCCCCTTTAGAGGATCTTTTCTTCAACAGCAATGATTATTAATTTTATTGTTTAATCATTTTTGCCGAGTGCTTTTGCTGTATTTCAAGCATTTTGCAGAAAGTATTATACGGGGACTAGGTCAGAATTTCCATTCAGCAGAAGTCCCAGTATAATACCCCAGATATCACTGAGCATAAAGACCTAGTATCACAGAATAAGAGACCTTTCAAACAAGATTTCAGGGGTTACCTATATATCCAAGAAGTTGTTCCCCACGAATTAAGCAAGTTTGAATTTTTAGGTTTATATCTCGTTATAATTTACTAAATGTGTAAAAACCTACTGACACATCCGCAGTGAGATTGTTTATTACATTTTTACTTTACATATCTTTAGCATGTTGTGATAGTCCACTGATATACTATCATTCCCTCTTTTATGCAACAAAAACTCATTTTTAATTTTATCATGTTTTTGGCTTTTTCAAATTTTCTAATGTTTTTGGATTTTCTGAAAATTTCTTACCCCCCCCCCTAAATTTCAAAAACATTTAAAGAAATTGAAAATAAACTGTACAAAAATATGACAACTGATATGAATCGCCTCAATTCTCCATCCACTTGGCATAAACAATCAGAACTCCCCCTCACAACAAACTATTTTCCAATTAAGATTTCAAACACTTAAGTTTGTTTTAATCAAAATGGTTTTTCCGGAAAATAAGTTCGTTTATCAACCATTTTTAGGTTATGGGGTCATTTCATCACATTGTTTACCAATCTTTTGAATGATAGTTAAATCAAGTTTAACTTAATGACCTTGATTAACCACTTGTAGAATCGATGATTGAACCACGTGTAAAATCAACTATCAAACATTTTCAACCTATTATCATCTGATGGTTGAATTCTCAAGGTGCCGATACCTACTCCACACTTACCAACCTGGGAGTTCCGACAATTCATACTTTTCAATCACAAACATTTTCAAGAATAATGCCGATTCATGCTCCACGATTACCAACTTGGGAGCTCCGGCAAGTCAGGTTTCTATTCAACGAAAAATATATCCACCCTTCCCCTCAATCATTTTACCAAAAATGTTTTTCACGGCAGGGTTAATGGCTTTTTCAACATCCAATTCTTTCTTTTTAGGAAAGAATTGATTTGAAATTTCAACTTTTACGATTTTAGATTTGAAGTTTTTAGCACTCAGTGGCGGAAAATTCACATCATCCACTGTCAGAACTTTCTTCTCATCTTTCACAACAACCTGCGGCTCCTCTGTCTTTGTGGAGACAGATTCATCACCAGAACTGTTTCCTGAACCCTTAACAACCCATTTTTGATTTTTCAAATTATCTTTTCTTTTTAAGACATTCTTTGAACATTCTCCCACTTCAAAGGTTGAATTTTCAAAGCCTGTAAAATTTTTGGTTGTAAGTTCAGTTTTCTCAACAATTTTCTCTTTTAGTTTACCAGAGACTTCCTGTTTTGGTTTGAATGTTTTAGGACAGTTTCTAGCAATGTGACCAGTAGTTTTGCACTGAAAACAGGTTCTTGTTTCTATCTTCTTCTGAACAACATTCTTCTTTAATTCTTCTTGCTTCTTGGCAAGGAATTCTTGATTCGTCTGCTTTCTGAATGCTTGCTCTTTCTCAGCCTCTGTCGTGTTCCCTGAAACAAACACAGTTTTTGGTTTATAAATTTTTTTCATTTTTATAATTTTTCGTTTGATTAAATCCAAGACCTTTCTTTTTGAAATTACGATTATGGTTTGGTTTCTTTTGGAAACTATAACCACAATTGTAACCCATTTTCTTGTTAATTCTTTGTTGGTCTCTTGAAGTGTATTGTTTAGGTTTTCCAGAAAGATTTAAATCTTTTATTTCAGAAATATTAATTTCTGTAATTTTGAAAACCTTTTGAATCATTTCAAGTCTAACACTTCTTATTGGAAAAGTTTCATCAGAATATAATTTGTCAGAATCTTTCAAAGTATATGCAACTTTGATCGGTTCATCATTCAAATTAGATTTTGATAACAAAAATTCTTTATCATAAACCCGTTTGTCCTTTTTGATTGTTGACTTTGATGCATTAGACTTAGATTTTGACTCGGGTTTGGACTCCGTTTTTGACTCCTCACTGTCATCTTTATCCAACACCTGATCAACCACACTTTTTATCAACTTTGACTCATGATCAGTGTCAGACGACGTGTACGTGACATCAATATTTTCTGGCAAGTTATCTGATGGCCCAGACTCCCATTGTAAGTTAATTGCCTTTTTGACTCTTTCGGAATTTGGATTTCGAGGCGAATATCCATTTTCGACCGGGGGCGGACATCTATTGTAGACCACACTTGGTTTCTTACCAGAAATTTTCACTTCATCTTCGTCTTTCGTTACTGACTTCTTTTCTTCTGAAGTCTTTACTTCTTCAAATGTCTTCAATTCCTCCACAATCGGATAAATCCTGTTAACAACATAAGTAGAACATGAGTAACTTTTTAATAAACTGTTAACACATTCAGTTTCAATTTTTTGTGTTGCCAATTTCAATTCTAACTCAGAACACTTCTTTGTGTAGAAATTGACATCATCAAGCTGTCTCATGTAAGCTCCTTTGAGTGTGTTCAATGCTACAGCTTGTTCACTGTTTGACTCAGTGTACTTGTTGATCTCTCTATTCAAAGTATCATATGATTCTTTCAACCTTTTAATGTTGTGTAGCAGTTCATTGTTTTGCTTGATCAAAGAATCACAATTTAAGCACTTTTCAGGAACTTTGACTGCTTCAGCATCAACTTTGATTTCAAATTCCGGAACTTCTTTGACTGTTCTACTCAATTGAAACATCTCAGCTCTTCTGTTTTTCTCAGCTACAGCTTCAGCTTTTAATCTTTCTTCTTCTTCTTCCTCTTCTTCAATCTTTCTCCATTTTTCTTCTTCAGCTTCTCTGACTTTTCTGCATTTTTCTGCCCATTTCAGATCGTAAGCATTAGCAATAAAAGCTTTAACATTTGACATCTCTTTGGCCATGAATTCTTTGTCTGGGCAAAAATTGTCCCAACTGAAACCTTCAGCCAACTTTTCATCTTCTTGATCTGCCAAACACACCTTGCTTTCCATTGGAATATACTTATCCCAACTAAAATCACCATCTTTTCCTTGATTAACTAAACACGCTCTTTTTGAATCTTCAATCACACTTCTTCCATGTGCAGTTTATGCCTGATGCGATGCTTGTTGTTGTTGTTGATACGGCTGTGGTGTTACTTGATGATAAATCACCTTTTTGTGGTAGTCGTTGTTTCCGAAAGGATTTTGAGCTCCACTCACTTCTCGATTTGTACATTCCCTCTTGAAATGCCCCTTTTCCCTGCAACGAAAACAAGTAACTTTAGACTTATCAAAACCTAAAGTTGACACATGAGCCTTGCAAAAATCATCTCTGCCTGTAATTTGTTTGAACTTTTCAGCCCGTCTCAACACACTAGCCATGCACCATTTAATGTCCATCAATTCCATTTCCTCGGCATCAATTTGATCGTAATCCTCTTTCGTGAGCATTGGATTTCCGATCCTCCCTGCAACTAATCCTCCATAGATTCAAGCACGGTCACCGACAAAGACACGTGGCTTTTAGCAACTTACTCAATATAGTTTTGATCATTCTCAAGCTTTAAGGCAATGTTGCATTGAAGAACTTTGCCACTCTTTGTTGTAGTGAACTGTGGATCATATGTTGGAAATGAAGAGAATCCTATTGTGCTGCTTGATCCCTGAGATTGTTTTTCAGGAGAACCTTTAGCATTATACGCTGTTTCAACCTTTGGAGACAGATTTGTCTTTTCACTAACACCACTCTTGAAATACAGACTGATGTCTTGTTCTCCATCATAGTTCTTCATCCTGGCAATCTTTCGCTGCTCCATCTCTTGAGCTTCCAGGTGTTTGATGAACTCTCCCAGTGTTAGCTTTTTATATTCTTTTCTGTTGTTTCTTAGCATCATTAGAAAAGTTCCCCAGATTTCGTGTGGTAGCACATCTGTAAATTTTTCAATCAATTCATCAGTATCCTTTTTAATACCAAGTTTCGACATATTTCTCACCAAGTTACAATATCTTTCAATAATTTGCTTGGTGTTTTCAGATTTTAAACCCCGAAAAAGATCAAATTCTTTCTTCATGAGAGACATCTTGTTTTTAAGCATATCATCACTTCCTACAAATTTTGCTTCCAATTCAGTCCAGATCGAATAAGCACTTCCATCATGTTGAAGCAAGATCAAAATGTCCTCTTTGATTGCTTGCTGAAGCAAACTCACCATCAATTTTTCATCTCTATACTTCTTTTTCTCATCTACACTCATTTCTCTGATTGTTGTCTGAACACCATTTTCTGTGGGTCTTACATATGGTTCTTCAGTGTGATCCCATGCATCCAAGTGATAAGCTTCAACCCAATTACCAAAACGTTCGGACCATGCATTGTAATCATCAATATCCAAGAGCTTAGGCGGTTTCTGTGAAGTCCCCGTTTCATTCTCAAGCAATGCACTCTGAGTGATGTTCATTGGTCCAGCAAAGGCATTATAAAATTCGTTGTCCATGTTCAAATTTCAAATTTCACAAAAATTTCAAGTTCGAGCGAAATTAGGTTCTGGAGCGGAATCACAATTAAGTCTCGAGCGGAATCCCAGCTGAATTTGGAGCGAAATCACGAAGTTCGTTTTTCGAGCGGAATTAGATCTGATGGTCAACAGGAGCGGAATCAATTTTTAACTTTGGAGCGGAATCTGATTTTGGAGCGGAATCAGATTTTGGAGCGGAATTAGCCTCAAACTTTAGAGCGGAATCTGATTTTGGAGCGGAATCAGCAGAAATCTCTGGAGCGAAATCAAGTTCTGAGCGGAACCAGAAGCTGATTTCGAGCGGAATCAAAACCAAAGTGTTGCTGACTTTCAAGGGTTTATCAAATCATGATTACGCGTGTTCTGTGAAAATTTGAGCCTGTTTTACCGTGAAAATTTTTCAAATTTTAAGAAGAAGGTGTAGAAAATCAGAAAACACAGCTGAAATGGCAAGAACTCTTCCTCCTGAGCTCTGATACCACTTGTAGGATCGTTTTCAGACCCGAATGAGTCGATCAGAAGAGTTCTTTGACAAAACAAGAGGCAGAAACTAATGTTTTGGTGCAATCTCAGCCGTATTCACTTTTAACTGTTGTTTTTATTGATCACTGATTCGATTTACAGGCCTGACAACACTTCTGCAACACTTCGTGGCTAACCGGAAGACTACCGTTCCTAAGAACTATCTGATTTCGCTCCTAATGACACCCTATATATAGATGTTCTGATTCCGCTCCAACATGTACAAGCAGAATCACCATACGATCGGAATCAAGCTTTTGCATTTCGGGCGAAATCAGACTAATGACACTTCGGGCGGAATCAGGATGTTATGGGGTTTCGCTCCAAATGACAAGATGTTATTTGGAGCGGAATCACTCCTAAATACAATTTCTAGGATTCCGTGCCCTGTTCTAGCCTATTCGATACAAGACTCGATACAAGACGCATGCGACAGACGGATGCACCAACATGTAAATATTAAATAAAGAATAACACCATGCCCGTAATCCCGCGTTGATAGCTTCCGTTTTATTATAGTCATACGACACGTTTTTTTGTTCTTCAATCTTTATTACTTGTTAATGTTTTATTTTTTTCTACTTTTAGAAAGGTTTGAGCACCTCACGACTGTAAAATGTCTCGTGTGATTGACACCTTAAATCGCTTAAATACTTTGAGAAAAATCTAATTTTCGAAGAATACGGGCCGTATAACAGTATACGGCCCGTATACATCATTCGTATACATTGTATACGACCAGGTAAATTATTTACACATGGTGTATACGGGACGTATACTGTTATACGGCTCGTATGGAATTTAAAAAACTGACAAATTTGTCAGTTTTTTAAATTCTATACGGGCCGTATAACATTATACGACCCGTATACACTATGTGTAAATAAGTTTTTGCCATATGTTAATATTAGGACCCTTCTTTTTTTTACAATCCACTCTTTTGTGTTCACACAACTTTTGAGTCTCCTATGAAGAACAGTCTCCTTTGAAGAACACTGTTTAAGTTTTGTGTTTTTGTTGGTCTCTCTCTTATGGTTCAACCAATTATGTCATCTTATAATTTTCAAAAAAAATAATGTCATCTTAAATTTTTGAAAAATACAAATTATTAATTATTATTGTAACATTAACCATCACAATTCAAGTTTTATTGTAGGAAGAATAAACCAGAAAATTTATCTAATGGTCTTTTTTTATTTATGAGTAAATTGTCAAAATTATCCCTGAGATTTGGGTATGTTTGCTATTTTCATCCAAAACAACTTTTTTATACCATATAGTCTTTCACTTTTGGGATTTTTTTTGTCATTTTCATCCAAACATCTGATTTTTTTGCCAAAATTGTCTCTGAGGTTTGGGATTTTTTGTCATTTTCATCCAAATGTTTGATAGAAAAAATAAAGCAAATTAGATATTTGGATGAAAATAACAAAAAAGAAATCACAAAACTGAGTGATTATATTGTACAAAAAAGTTGTTTTGGATGAAAATGACAAACATGACCAAACCTCGGGGACGATTTTGGCAATTTACTCTATTTATTTATTATTTTTTTAAATTTAAACTCTTAGTTTTTTTTGAGATTGTAAACGCGTGTGGGAGTGGGAGGGCGCGAAGAGGGGGCATTAAGCGCAATGTGGAAGCCATGTTAGTAAAGGAGCGTGGTAAAAAAAGCAAGGGGTGGGGGGGGGGGACATGAAAGTGGCGTTTTTTATTAAAAGTTGTAAAAATAAACAAGAACTAACCCAAAATCCACCAACCAATGAAAAGCCGCCACCTCACCACCCAATTGGCCCCCACGCCAGTGAAAACTAACCCGCCCCCTCCCCCACGCTGCCCTCAATGCAAGCCTCGGGCCGCTGTGCCCGACGTGGAGTGGCTTCCATGCCACCAAACCACGCCCACTCCGTGTGGTCTTAGTGGGGATGAGCTAACTATCACGCTGAGCTAATTATCACATTGGTACAAAAAAATACCAGGGTTTAAAAACCGGTTTATACGGCCGGTTGAACCAATCGAATGTCAAAAGTTTGGCCAGCACGAATCATACAATGAATTTAAAAAGATGTTTAAGTTGGGGAATGCAGTTGAATGTAGAGAAATTGTGGTGAATGAAACTTTTGGAATAATTGTTTTATTACTATGACAATGATGACTCCTTTGTTGAGGGTTGTATGTTTGTGTGATATAGATAAGAAACCTTCTTTGCCATATGTTTTTAGGGGATAAATGGGTAGATATGGAAAATAAGGCATTATTTCAGGAAAACGTAGCTTTGTATAAGCCATATACAAATATAATTGATGCTTAATGGAAAAAGATGGTGCGTTCTAGTATTCATTGTGCGACATAGTGGTTAAATCCAGCTTTTTAGTATGATAAAGAACATCTTTGTAAAAGTAAAGAAGTTTTTAAGGGTGTCCTTGATATAGTTGAGAAGAATTTTTTGGGTGATGATGTTATATATGTTACAATAGCTTTAGGCAAGTTTCGTGATGGACTAGAATGTTTTGGTAGAAGTAGTGTTGTTGCTTCTCGTAATGCTACTCAACCCAGTAAGATATTTTTTTAATGTTATTATTTTAATTAGAGTTAATTACTGTTTTCGTCCCTGTGGTTTGTCAAAAATCATTATTTCAGTCCATTAGTTTAAAATTTGCGATTTCAGTCCCTGTGGTTTCACTTTCGTAACCACTTCAGTCCCTATGGTTTCACTTTCGTAACCATTTCAATCCATTATTCTGTTAAGTACAGGGACTGAAATGGTTACAGTGTGGACTGAAATGGTTACGAAAGTGAAACCACAGGGACTGAAATCGCAATTTTTAAACTAATGGACTGAAATAGTGATTTTTACCATTTTGATAATCATTTTTTGTAGCCGAATGGTGGAGATTATCAGTTAATGCAAAACTTTGTCGTTAGAATATTAAGTTAACCCGCATCTTCCTCGGGTTGCGCACGTAATTGGAATGTCCTTGAAATGATTCACACGAAAAAAGAAACGGGTTGGAACATGAAAGACTAAATGGCCTTGTGTTTGTTCATTACAACTTGCGTTTACAAAATAAATACTTATCTTGATTTTTTTTTAAAAATTATTACATCATAATTTACTTTATAAGTGTTAACATTTGGGTAAATGTTTTTCTAGACACAAATATGCTAAGAGATCCTATGATCTAGTTGATTATGAAAGTATCAATCACTCGGAATTTTGGGTTGTTGAAGAAGAGCCAGAAGGAGAACTTCATGACGATGATATAGATAACATGTTGATCGGACTGTCGTGGTCTGGTCAAAGATAAATTTATATACTCCTTATTACCTCAAACAATTATTAGTGTCAGTTAGGGTGTCGAACCACAAAGAGTTTATGGTCTGTGCCAAAACTCGATTGATTATTGGTTATGAAAATTATGAAGCTTGCTATTTAATTATTTGCTTGTTTGGTTGGTTGAAAAGATATCAGATTGAACTAAAAATTTGCTACTAAGTACGAGAACGGTTCATTGGCCATGATTGAAAAACTTAATTGATTAGTTAAAAATAATATATGAGAAAACGAATCACACCCGGGTTTTGGAGTAATATGTATCTAGAGTTATTTCACATGAATGGTTTGATTATTTTATGAACACCAATGATTTCTTGAGTTTGTAAATTGAAAACCTAATTGTAGACGCCAACAATGATCTAGCATACGCAAATGGTGCAAGAAAACCTTCACAATATGAATCAAAGACAATATGTTTTATAAATCAAGAACAATGAACAAACCCTAGCACGAATCGAAACTCATAGTAGTAATCATTTCTCAATGTCAATGGTGCAAGAAAATTTTAACAATTTTGAGTTCAAACAATATTAACAATCAATCCGCACAATTTCAATCAAAAGATTACAAAATGTTTGTATTAAACCAAAACATGTAAAACAAACCCTAAAAAACTCACAACCTTTCACCCGGGGATGATCTTGAAGAAATTAGCCACTCATGGTTGATGATTAATCTACAAAACTTGATGGAGTATGATAATAGATCAAATGGAACCTTCAAAAATCTCTAAAAATCTCCCCTGGAAGTCTAGAATGGAGCGTCTGAAGATTGCCTTTCGAATTGGGTTCAAAACTAGTAAAAAAGAGGACTTTCCCTTTTTTCGCAGGCCAAGCATCGAGGATGCCCCTCCTGAGCATCCAGGACGCCCCAAGCAGACTTCTGACGCTTGTTTTCTCCGTTGTGCTCCGTTTTTCGCCCCCGTTCTTGCTAGATCCATTCCAACACTCCGTTAAGCTTCTAAAACACACCTTAAATCTGTTGAGGCCTGCAAAATACAAAAGATCTCAATGTAGTGTATTATAAAACTCAATTTCACATAAATAAGTAAAATTAAACACATTAAGATTTGGAAACTTACCAACCCACCACGTCCCCCACTTATCATTTGCTTGCCCTCAAGCAAACTCATTCATTACCGTCCAACCATAAAAAGCAAAGAATTTCCCATTCCATTACCAGTTCTCAGACATGGTCAATAGCCATACCCTAACTCACAAGACTTACAACCTATCAATAAATCTTTGTTTCAGTGAGAAAAATGATACAACATTTAATAAACAAAGAAATTTAAATGTTGGTTATTTAAGTTTACCTTGTGTTCCAAAGAATCAGATTCTTCATCAGAAATTTTTGCTATCAGACAAAAGTTTACCATTTCTTCTTCCTCATCATCTATAACAACTCTCCAAAATTTTCCAACACCCTAAAAATATTTCGAGTGCCCCTATACGTCCTAAATTACACCCCGTAAGCGAAAACGGCCCCCAAATACCTCAATTTTATGAAAAATCAAATAAAATAAACAAATAATGGGCCTCACGGCCCGCGACGGAGATGGCACAAGGCCTACGCGGGGCGCGACGGCCTGGCTACGAGGCTTTACCCGGAGCCGCCACGTGGCAACACTTGTCGAGACTATGTTGTTAACCGGACAACCCTATGCCCTAGACCCCCTACGTCGCGGCCCGTGAAGGCTAAGCCTTAGGGCGCCGCGGGGCGTGACGCTATGGCTGATCAGCCCTATACATTCAGAGTTTCGGCTCTCATTTGAATTCGCTCATTCACAACTTTCTCTCTCAAATTTCTGTATAGTAGGCACTATACCCGGGCATAATACCCCCTAATAGCGAAGCCCTGTCTCGTTGTAAGTATCATAACTCCCGGTTACGTATTAGATACTCTGCCCGATTGATCTAGGGTTCCATAACGGCTGTCGAGGTTCTGCCCGACGTAGTCGTTGGAATGTCGTCTCGGGGAGGGTATTACTAATGTAAATATTGAGTTATTATACTAACGCGTGTGCATTTGTGTAATTAAAAGATAATCACCAGGAAATCCTAAAGGAAAACCCTAAGACAGCAATGTGAGTAATCCTCTTTTTGTATAAACCTTTTTGTGAGGTAATCCTTCTTTTTGCAAACTCTTTTTACAAAACCTCAAATAATTAACATTATATTAAACAGTGATTGAGAATTTGTATTCTACAATTATCGTTGATATGTTGGGGTTTTGTATACAAAATTTGTTACTACATTGTGAGTAGTAACATGACCACAAGTCGGGTTAACAGTACTGTGGGTGGTAATTAAAGTAGATGGAAACAAATGTAATTGCGCGACCGCCCTCAATACTGTAAAACGGTTTTACTTATCTTGATTAAACTGGGATTCACTCACCAGTATTTCCCACTGACAAAATGTTTTTAAACGCGTTTCAGGTAACAAAATGTGAAAGCCAAATAGAAGCCAGCTGGACAGCACTGAAGTCTTGGAAAAGTGGCTATAAAGTTACCTAAAATAAAGAGATGTTTTTATTTAAATAAAATAGGGTTTATCCCTATAAAATGCGTGTACTTGAAACTTGGGATTTTCCCATGTGTTTAATATTATAAAAGCGTGGTATTTTACTCTGATAAAATATTTCCTAACTACGATCCTGATGTAATTTCTGCTGCCAAACTGATAAACACCGATACCACTGAAACTGGCCGTGGCCGTCTGTTCCCGGGTTATTAGGGGACGGCGACGGGGGTTGCGACAGAAGGTGGTATCAGAGCTAAGCCACTGATTCAGCCATAGAAGTGTTCTGCTGACACCAAGATATTATTCAAAATGTTAGGAAATTATCTACGGAAGTACGTGCATATCTGTATGTTATTATTGTGTGTTATTTGACTATTTGTTAGTTTACAGTATGAGCGACCAAGGACCTTCAGACGCTTACCGTCAGTTGTCCAGCTCACCTAGGGATGAAGGCACCTCTTCACAGCCTACCCTCTCAGGGTATTCCGCTGACAATGAAGATGGGATATTCGTGTTCAAGGCCCAATCTAAAGAGCCATTCCCCCCTAAGAAGAGAGGATGGTTCAGCAGAGGAGCTCATGAACGTAGGAAAAGAATGAGAAAGTTACATGTTGGATCTGAGTTTGATTCTGATTGTATTTTGTGTTTGTAATTAAAATGAAAATGGATGAGTGTGCAGCGGAATTATGATGAAAACAAACTTTGCATACAATCAAACGAGAGTAATACTTTGATCAAACATCTTTACACAATGAATAGGAAGACTGAATTTATTTCAATAACGATTACAATGATTGATGAATGAATGCAAACTCCCCCTCAGCCAGAGCTCAGTTGTTTGTTCGTGCAAAGAAGACGATGATGCAAAAGAGCTAATAGAACAGTACAAAGTACTGATCTATTTATAGGCACTTGCAAACTACTGAGCATCTTAGCTGACGTCACCATGAAAGTGACATCTAACCTCCTAACAAACTCTAACCTCTGATCTATACAAACACTGCTATATTAACTACTGCTATTACATTACATTACAAAACAGACTATTGATCAGCTGCTGCAACCTTCCACTACTGTGAACCCAGCAGTACTTGTCCGGATCAGCAGAGCTTGACTCAAAGCAGTAGATTGAATCAGCAGGACTTTAGTCTTTCATCAGGTCTTTACTTGAGCAGCAGTTGTAGGTCAGCATTTTGCAAGATCAGCAGATAGGAGGTCAGCAGATGTTAAAATCACTTTCAAGGGGAGAGATTTGTATGTAATCATCTGCTTATTCTGGATCCACTGCTCTGATCCAGTTTTGGCTTTAATTATCTGTTCCTCTGATAGGGTTCAATCCCAACAATCTCCCCCTGGAACAGATAATGCCAAAACTCTTCATTATTGTGGACATTTATTGCCTCATCAACAGTTCCCTTATCTGTCCTTTAAATTGTAGTGCAAAGTCAAGGGCATCTGTGTCTTCATCATCCCTGCTAAGTGGAAGATCAAGGAGATCCTTCAAATCTTCAAGACTCAGGCCAAGAGCTTGTTCCCTTGATATTTTCTCCACTTCTCCACCAGACCTGAGCAAAGTCAATACGCAGGTCTGTTTGTTAGTTTCCCACTTTTGTATTTTTTAGCCTGGTGGGTTTCTTGGGAGATGTTTATTTGCAGAGGTATTTGGTGAGGCTGGCCTATTCATAACTGGCTGACCAGTATTTGCAGTTTGATCCAAACCAAGAGTTTCTATGATCATTTTCTTTATGCCTTCTTTTACAAGGTCATCTCCTTTTATCATCTCTTGGATGGTTTCAGCTCCCAACTGTTTGTGTGTCCTTCTTTTATAGTTGGTAGCACCAGTTGGAGCAGTGGCTCTCCTGATTTGCAGCTTTGATGGTCTTTTTGAAACCTCAGCTTCAGGATAGTCAGGCTTTTGAGGAACTTTTGGATCTTTCTTTCTTAATTCCTCCAACCTTTTGTAGGTGATCCTGACCACATCTTCTTTCCATCTAGCAATTTGTCTTTTGTTTCTATATTCAGCAGCAACCAGTTCTTCTTTCATTCTTTTCAGTTCTAACTGTTTGTCAGGTACATTCTTTCTAAACTTTGCCCAGTCAGGAGGAGTGTGAGTGACTTTCCTTTTTATCATGTCTTGAATTCTTGCTGCTTCATTTTCAAGCTCAGGAACAGTCCACTCTTTGTACATGTATCTCTCTCCTTTGTACTTCTTGTGAGCCATGATGCTTTCAATGTAGTCTTTCTTCAAAGTTTCACCTGCTCTTTCTGAAATTTGTTGACTGACATTTTTGGCAAATTGTTCTAGGGAACTGACTTGTGTGAGCAGATATTGATAGTTTCTAGAAATTTCTTTGTCAGATTTCCCTTGTGTGCTTCTTTTTGAGATATCCTCTGCTTGCTTGTCCTTGATCTTCAAATATTCATCAACATTTTTAGGCCAGGGATATCCTCTTATTGATGGCAAACTCCTTTTGGCAGGGTCATCCTCATAGTAAAAAGATTTTATTTCTTCTTTAACAACTGCTAGTTCAAGAGGAAACTGAACACCTGCAGGAGGTAAGGGCTTGTGCATTCGAGCTGAAGAGAGAGTAACTGGTTTTGGTATTGTGACAAGAGCTAAAGATTTTGAAGATGTTTGAGATGGTGAAGTGTCATCATCTTTGAGAATTAGCCTTCTCCTCTTTGTTTGAGGAGGGGCTGATGATGTTTTGGATGGAACAGTGGTGGTGGATGTAGTGGCAGTGATTTGTGATTGACTAACAGTTGTTGAAACAACTGGTGTTCCAACCACTGTAGCAGATGTTGTAACAACTGCTGTCTTCTGCCTTTTGGCAGGAGGTGATTTTGTTTTTAGTGGTGATGGTGATAAGGCAGTGGATGTAGTGTGTGTTGAAGTGGTGTGTGTTGAAGTGGGAGCAGATGTTGAAACCACTGAAGTACCAACAGTAGTGGGTACAACAGGAGTTACAACAGCTGTTTTATGTGGTGGTTTTGGAACAGACTTTGAACGTCTGGTTGGAATGGATTTGGGTAGCCTTACTCTTCTTGTAGGCTTCTTCTTTTCATCAACAAGATTTTCATCATCTTTTGACCCTGAAGTACCCTGATCCGGAAAATTCACCCTGGCTTTCCTTTTGGCCTCTCTATCCCTTTTTACACTTGCAACTGCTTCCGCCAGTGCATTTGTGGTCTCATCAATTTTCTTGCTTCCATCTGGCAGAGGGATCTGTTTGGTCATGTTTGCATTTTCTGGTTCAATGTAGAGACCATCCTCTATTCCCTTCTTTTTCCACTCCTGAATTTTCTCCCCCTTTTTGGCATTATCTGGGGGAAGTTGATCAATGAAGAGAACTGTTGGAGGAGCAGTGCCAGTGGTGTGCAGGATCTGAGTTTTGAGAGCCTTTAGATCAGCCTGAGTGTTCTTGAACCTTGACTCCATTGCATTTCTCAGCTGTTGAACATGTTTTTCATGTTGCTGATCTGCTATTTGTGATTGATGATGGAGAAAAGGTTGAAATAGATTCCAGAGCTCATTTGTAGCAGGTGCCTCTTGTGGAGCAGGTGCTTGAGGTGGAACAGCTGTGGATTGCATCTTTTGAGTTTTCAACACCTGCTGTAGCATGTTTTTAAGATCTGCAACAGATGTATCCAACTTTTCAATTCGTTCCGTCAAATCCTGATATTTTAAATCATCACCCAATTTAATGGGATCATCTGATTTCCCACTAACAGTGGTTTTATCACTGGTAGAGGTAGGGAGTATACTCCAAACATTAACCACTGATGCCCCTTTTTCTTGGTACTGGGGTCTTCTCCCTTCAACACTTGACAACCTTTTGATGTTGCCAGTAGGATAAATAAATCCACTGGTGGTTGGCAGAGATGCTATAAAAGGGATTGCCTCCAAGGAAGTCTTATTGATGTAACCACTGTCCAACTGTAAACCAATGGGTTCAACAGTTGTAGTGGCTGCTTCACTTGGATTACCACCAAGAGTTACTTGTAACTCAAGGGGTGTAACCTCCTCATGTTGTGTTGGTGGGTTAGCAAGGAATGATACATCAGGCTTAGTCAGTTGTTGAGGCATATTCTCATTAACAGGTGATTGAGAAGGACTGAGTAATGCCTGGTTCAAATCTATTGCATCCAATAAAAGTTGTGTTTTTGGTGGAATTGTGGATGTGAGGTGGGGTGTAGAAAGAGAATTTGCCTCGGGCATTGGGCTGTGGATGATGGAAACGAGTGTTTCCAGAGCATCATAATGTGGTGGCCCTATGTGTACAACCTGTTCTTTTTGTGAAGAAGCAGGAGGAGTTTTGGTTATGGGTTGAGATATTTGTACCAACTGCTGTGAGGAAGTAGCAGCAATGGTTTCTTGTGACATTTGTGTTGTCACAGGCAGTAGCTCTGGTATCTCATCCTCCAGAGTTGCCGTTTTGATTGGTTTGGGGGGTTTTGGATTTTTTTTTTGTTTGGCTTTTTGGGATTTGCAGGTGTAGGTTTCAAAATAGTTGGTCTGCTGCTTTGATCACCTTGAGCAGTAGGCTCAGCAGCAGATACCTGAGGAGCAGTGGTAGCTGCTAAATTCTGCTCAGGCACCTCTGCTTGTGTTTTGCAAGGTGCTAACATTCTTGAAAAAGTTTCAGTTGTTAAGCTGTTTATTTGAGTAGACTCACCTTGATTTATTGCAGATAAATCATTCTTACTGAATTTCTTTTCAAAATAGTAACTTAAAAACCTTGGAAACAGTAAGAATGACTTTGTTTCAACATTATTAACCAAATCTTTAAAGATTTCCCGAGAGTAGTTAAAATTTTCTTCTTGAAGAATTGCATATCCCAGATTTTGAATCTTTAAAGGGATTTCATTGAAAGAAGTGGTCTTGTTTGAAACACATAGTAGGAGGGTATGAAATAAAAATTTGGTTACAGAAGGAAAATAACCTTTTTGTAAGGTAAGTTTCTTCATCATTGTGGCTTCATACCCTCTTTCAATGAAGTCAGTTTGTAACTCGTTTTTAGTGAAAGAAGTTTTACCTTCCTGATCATCGAGTTGAAAGACCTCTGAAATGGATTGTGGCGTGATTTGGATAGCTTTACCCTTTATAGAAGAGTGTATGGTGGTTGCAGTGTCTCCTTGTTTTTCAAGGGTTGCATTCTTCCAGAACTCCCTTTGGGTCTCCAAATAGATTGATGCATTGGCGGTGAACAAAGTTTTGTACTTTGATTTTGCCATGATGATGTTAATGATGGAATCAAAAACATCGGTGGTTTCTGGTTTTGTGAGAAGACCCAGGAGATTGTGAGATGATTTATATGGGATTTCAGTGGAGATTGCCTTTTGAGAGGCTGTTTTCGATGATCATTTGGATGTGGGTTTTGCGGATGGCTTCGATTTTGTCATTTTTGAATAGAATGATCGAAGAAATTTGTGAAAGATGAGATGAAAAACTGCTTTGAGAAGAGAATTTTTTTTTTAAGAATTCAATTCGACAGTAAAACCCTGTTTTGGTGGTGAGTGGGGGATTTTTATAGGGAAGAAGGTGAATGCTGATGTGGCAGCCGTTACAAAAGTTCTGACCACTATGTACTGTCCACGTGACAACCCCTGGTGAAAGTGAAGGACAGTACTTTGATGAAAGTGAGAGATGAAGGCAGTGGTAAGGAAGCAGTGGATGATTTTCACTATCAGTGGATAGCATATCAGTGGATAAGACACTGCTTTTGAACAACAGAGATTATCAAAGGAATGAAAGAACAGGGGTTGACTTTCAGCAGTGGACAGACTTTTGAAGTAGAGCAGACTTTTGAACAATCAGTGGTTATGGCAGACTTTTTAAGGATTTTAATGAAAATTTCATTTTTAGCTATTTTTAAGGATGGATTTTTGATTTCCTGAAAACATTTTGTTGCTTTTATTCAAAGAAAAACAAGATTTTGCTTCTTATTCCATGTTCAGCATCCCAATCCTAGAGACCAAGCTTTCAAAAGTGGCTGTATCAAGTGCTTTGTGAGCACATCTGCCAGCTGGTCTTTAGTTGGGACATGATGCAGAGAAATCAAACCTTTTTCATAGCAATCCCTCACAAAGTGATGTCTGATGTCGATGTGTTTGGTGGTAGAGTGGGAAACTGGATTTTTGATGATATTTTCTGCTGCCTGGCTGTCCAACATGAGTGGTGTTTTTAAAGCAGTGATACCAAAATCCAGTAACTAATTTTGAAGCCACAAGAGTTGGGCTGTACAGCTTGCAGCAGCAATGTATTCAGCCTCAGCAGTGGATGTTGAAACTGCTGCTTGCTTTTTGCTTTGCCAAGAAACTAAGCGATCACCTAGAAACTGGCACCCTCTTGAAGTGGACTTCCTTGTGGTGTGACATCCAGCAAAGTCACTGTCTGAAAAACCTGAAAGCTTGATATTCCCATTAGCTGGATACCAGATACCAAGTGTGGGAGCACCTTTTATGTATCTGAAGATCCTTTTTACAGCAATGAGATTTGATTTTCTGGGAGCTGATTGACTTCTTGCACAGACACATGTTGCAAACATGATGTCTGGTCTAGATGCAGTTAGGTACAATAAAGACCTAATCATGCTTCTATAGAGTGTTTGGTCAATCAGCTCATCCTTGTCATCAGACATGACCAGCTTATTTGTTGCCATGGGTGTGCTGCATGGTTTACAATCATTCATATCAAATTTGGTCAAAAGTTCTTTAGCATATTTGCTTTGATGAATGAAAGTTCCATTTTGCATTTGCTGTACTTGGAGACCAAGAAAGCATTGCAGCTCACCCATTGCACTCATTTCAAACTCAGCTGTCATGAGTTCTCTAAACTCTTCACACATTTTGTTACATGTGCTTCCAAAAATAATGTCATCCACATAAATTTGGACAATCATTAAATCCTTCCCTCTCCATTTAAGAAACAGTGTTTTATCAATGGTACCTCTTTTGAAACCATTTGAGAGTAGGAAGTTGGAAAGAGTTTCATACCAGGCCCTTAGTGCTTGTTTCAGGCCATACAAGGCTTTGTTTATCCTGTAGACATGATCAGGATAAAATGGATCCTCAAAACCTGGAGGTTGACATACATACACCTCTTCTTGAATTGTACCATAGAGGAAAGCACTTTTGATATCCATTTGAAACACCTTCATGTTGTGGTTGACAGCAAAGGCCAGGAACAGTCTAATGGCTTCCAATCTTTCAACGGGGGCGAATGTTTCATCATAATCAATCCCCTCTTCCTGTCTATAACCTTGAACCACAAGCCTGGCTTTATTCTTGACAACAATTCCCCTTTCATCAGTTTTGTTCTTGAAGACCCACTTTGTGCCAATGGGACTAACCTCTTCTGGCAGTGGTACAAGCTCCCATACTTGTTGTCTTTTAAACTGTTGGAACTCCTCTTGCATGGCTTCTACCCAGCTGTTGTCTTTCAGTGCCTCTTGGTACTTGACTGGCTGATGGAGTGATAGAAAACCAGCAAAAAGACAAATGTTTTGGGTTTGGCTTCTTGTGAGCACCCCTTCATTGATGTTGCCAATGATTTGATCAGGTGGATGAGATCTCAAGAAGATTAAATCTCCTTGGTATGGTATGATGGCATTTGTTGGTGATGGCTGCAAATGTGTATCATCTGAGCTAACCACTGCTGGTGACTTTGATGACCCAACAGTGGCTTCAAAAGGTGGTGGAATAGGAGGTAATGAAGTGGACAACTGCTGACTTTATCCACTGTTTGAGGACTTTTGTCAGCAGTGTTTGAGGATGTGGAAGCAGTGGTGGATGGGCTACTTTGGTCAACAACTGTTGAAGTAGCAGTGGTTGAGCTTTGACAACTCTTTTGAACAGCTGGTGCTTTTCCCTTTGTGGCAGACCTTTGAGGGATGATGATTTCATACCCATAGTCTGGTGTTGTATCCTCTGATGGACCTGCACTATTAGTCTTGACAGCAGTATTTTCAAAAGTAAATTTTTCAAGATCAAACAGATCTGCAGGATTTGCTGGGATTTTCATTGATGAAAGTTCATTGAACTTTACATTCAAGGTCTCCTCCACTACCTTGGTCCGTGTATTGAACACTTTGTATGCCTTGGCAGTGGTTGAGTATCCCAGATGATAACCACAATCAATTTTGGCTGCAAATTTTGAAATGGAATCTTTTAAGTTCAAAATAAAGCATGGGCAGCCAAACACCTTGAAATATGAGATCAGTGGTTTGATTTTATACAGAATTTCATAAGCAGTCTTTTTGTGCCTGGGGTTTATTAAAACTCTGTTCTGGACATAGCAAGCAGTGTTTACTGCCTCTGCCCAGAAAGTTAATGGCAAACCTGAATCTGCAAGCATAGTTCTGGCAGCCTCAATCAAAGTTCTGTTCTTTCTTTCAACAACCCCATTTTGCTCTGGTGTTCTAGGGATGCTGTACTGCCTTACAATCCCTTTCTTCACACAGAAAGCATCCAACTCCTTATTTTTAAATTCTGTGCCATTGTCACTCCTGAAGCTTTTCACTGGAAGGTCAAATTGCTTTTCAACCTGTGTCACAAAGTCTTGCAAAATGCATGCAGTCTCATATTTTGAGTGTAAAAAGAAAGTCCATGTAAACCTAGAAAAGTCATCAACAATAACCAAACAATATCTTTTCTTCTTGAGGCTCATGACTTGAACTGGGCCAAACAAATCCATGTGTAGCATTTGCAAACACTCGGTTGTTTTGGACTCTTCAATGGACTTGTAAGAACTTTTATGTTGTTTTCCTTTTAAACAGGAAATGCAATGTTCAGGACATGAAAACAATTTTTGTGGTAGGCCTCTCACCAAACCATTTTCTGAAATTTGTGTGATTGTCTTAAGATTTGTGTGCCCCAGCCTTCTGTGCCAAAGTTCTGTCTCTTTGTTAGAGGCAGCTGAGAACAGACAGGCATCAGCTCTGGGACACTCTTTTGACATATCAACAACATAAACATTGCCACTTCTTTGAGAAACAAGTTTAGTTTGACCAGTTTTGATTATTGCTTCAATCTTTTTGACCATTTCTGGTCCAACAATCCTACAACAATCTTTTGTGAAGAATGACCCAGACCCTTTGTCACTCATTTGTGATACACTCAGAAGGTTGAATTTTAGATTGTCTATCAGATTGACATTTTCAAATTTTACATTTCCAGATTGCACTGTACCAGACCCCAGAACTTTCCCTTTACTATTATTCCCAAAGGATATATCACCCCCTCCATGGATTTTAAAGTCTTTGAGGAGGGCTTTACATCCTGTCATGTGCCTGGAGCCTCCACTATCTACATACCAAAGACTATCAAAGCATGCAGAAGCTCCCTTGGCAGCAGCCATCATTGCACAATCACATTGAGGATTTTCTTCATCTTCAGCTCTTTCTTCTTTCTCACCTGCTTTTTCTTCTTTCTTTTCTTCCTTGTTCTCTTCGGACCATGGGTCTGTCAGTGGTTCAATCAGGGTACCTGAACTTTCTCCCAACAATAGTTCACCAGCCACAGTAGTAACCACTGCTTCAGTCACCTCATCCACTGTTTCAATACTCAGCTGTTCCTCTTCAGTTTCAACCCCCTCCTGTATTGACTCTAATGCCATCAAACAAAATTCATTATGAGAAGAATCATTGGAAGCATAGAGTGCAAAATTTTCATCACTAAGGTCTTCAGGCATACTGCTCCAGTCAACAAACCCTTGAGTGAAAAAAACTTTGTTGATCTGGTTGTACTGCTGCTGGAGCAGTGGTTTGAGGTGCAGGCTGCACTTGTGCCTGAGGGACAGGGGTTTGAACATATTGGATCTGTGGAACAGTAGTTTGGACATAGTGCACTGGCACAGGGGTAGCAGCATAGTGAGCAGTGTTCACTTGAGCTGCTGGGGCATATTGGGTATAGTGCACAGTGCCTTGATTTTGAGGTCTAGGATTTGAGTTAGGATGAGTGATTATGGGACCAGTAGTTTGACTCCTACACTCCCTAGCGAAGTGTCCCAACCTATTACACTTGTAGCACTTGATTTTCGATTTATCCAACCCAACCCTAGATTCCCATGCAAACCTGGGAATTTTCGCCCTGTTCTTTTGTAAAATTTTCTAGTTCTAACACTTAGCAAGGCCAGTTGGTGCAGAATGTCCATTTCCTCTAAGTCAGTGGGATCAAAATGCTGTAAATCATTGAGTTCAAAGCTTAGATTGTCTGACATCTGGTTTTCGTTTGCAGTGAATGCAAAACTTGCAGTGTGAGGATCGGGGTTGTTAAAATTTGCACCAGCAGTTATGTCAATGAAGTGATCATAACCCTGATCCTTAGCACTACTCCCAGATTCTTCTTGACCCAGAAGAGCAGTGTTACCGAATGTATAATCATCAACGGCTTTTCCTGACTCTTGTAACTTCCTTTTCTGGTTCAACTCCCTTTCGTAGGTCAGGAGTCGACCGTGGAGTTGGGTCAAGGTCAGATCCTTGAACTCAGGTGAATTTCGGGTGACAAAAGCTATGGTGTCCCATTTTTCTGGCAGTGACCTGAGGAACCTGCTATTTTGAGTTGAGTTTGTAAAAGTGGTATTAACAAGCCTCAGTTCACTGATGAGACAACTGAACCGCTCAAATTGTTGCGTCAGTGATTCACCTCTAACATGACAAAATGTTTCATACTGTTGGTTCAGGATTTCCCTATTGTTTTCTATGACTTCTTCGGTTCCCCCAAACTGTTCCTTAATCGCGTCCCATAACTCGTTGGCACTGTTACAGTGTAACAGTCCAGCATATATTTCATTGGGCAGCGCTGATGCTATGATGCTAAACGCTTTAGCATCTAGTTCGAGCTTTTGATAGTCGGTTTCGGTATAATTTTCAACTGGTTTTGGAACGAACTTTTTAGCATCTTCAGCGCTTGGCACTGTGGGAACATGGGGACCAAAGACGACAGACTTCCAACAACCTGTGCTTTGTTGAGCGAGGATGTGACCCATCCTCCTCTGCCAGATGTTGTACTCATTTCTTTTTAGCATAGGTGGTTTAAAAAGCGAGCCGATGTTGTTTTTATCATCCTGAGATTGTGACATCATTCTTGTTGTTTTACAGACACTGAGAAATCAACTTTAATGGTGATTAATCCTTGCTCTGTTTTTCAACAAACGAACAAACGATCAGTATCAACTGTTATGAGCTGAACTATTTACGTCAAAATGATTGTTAAATCAAATTTGACTGTCCAAGCTATGATACCAATTGTTGGATCTGAGTTTGATTCTGATTGTATTTTGTGTTTGTAATTAAAATGAAAATGGATGAGTGTGCAGCGGAATTATGATGAAAACAAACTTTGCATATAATCAAACGAGAGTAATACTTTGATCAAACATCTTTACACAATGAATCGGAAGATTGAATTTATTTCAATAACGATTACAATGATTGATGATTGAATGCAAACTCCCCCTCAGCCAGAGCTCAGTTGTTTGTTCGTGCAAAGAAGACGATGATGCAAAAGAGCTAATAGAACAGTACAAAGTACTGATCTATTTATAGGCACTTGCAAACTACTGAGCATCTTAGCTGACGTCACCATGAAAGTGACATCTAACCTCCTAACAAACTCTAACCTCTGATCTATACAAACACTGCTATGTTAACTACTGCTATTACATTACATTACAAAACAGACTATTGATCGGCTGCTGCAACCTTCCACTGCTGTGAACCCAGCAGTACTTGTCCGGATCAGCAGAGCTTGAATCAAAGCAGTAGATTGAATCAGCAGGACTTTAGTCTTTCATCAGGTCTTTACTTGAGCAGCAGTTTTAGGTCAGCATTTTGCAAGATCAGCAGATAGGAGGTCAGCAGATGTTGAAATCACTTTCAAGGGGAGAGATTTGTATGTAATCATCTGCTTATTCAGGATCCACTGCTCTGATCCAGTTTTGGCTTTAATTATCTGTTCCTCTGATAGGGTTCAATCCCAACATTACAACAGCAACGTGCTTTAGCAGCCGTTAAAAGAGAAACAGATGCTCACACCTTGGATATGCTCAATAGGAGTCTAGCAAATTTTCATATTTTAGCAACTACAGCTACAGACCATAATTTAGAGCAACTCATAGCACCCCAACCATTACCACTGTTTCCTACATAACCAATGGAAATTGAAGCCAACCCAGAAAACCAAATCCCTCTGAGATACCTAGAGTACGAGCACCCAATCCCTTAGACCCAAACTATGACCCGTGGTTTGACGACCATAGGGATTACCAGCAATGCTACTCAATACCCGAAGAACCCATGCCAAATCTAGCAGCCTACCCAGACCTGGACCCTCTAGACCCCTATTATGATAATGACCAATATATCAGGGAAATTCTAGAGAATCCTTACCCTTACCAAGAACCCATTCCCCAGTCCCCAAACCCAGTACCAGCCCCTGCACCCCCAATGAGTGCAAAAAATGTACAAGAACTCCGAACCCTTGGTGAGGAGATCTTAGAAGGTGGTGAGAGGATGAGGCAGATAGGAGAACGACTCGTCTGGAAGTATGACGAGCGTAATATGGAGTTCTGGATGAACCCATACCAGTAATAGTAATACTAATAATTATAATAATAATAATAATAATAATAATAATAATAGTAATAATAATAATAATATATAATATGTGTGTATGTTTGAAAAAAAAATCTAGAAAGTAGTTATGGATGCATAATAGTATTGTAATTTCAATTTCAGTTGTATTGTAATAGATATGGATGCATAGTATAAAATAGAGTAAGTCGCAAGGTTCGACGATTTTGATCAATATGCGTGTTGTGTGATTGTTTGCATTAAATGTTGTCTTATGATATTAATATGTGGTAAATGTTTAAAACCCAGATGGATAACGAAGTGAACCAGGAAAACCAGAATAACGATAACCAGAATAACAATAAAAATGGAAATCAAGTGGATAATAGTGCCATCCAATACATAGTGGCACAAGGGATTATAGACGCAATGCCATATATTATTAAACGGTTAAGGAAGCAGATAATAAAAGTAACAATGGCAATAAGCGACCTACTGAACCAGAACACAGCGTAAACAATGGACCCATACCTCAAGTGCCCATTCCCAAAAGAAGAAGAACCATGTCTTATGGTTGTTCTTACCAGGAATTCTGGTCATGTAAACCAATAGAATTCTCGGGCAATGAAGGAGCTATTGCAGCTCTACGCTGGATAGAGAAGACTGAGGTAGTCTTAAAAATAATCAAGTGTGCAGAAGAGGATAAGATAATGTTTGCTTCCAATCTATTTAAAAACTTAGCTTCAGAATGGTGGAACACTATCCTCCAGTCTAGGGGAAGTGACAGGGTTTAGGATATGGAATGGGAGGAATTTAAGAATATGGTGGAAAGGAAATTCTGCCCTCCCAGTGAAAAAGAATAGATAGCAAATAAGTTCTTAAACCTTAGAATGACAGGAGATGATAGTAAGGGATACACTACTACATTCTTTGAATATGCTAGAATAGTGTCAACCCTTGCATCACCAGAACCCGTATTAATCTCCCGTTACATATGGGGACTAATCAGTGAGATTAGACATGTAGTCAAGGCAGCTAGACCTCAAACTATAGAAGAAGTTGTAGAACTAGCAAATACCTTGACTGATGAATTAGTGCGTACACGGGAAGAAGACCAGAGGAGGAACCTAGCTCAAAGGCTTACCCAGGAATTCCGCTACGGTAATTCCAACCGTGGAAAAAATGTAGGTTCTACCTCTGCACCTTACTGTAAGGCCTGCAAGAAGAAGCATTCAGGAAGATGCTCCACTTACTGTAATTTCTGCAAGATGCCAGGACACAAGGAAGAAGACTGTAGGAAGAAACCTAATAATGGAATGTGCTTCAACTGTGGAGAAAAAGCTCATATCAAGCCAAACTGTCCGAAACTAGCTCCAGCCATGAACAACAAGACTACTAAAAATGCTAGAGCATTTGTTCTGACTGCAGAAGAAGCCAAGATGATCCCGAACGTGATTGTCGGTACGTTTTTAGTTAATGATGTTTTTGCTAAAGTATTATTTGACTCTGGTGTGAACCAAAGTTTTATTAATACTTCATTTTGCAAACTTCTCAATCAACCATTAACTAAACTCCCACAAGAATGTCTAGTAGAGACAGCAAACGGAGAAACCATTAAGATTACCGAAATCTTGCAGGGAGCAAGAATAGAATTTTTTTAAATCAAAAGTTTATTGCAAACCTCTACCCAATGAATCTGGCAGGATTTGATGTTGTATTAGGAATGGATTGGTTAATAGCCAATAAAGCCAGTATTTCATGTGATCAAAAGTCAATTCAAGTAAATTCACCAAAGGGTGAAAAGATTACAATTAAATGAGATAAACCATCTAGATCCACAAAATTCATCTTTGTGATGAAAACAACTAGAAATATAAGAAAAGGATCATTAGTGTATTTGATTTCTATAATCACTAACACTAAAGGAAAAGAACTGAAGGATATTTTAGTAGTATCTCAATTTCCAGATGTGTTTCCTGAAGAATTACCAGGGTTACCACCGGACAGAGAAGTTGAATTCCGAATTCATCTGCTACCAGGAACAACTCCAATAGCCAAAGCACCCTACCGTTTGGCACCAGTAGGGCTGTAAACGAGCCGAGTCGAGCCGCGCTAGACCTAGCTCGAGCTCAGCTCGAACTCGATTCAAGCTGGCTCGGCTCCAGCTCGAATTTCAAATCGAGCTGAGATTTGAGGCTCGAGCTCGGCTCGATTAGAACTCGGCTCGGCTCGATCTAGCTCGAACTAACAAAATACCGCAATTTTACTACTTAAAAAGCCCTTAAAATGAATTTCTTCATAGACTGAGTGCTATAATTGACATTTAATTTAACCATATAGCTATATATGCACGTATAAATAGTTAATTTACTTTTTACATTGTCTTTATCTTATTTTATAGGGGATATATTCCCTTAGTTTTTGGTTTCTAAGCGATGTGGGACAAAAACAAGGATGTAAACCTTATCGAGCCAGCTCACGAGCTCACGAGCCGAGCCAGGCTAAGCTCGAGCTCGGCTCGTTTACAAACCGAGCCGAGCTGGCTCGTTTACAACCGAGCCAATTTCGAGCCGAGCTTTTTTTGAGTTTTTTTTAGCGAGTTTCGAGCAAGCTGCGAGCCACGAGTTTTTTGAACACACCTAGGCACCAGCAGAAATGCAAGAAATTAAAGAAACAATTGGACGAATTGTTGGAGAAAGGATTTATACAGCTGAGTTCATCGCTATGGGGAGCACCGATACTGTTCGTTAAAAACAAAGACGGGTCAATGCGAATGTGCATTGATTACCGTGAATTGAACAAAGTCACGATTAAAAATCGGTACCCATTACCGAGAATCGATGATTTGTTTGATCAACTGCAAGGAGCTCGATTTTTCTCGTAAATTGATTTACGATCAGGGTATCATCAATTAAAGGTAAAGGAAGAGGACATTCCTAAGACCGCTTTCAGAACAAGGTATGGCCATTATGAATTTACTGTCATGTCATTTGGTTTAACCAATGCCCCAGCTGCATTTATGGACATGATGAACCGAATATGTAAGCCATATTTGGATAAATTCATAATTATCTTTATAGATGATATTCTCATTTATTCTAAAAGTAAGGAGGAACATGCAAAGCATTTACACGCACTTCTAAGTTTATTAAGAAAAGAAAAGCTCTAGGCAAAGTTTTCAAAATGCGAGTTTTGGTTAGAAGAAGTGCAATTTCTTGGACATTTAGTCAATCATGAAGGAATTCATGTGGATCCCACAAAGATCGAGGCGATTACCAAATGGAAAACCCCTGAATCACCAACCGAGGTTAGAAGTTTCTTAGGATTGGCCGGTTATTATAGAAGGTTTATTCGAGATTTTTCTAGAATAGCTATTCCCTTAACTAAGCTAACCTGTAAATCTGTTAAGTTTGAATGGGGACCAAAACAAGAAGAAGCCTTTAGAATTCTTAAACAAAGATTAACCAACGCACCCATACTAGCGTTACCAGAAGGAACTGAAGACTTTGTAGTCTATTGTGACGCTTCTAAGTTAGGTTATGGATGTGTGTTGATGCAACGACAAAAGGTTATAGCTTACGCCTCTAGACAACTTAAGAGTCATGAAGAAAACTATTCAACACATGATTTGGAATTAGGAACTATAATTTTTGCCCTTAAGCTTTTGAGACATTACCTTTATGGTAGTAAGTTTACCATTTTCACCGATCATAAGAGTTTAAGGTATGTCTTCGGGCAAAAGGAGTTGAATATGAGACAGAGACGCTGGATGGAAATTCTTAGTGATTATGATTGTAATATCCAGTACCATGCAGGAAAGGCTAATGTAGTAGCTGATGCTTTAAGTCGAAAGTATCACGAAAATCCAAAAGGAGTGTGTTCTCTTAAATTAAACATATAGGTAGATTTAAATGAACAGATTAGAAAAGCACAAGAATCAGTAATCAAGGACGATACTGTGAAATTGAAAGGAATGATTAAAGAATTAGAACAAGGAACCGATGGAATTTGGAGATTCCATAAGAAAAGAATGTGGATACTTAAATTAGGAAACCTACGCCACCGTATATTAGAAGAAGCCCATAAATCTAAGTATACGATGCATCCTGAAAGTGATAAGATGTATCAGGATTTAAGAAAGAATTTTTGGTGGATAGGAATGAAAAAGGATATAACAACTTATGTTTCTAAGCGTTTAACCTGTTCACAAGTTAAAGTTGAACATAAGAAACCCTCAGGATTGTTGCAACAATTGGAAATGCCAGTATGGAAATGGGAATTAATAACAATGGATTTTGTTACCAAATTACCCAAGACAAGAAAAGGTAATGATACAATCTGGGTAATTGTAGATAGGCTAACTAAGTCAGCTCATTTCTTACCAATGAAGGAAACTTTCAGTATGGAGCAACTAGCTAAATTGTATGTAACTGAAATAGTTTCATTACATGGAATTCCTTTATCAATTGTTTCTGATAGAGATAGCCGTTTTACCTCTCATTTTGGACTAGTTTCCAAAAAGCAATTGGAACCAAGTTGAATCTAAGCACAACTTATCATCCTCAAACGGACGGACAAAACGAAAGGATAATTCAGACAATGGAAGATATGCTTAGAGCTTGTGTAATTGATTTCGGAGGTAGTTGGGACGATCACTTACCATTAATAGAATTTTATTACAATAACAGCTATCATACCAGTATCAATGCTGCACCATTCGAAGCACTTTATGGACGAAAGTGCCGAACTCCAGTCTGTTGGGCAGAAATTGGAGAGAAGCAACTATCTGGACTAGAGATAGTACAAGAAACAACCGACAAGATTGTACAAGTCAAAGAAAGACTAAAAGCAGCACGTGATCGACAAAAGAGTTATGCTGATAACAGGTGAAAGCCGTCGGAATTTTAAGTAGGAGACAAGGTGTTATTGAAAGTCTCTCCTTGGAAAGGAGTGGTAAGATTCATCAAAAGGGGAAAGCTGAGCCCCAGGTATGTTGGACCTTTTGAGATTATTAGAAGAATAGGACCTGTAGCTAATCAACTACAACTGCCAGAGGAAATGGTAGGAATACATGATGCATTTCATGTATGTAATCTCAAGAAATGCTTAACTGATGAATCACTGGTAGTACCCCTTAAGGATATAGAGTAAATGAGCAGTTCAAATTTGTAGAAAGACCTCTACAGATTGAAGACAAGAACGTCAAGAATCTCAAACACAAGAGATTAGTTCTGGTCAAAGTAAAATGGGACTCCAATAGAGGACCAGAATACACTTGGGAGCTTGAATCAGAAATGCAAAGAAAATATCCACAACTATTCCAGTAGACCTCGAGGACGAGTTCTAAAACACGGTGGGGAGGATATAACAACTCTCCAAAATTTTCTGATACCCTAAAAATATTTAGAGTGCCCCTATACGTCCTAAATTACACCCCGTATGTGAAAAACGGCCCCCAAATACCTCCTTTTTATCAAAAATCAAATAAAATATATAAATAATGGGCCTCGCGGCCCACAACGGAGAAGGCACAAGGCCTACGCGGGGCGCGACGGCCTGGCTACGAGGCTTTACCCGGAGCCGCCACGTGGCAACACTTGTCGAGACTATGTTGTTGACCGGACAACCCTATGCCCTAGACCCCCTACGTCGCGGCCCGTGAAGGCTAAGCCTTAGGGCGCCGCGGGGCGCGACGCTATGGCTGATCAACCCTATAAATTCAGAGTTTCGGCTATCATTTGAATTCACTCATTCACAACTTTCTCTCTCAAATTTCTATATAGTAGGCACTATAACCGGGCATAATACCCCCTAATTAGCGAAGCCCTGCCTCGTTGTAAGTATCATAACTCCCGGTTACGTATTAGATACGCTGCCCGATTGATCTAGGGTTCCGTAACGGCTGTCGAGTTTCTGCCCGACGTAGTCGTTGGAATGCCGTCTCGGGGAGGGTATTACTAATGTAAATATTGGGTTATCATACTAACGCGTGTGCATTTGTGTAATTAATAGATAATCACCAGGAAATCCTAAAGGAAAACCCTAAGACAGCAATGTGAGTAATCCTGTTTTTGTGTAAACCTTTTTGTGAGGTAATCTTTCTTTTTGCAAACTCTTTTTACAAAACCTCAAATAATTAACATTATATTAAACAGTGATTGAGTATTTGTATTCTACAATTATCGTCGATATGTTGGGGTTTTGTATACAAAATTTGTTACTGCATTGTGAGTAGTAATATGACCACAGGTCGGGTTGACAGTACCGTGGGTGGTAATTAAAGTAGATGGAAACAAATGTAATTGCGCGACCGCCCTCAATACTGTAAAACGGTTTTACTTATCTTGATTAAACTGGGATTCACTCATCAGTATTTCCCACTGACAAAATGTTTTTAAACGCGTTTCAGGTAACAAAATGTGAAAGCCAAATAGAAGCCAGCTGGACAGCACTGAAGGCTTGGAAAAGTGGCTATAAAGTTACCTAAAATAAAGAGATGTTTTTATTTAAATAAAATAGGGTTTATCCCTATAAAATGCGTGTACTTGAAACTTGGGATTTTCCCATGTGTT
Source organism: Helianthus annuus (assembly GCF_002127325.2). NCBI lineage: Eukaryota > Viridiplantae > Streptophyta > Magnoliopsida > Asterales > Asteraceae > Helianthus > Helianthus annuus. Next base: position 82,359,733 of record NC_035438.2, read on the forward strand.
TAATATTATAAAAGCGTGGTATTTTACTCTGATAAAATATTTCCTAACTACGATCCTGATGTAATTTCCGCTGCCAAACTAATAAACATCGACAACCACTGAAACTGGCCGCGGCCGTCCGTTCCCGGGTTATTAGGGGACGGGGGTTGCGACATCATCAGAAGAAACATCGGTTAGCCAGTAGTCTATTCCCGCAATCAAGCTGACCTGCTATTTTCTTTTTGCCTCTACAAGATTTTTCTCATAGTAAGAAACATCTTTAAGCTTATTGTTTTTACACTCTGAGGCATAGTGTCCCTTTTGCTTACAATTGTAACACACTACCTCAATTTTTCCTTTATCCTTTGATTTTCCTTCCATCCTTCCTCTATCACTTTTCTGGTATTTGTTACTTCCCCCTCTCAGTCTTTGCTCAAATGTTTTGGTGAGCAAAGAAATTGCCTCAACAAATTCTGAAAAATCTGATAAAGTAACAAAATTTTCTAGGCTTTGGCATTGAGAGGTTTGTGGATCAGGATTGATTGTTCTCTGCGAATTTGAGATTAGAGCTATAGGTCCTTCTCTTTGTGTTGAGTTTTAATAATTTCTTCTTCTCTTGGAACAAGAATGCTTTAGAGATCATTTAAACTCATGTTTCCCAGATCTAGGGTGGATGCCAACGTCATTGTTAGACTTCTCCATTCCCTAGGTAGAGCATCCAGAAATTTTACATTTCTCTCATCATTGGACTTTTCAACACCAAATTTTTTGAGGTCATTTAATAGTTTAGCAAATATATTGAAGACTTTTGAACCTCTCATAGGAGGATACACAATTTGTACGTTTGTTTCTTTTCATTCTCTCCCTTGCTTCACAAAGATTTTCCAACTGATCCCATATTTTCTTAGCAGATGCACATGAATCTACTTGAGAAAATATGTCATTAAGAAGTGCCATAATCAAAAGTGATTTGATCCTTTCATCAGCTTCCACCTTATCCTTGTCTTCTTTGCTCCAAATTCTTTCTTGTTTTGGAGCCCAATAAGCAGGAATTTCTAGTGTTTGCTTAGTTGCTGGAACAATTGGGATTTCAACACTAGGTATATGTGGGTCACTCTCAATGGATCGAAACAGAGCTCGATCATGTCCATTTAGGAAGTTGATCATCCTGATTCTCCATTGGGGGTACTCCTCTTTGACCAAGGTCGGAGGTTTTGACATAGATCCAATATTGAAAGCATTGTTCCATGTTTGAAAGTTTGCCATATTTGGATAAAGAAAAGTTAAATTAACTTTAAGCAGTTGATCGTTTGAAAATAGTTTATTCAACCTGGCTCTGATACCAATTGTTGATCCCAGATAACAATGCTCTTTACTAAATTTGGCCAGTGATTTCAACAAGTATCAAAATATTGTGCAGAAACAGAAATCAAACTTTCAAGAAATACAACTACAGAACTTTCAAGTTTATATCACTTTGAAACAAGGTTTACAAGGTGATTGTGGGGTTATTAGCTAGTACAAACGAATACTTTAAGAATTCTGTAATGAAGGGCAATGGAGTTTTTGTTGTATATAATAAATGCTTGGCTTAACTCATTCTCCCTTCAGTGTTGTGTTCTCTATTTATAGAGAAGGTTTGACATGAATAAAAATTTGTTTATTCATGCACTTGTCTACATAAAGTAGCTTTTGGGCATATTTTTTGAATCCATCCAAGGTCAACTTGCTACTTTACTATGGTGGCAGAGCCTTATCTCTTAGACAAGTTGGTTAATCAGATTTTCTGATAAATAACTTACTAGAAATATGTTGGATTGGTCACCAGATTTCTAATGAACAGAATTCACCAGATTCTAATGATAAATACCATATTTATCATCAGACTTATTAGATTGGTCCTTTTTGATCGTCTGATAAATAACTTACTAGAAATATGTTGGATTGGTCACCAGATTTCTGATGAACAGAATTTCACCAGATTCCAAGGTCAACTTGCTACTTTACTATGGTGGCAGAGCCTTATCTCTTAGACAAGTTGGTTAATCAGGTTTTTCTGATGAACAGAATTCGCCAGATTCTAATGATAAATACCATATTTATCATCAGACTTATTAGATTGGTCCTTTTTGATCGTCATTCTTTGCTTGTGATCTTTTTTAGATACTTGCTGAACATGATGTTTGGCTTTCTACTTGTCTTGTTATTTTGTATCTTCTTTTTGTATGATCTCTTGATATTATAATCTTCAGGACCTGATAAGACTAATCATATTTTTCTTCAATACTTATAAAAAGTTTCCTAAAACAAAGGAAACATGTGTTGACAAGAATTTCAAACCAATGACCTTTGTAACCTCTGAAAGGAGAATAGCACCATTTGCTAACCTTCCAGCAGTTTCATCGAAAACTGCTAACTCTAGCCAAAACCCCAAAACCAAATCAAGGTCTGGTTTAAAAAGAGGTAAGAATTCAAAAGGTAGTTAGTGTGTGAGAAAACAAACCACAGTACTTACGATTGTTACATGGTTTTAGCTTATGAGAAAAGCAAGATAAAAAATATAAAAACTTTCATGAAAGCGAGTCTTTTATCCATGTGGTGATTCCAGTTATTATAAATCAATTTGCTCATCTAAAATACACAATATGGTTGAAAGTGGTGATTCTAAATTTCACTTTACTCTAATTTGTATTAATACAATAGGATTATCATTAAACAAAATATTTTCATGTATAGCTAACTAGAAGTAGTGGATATAACTGATTGATATAGGTTGGGTGGTATCAAATGTTTAGATAGATTATTACTTATATGTATACATGATGTATGTATGGAATGCATGTGGGTGTGCTCTTTGTTGATTGTAAGTTTTGTATGAATTTGTTATTTAATCAATTGTATATTGAGTATGTAGCTGATATAAACCTTGTAGAGTATGAACGGTCTATCTCAATGATGCATGCAGCGCAACGCACATGATCATCTTACTAGTCACTTAAAGAAAAAGAAAACAATAGGTTGATTAAGTGCAAAGGGTGGGGTGTAAATGAAAGTTTTTTTGTGGTCAAAATTAAAAAAAATGAAAGTTTACTTTTTTTTTTGAAAATTGAGTGAAAGTTTACTATTCAGTAAGTTGCTTTTAAAAAATATATATTTAATTTAATTAACAGCAGATGCTAATTCGTAAAGACACATACCGGTTCTAGATTTATGAATTATCCATTTAAGATTTTTAATAACCTACCAACATACTTCAATGTAAAAGTGATACCATGATTCAAACAAACAAACGATTGTACAAAACTATAACCTGTGAGAGTAAGGGTGCGAGGTATTAACAAGCTACAGGTTACCATGTGAGTCATCACCACTGAGCCGTTATTATAGTTCATAGATTTTCTATTGCTTGTCTGAATAATTAAATATAAAAGGATCACCGACCATAAGTCCCCATCCAATTTACGTGCATGAATATATAAATATAAAGCATGAACCTACATATGTAGGGCTTTAAACAAATCAAACGTTCAGCTAACAGTTAATGAAGTGTTCGTTTATGTTCGTTCATTTAATAAATGAACGAGCACGAACAAGAAATTTTGTTCGTTAAGTTAAATGAATGAACATGAATAGAGGCTCCTTCCTTTGTTTATGGGGGATAGAGTGGATTCGGGGAGTTGATTTGGGAGTCACATTCACCGATCGGTGAATGGATGCAGAGGTAAAATCGGTGAGCGGTGAGGGACTTGATCGGTGAGTATTCACCGAGTGTTTGAAGAGGAGAGAGGTGGGAGGGTGAGGGAATTAATGGTGGGTCCCAACCCCTTCCAACCAATCACAAATTTATCTTTTAAAAAAATTGTTTACCACTCTCCATGTGTTTGACTATTGCAAGTGATTGAGTGCAAAATGGGAGTGAAGTGGGGACTTGACATGGCATGATATTATTGGCTAGAAAATTGTTTAAACACTCCCCCTTGGGTGACCACTCCCTCCACCCTTATGTTCGTAAACATTCAGTAAGTTGTTTATTTATGTTCGGTTATTTGTGTTCGTCAATTTAAAGGTTTTTATATGTTGTATTTTTGTTTTATTGTTTTTGGGTAAAATTTTCAAGACCTAGTTATATTATATACCTCCCCTAAGGCCCAACATGTCACACCCCAACCAATGGCCGAATCATCGGAGTGGGACTTGTTCAAGATTGTAAGAGACTTCATAACACTATTTGTGACAATATTTAATTCAACCGATTTCATTTCATAAAGAAATTGTCAAAACATTACAAGAAAAGCAAATAACAACATTGTTCAACATAACATAAACAAAATTGATACAACACTTTAAACCTAAACGTCTAAGTGAGTATCTAGGCATATTTGCTATCCCTTTTCATAGCATCATCAATCATCAACCTGTAACATGTATAAAATATAATTCAATGCAAAAGAAAAGGCGAGTATACAAGTTTAAGAATAAGTATAAGTATAAAGTTTAAAACGAATCCACATGGCAATTTAGTTTATACAAGATCAACCTAACATGGCATGCAATATTTCTAGCCAATCCTCTGTTTACGCAACAATGATATAATTCAACATGACCACAAGTCTATGGGCGGTGCGTTACTCCTATAGCGCTATAGATGTCAAATGGAGGCTCGTGAAAGCTAATGACTAAAACATATCACATAAGTATGGTCCATGTAAGCATCAAGTATCATAACATAGTATCCATGTATAAGGATTGTTTTGTGCATTGCATAAAGAATAAGTTTAAGTGTAGTTTAATAGTTAAACATGTTACACCCCAAAAAGTGGTAAATATAACAAGGGGGGTTGCGAGTATACTCACGGTTTTGCAAGTCTTCTACTTGAATCCGCGAGTGAGTTAGTTGATTAGGAAGTCGGAACACCAAGTCCTTCTACACAAAGGAAACGTAGGTGCGTGAGTTTGGGCATTCGGAAGATTTAGGGATTTTAGGAAGTTAAAACACAAGAATGTATATATATTCGAAAGTAATCATCCTTCAACATCAAGTACTTGTTCTTGTCACTATGAAACCTTAAGGGTTAATGCTTTCATGAGTAGTATACTCATTAGAATCGTAACGAGTCTTATGTCTTGGATGATGTATTCTACTACTTTGACGAATGAACACAAGTCCACCATCAAGAGTTCGAATGGTAAATATAGGTATAAGTATTATATGTATTATTTAGTCCAATAATCAAGCATGAGGTAGAAGATTAATCTTCGTTTAGGTACCTCTATTGTGTTATAGAATTCATGTAGGAGGTAGGAAGAACAAGCTTCCATTTAGGTACCTCTTATGGTTCACCACTACACTTGATGTAAAAACATACAAGGAGGGTAATGAACTAAGATCATTACAAGAATAAGAAACATCTACACTATGAGAATCATCAAGAGGTGTGGGGATTTTATGTTAGACAACCCAAGTTAGTCCACGATCACACCTTTATCAAGCTTGAAGCTTGAACACCACTTGTGGGTCAAAAACCCTAAATAAAACAGAAAGTATTTGAGGATTAACCTCTGATTTTGTATGTCTCAGCCCCGCTTTTAAGCTTAACTAACCATTGTAGAGGTTATAAGCATAAGGACGTGGGTTTGAGTGAGTTAAACTCAAGTTTGCACAAGTATAAACAATGTTTAGTAAAGATGAATGAAAACAGTGAACTTTGGAGCCTATTTGCCAGAGTTCCAGGGCCTTATTCTGTGAAATACCCACGGAATCGAAGCTAAGGTCAAGCCAAGTGTTCTGGAAAAAGAATGAGCTAAAACGGATGAGAAATGAAGAAGTTATGCTCACTTTAGTGGAGCTTGGTACTTCTGTCCAAACTTGCACTTTCAGCTATGAATTTGAGAATTTGAGAGAGTTGTGATCTGGAGGTTGCCAGGCGGCCAGCGTAGCCCCAAGGCTAAGCTTACGCGGCCAGCATGAAGGGGGGGAGGGCCAAGTTTCATTTAATTATAACTAGGCCCCTCTAGTTTGTCATTTAGGGCATTTAGGGTGTTTTAGGGACTAGTTTTGCCATTTAAGCATAGTTTAAGGCCAAATAAAGTATGAGGAAATGAGGGAGTCTATCTGTGTATGCACAGTACAGAAATGTCATTCACCCACGGTTGACGAAGATCACCGTTTATTTAGGAGCTTTGTTGGTGCATTTGCGGTATTGGAAAAAGACGGGCAAACTGGAAAAATGCATGACTTTCGAGCTTAATGAAGAATACATGGTGTCTAACAGGTCACTCTCAGGAAATGAGGGAGTCTATCTGTGTATGCTTATGGAGCATCTAGTAACAGACAAACCAACTAATCGATCCGGTGAAATAATTCAAATTTTTTTAGCATACAGACGTTTCATGGCCGATAAACTGTATTTCTGGTGATGTTTACCACGTCCAAATGTTGTTTAGTGATATTTATTTTAAGTGTTTAATTATTTATATGGAATTATGATGACTTCATTTACTATTTTTAAAATGTCCTTCTTATATAAACCCCCCAACATCCACACACACCTTTACACCTTCAAAATAAACATAACTCACTATGAACACCAACATGGGTGTAGGTAACCAAGATACTATCGAACCAGTGGTATCCGCACCCCGTCGGCGATCCACTCGACGTCGGCCGAACCCTCCACCTTCGAACCAAATACTTCCCGCACCTTGGAGATTAAGACAACGTCGTCTGAACCAAGAAACTACAAACCCATCACCTTCAATTACCTCAACTGCAAACCAACCACTAAAAAACGAAACCATTGTTTATGAATATTACCAGCAAGAACATCAAGACGATTTAACAATTCAAGATTTGAACTTGGCATACGATTTAGCAATGAGCACACTTCAAATTGCATCGCCAAACACTCATCAACCTAACCAGATGTTGGAGCAAGGAAGACCGGAAGGCTATGAAACGGACCCGGGAGAGGAATACGTAGAATGGTGGGGGGAGGAGGACACTCGATGCCCAACACCGGAGAGCCCACGTCGTACATGTTGGTACTCGCCAAGATCTGACGGTCGTGACAGTGATCGTTCGGTCTCGCCGCCCCCATTCTTCTTGGGTGATTGGCCTTAGGAATAATCTATTTTTATTTCTTAGATTTTTAGTTTAATCGTACGTTTATATAAATGCTTGTCCGTTTGTTTGCTATTTATTATGTCTTATTTAGTGTCTATTGCAATGTACATAAAATATAAAATTTATCATATATTAACGGGAAAATTACAATTTAATTTTACAAATTACGGCAACATTAAATGAAAGTGAGCTCCGGATTTTAAAGCTAAGAAAAACGTCATGAAAGCCAATACATAACACGCCTAATGAGAAATTGACATAAATATATATATTTGTCGCGGGTTTTCCATCTCCTTGCCGATATAAACTCCAATAATGATACCTGCAAATTAATAAAAAGATAAGTAATTTTGAGTAATGTTTATTTGGCCTGAAAACAATAAAAAAATTTGGCCTCAAATTCTTGTGGTTTGTGAAACGGCTTAATGTAGAGGTGAAGCGGCATATTTGTAAGGCGTAGCGGCTCGGGGTCAGGTTGAACGGGCTTAAGTGGCAGCGGTGGGCGGGAAAATGAAAAGGCATAAGTATACCGGCTTGGCCACAGGTGTACCGGCTTAACCACAGGTGAACCGGCATAATGGCAGCGGTAGCGGCATAATGGCAGCGATAGCGGCATTTATGGCTTGTACTTGTAGTGGCTTGGCTAGCTTGTGGGGCAGGGGGCAAAGCGGCTCGGCTTGGGCATGAAGCGGCTCGACTTGAGAGGTAGCGGCATAAAGCCGGTTCAGCTAGGAGGACACGTGTCCGCTTGGTTGTGGCTGGATTGAAGGTTCATAAAAATGACGGTTCACTGGGATGGGGGAGCGTGACCGGGCTTTTTTATGCCTGGTCAAATGGCTATTTTTGTAAAACGCCTTGATCAAAGGCCACTGCTGTAATTTTCCCTTAATTTAACATCATTAAATAAAAAGAATACCATGGATATAATAATAAATTAGGTAATGTATTGAGAAGTGTGCTTCAAATGTAAAAAACAATAAAATATCAAAAGTATACTATACTTTTAAGAGAGAAACTCATTATCTCTTTTACCATCATCATCTTCCCGTTCGTCTCTGTAACTAAAGAAAGGTACTGGTAGAGTGGTTGGGGAAATACTTGTGTTTCTTATAACTTAGGTTTGACTCCCACCCTCCCTATTATTTTCTACGATATTCAGGTGAATGCTGAATACGGGTGACGCCGGTTCGTCTTGGATGAGAGGCGAGGTTTTACCGAGTATTCCACTTTCGTGCCTTTCGGCGGGTGAAGGTCGAGTTTCCGCACATCTATGAGAACCAAGGGGCTGACGTCGGTCGAGTAGTCGACCTTTGCTACAATGCCCAGTTTTCCGATGATTGACACGTTGTTTCTTGCCGTTAAAAAAAGAGAGATAAAGGGAGAAAGAGAGAGGATTAAAGAGTTACAATTTTTTTAGGGAAAGAGAAAGATAAGGGAGAGAGTGATATATAAGATAGAGAAATCTAATAAAAATAGCTTATTTTATCGTTTAAATATAGGGGTAATTTGGTTGTTTAACAACAGTTAACAGAAAAATTCTGACGATGTTAATACTTCGGACTCAAAGGGTTACAAAAAGAGCGTTTAGACACTCAGAGAGTTTAAACATTTTGAATTTGGACTTAAGTAGTTAAAACTACTAAAACACAATTACTTAAAAAACAATTTACTCTATTTTAAAATAGTTCTTTAAAAAGCAATTTACTCTATTGTAAAATAGTTCTTCAAAGTTTCTAATACTTCTAATTAAATTGTTAATTTCTTTTAATATTTATAAACTTTCATAAATATAGCTGTAAAATTTCAAATAACAAAAATCTTACTTAATATTGTTTATTTAACTTCACCCTTTGTTTAAATTGCTACGGAAATTATACATCGAATCTTAACATAAGTTTTTAAATGCTTACAACCCAATACAATTATCATTATCCATATGCATTGTGTATAAAATTCTAGTTATCTCAGTAGCAGTTTTATTTATTTATTTATTTCGGCTTTCAGGTTTTTGTTGAAATTTTCAAACCATCTCATACAACTGACTTATTATTATATGTATTTGTCTTATCAAGACTTAGGGGCTGTTTGGTAGTCTCTTAATAACCATTCAGATGCTACCTCTTAATGGTTTAAAACATCTGAATGAATAAGAGGTAACCTCAAGTCTGAATGGTTAAGAGGTAACCTCTGAATGGTAAATCATCACATGTCAGATTCTTCTACCTTCTTATTAGTAAAATTGTTAATGGTTCCATTAAGAGATAGCCTCTTAATGACCATTCAGAGACTACCAAACAACCCCTTAGACGACTCCACTATGTTAGTTAAAACTTATACACTGTGACTTTTGTCCAAATAATCAACTTACTCTATTAAGAAATACTTATTTATGCTTAATTTGTTTTATTAAAACATTGTGTGCTAATAGCTATGATAAAAGAGAGAAAACATGGGGCGAGACTATAACTAATTAATAAAATATAGTTAATAGTAGAGATTCTGTAATTATTAAATTTATAAATTGAATCCCCAAAAGTACTTGGAACTTGTTTTATTCGGGTGGACTCACATGGGGATAGACTAGTTATGAAATAAAAATATAATTATAAACAATAAAGGATGGACTCACATGGGATAGACTGGTCATGAAATAGAAATATAATTATAAACAATAAAAAATGGTCAAATGTACTAGTTATAGTATATGATAGTCAAAGGGTGGGCTCACTGAAAGCAGAGTATACGCGTTTATGATGTCTACGATGATATGCCGTTGACTGTAACTTTTGGTCTACGCCGTACATTTACTTGCTTACATAGTACACTTCTCCCCAAATATAAAACTTACCCCATATGTTACTTTTGTTCTAGTTAGGGAGGCCTGGGTGTAAGCGGGGAGAGGGAACGAAGTGTTTAGTATTTGTTCGGGTTAATTTCCGGCACCTCTTGTTTGATTGTGGTGAACGTGTGAGAACGCCGAACGGTGAGTAGTCATCGTATTGTTTTTTTTTTCAATTGTGTTTTAGTAGTTTTAACAATTTGAGTCCCTGAGGTTTACAATTTCTTATTATATTTAACTACACCATTCATACCATTTTTCTCACAATCCAAAACTACTATCAACAAAACCATTTCTTTCACAATCAAAAAATCGCACAGTTAAGGAGGTGTTGATAATCCTGAGAATAATACTGTTAGTAACACCAATATTAGACAGTGTCTTCGGAAGGTTGCTGATGGCAATTTTATAGTTGTAGTGACGGTGTTATGTTCATCTGATGTAGGCTTTAGTGGCTAAACACCCGTACAGAGAACCTCCATCTATGCCAGGTACTACATATTCTGAGCCTCCCTTGTAGCAGAGATGGATAGTGTCCTTAGTTGCATTAAATTATTTTCTAAAGGGACCTCGTATGGGAGAGATGGCTTGAGGGCACAACACATTCAGGATGCTTTATGTGGAGAGGGGCCCGCTAGTGCCACTGATCTCTTATAATCACTACGGTAGTCAACTTATGATTAGAGTGAAATGCCCATCGAGTTTAGCAGAGTTTGTTGCGTCTGCTCCCCTTACACCGCTCTTAAAACCCGATAACCGGATTAGACCAATTGCAGTGGGTACTATATGGAGACGTTTGGTTTCCAAGGTTGCTATGAAGGGTGTTGGTAAAGAAATGACCAAGTAGCTTAATGTTTTTCAGCTTGGGGTCGGTGTGTCGGGTGGCGCTGAGGCCATTTTTCACAGCGTCAACAGGCTTTTAAATGAAAGTCACATCAATGAGTCTCTTGCAACGCTTACTGTAGGACTGTGATTTTCTGATACTGGGCGTTTTGAGCACGACCCCGTGTCAGATTAAGCACGGCCCCGTGTGAACCTTCTGTGTTGAATTTTTTGTTGATTCCCAGATACTGCAAGTCTGGCACGGCCCCGTGTCAGACTAGTCACAGCCCTGTGTGAGACTTCTGTAACTGGAATTTTTTAAGAAAAAGAAGATGAATTTGAAAAGAAACTGAAAAAGATGATCAGGACGTCGATTTAAACTTTATTAAAATCCTTGTGTCCCCGGCAACGGCACAAAAAACTTGACATGGTACGAGTGTGGTATAATTTATAGTATATTTTTAGCACTTTTACTTGTTTATCAAGCTTTAAATTTATAAAACACGATATTAAACAATCATTCTCTACAACACGCTAAGGCAAGTGCAGCCATCGTTGGCGTAGTATAGTGACGGTAAGATACTAAGATCGTCCAAAGACACAAGAGCTTTTAGTACCGGAATATCGTCAACGTCTAAGCTAACAAATTTTTTTGAGGAAAAGGTGTTAGTAAAATAGAAATAAAGAAAATAAAATATTTAAAAGAAACGCTAGACAAGATAGAATCACTTGGTTCCAACTCCTCTTTTACGTATCCTTTGATGATTTCTGTACTTTGGGCTTTTTAAGAGACTATCTTAGTTATAGTGGCATATCCCTCTTTTGGAGGAAACGCCACCCTCAGCCATATTGGTCTGAGTTAACAGGGATACAGTACCGCAAGAATGGATTATTGAAAGATAATTAAGTAAGTTATTAATGCAAAATGTGGCATGTCCCTCTTTTAGAGGCAACGCTACGCTAGGCCATATAGGTCTGAGTCATCAGGGATAAAGTCCCGCAAGGCTAGTTTAAAGTTTTACTAGTAGTTTATTTATAAGGGATTCAAGTTGTTCTTACTTTCCCCGATTTAATGCTATCTGCCTCTAGAGAAGTCCTAATAAGCTTGAATCAAGTCCTCACGGAACCTATACACTGAACGAGGCAAGAACTTTACCCAAACCACCATTCTAACCCTCTTCCAGGCAGTTAACGTACTTTATATAGACCGTCAAGACACGAATGAGTGAATCAACAAAACATGAAGAGATGATAGAATAAAGTTCACTTTCAATATAAATAACTAGTCATTAAAGTCATCAATACAAACCCAAATAAAAAGTAAGCCAAAGCTTGGAAATCAAAAGTAATACATAAAAGATTTGTCTTCACCAAGTGATGTAAGAGACTAGCCAAGCATGGCATTTGTTTGACAAGAACTCTTACAATCAATCTTGGATCCCGAGACTACTACACACTTTAAACATAAACGGAAGTGATGGATGATGGTGTTTTAGTGGTGGTGAAATAGTGTTGAGTGGGAGAGAGGGTTGCCAATGGATGAGTTGGTAATAAACCAAACACCTCTATTTATATCTGCAAACAGGCTATTCGCACGGCCCCATGCCAAGGGGACACGACCCGGTGTGTCAGAGGGGACGACCCCGTTGTCAGTACTTGTTGTACTTTGAGAGATTCTGCATATCTGGGAGTTGACGACGACCCTGTGTCCATGGGACACGGCCACGTGTCTCTTGTCTGCTTTGTTTGTCTTGATCTGCATAGACTCTGGAGTGGGGCACGACCCCATGCTTGTCTTCTGATTTGTTGTTTTGGTCTTGGAGTAAAGCTTGGAGGGTCGGTATGGTTTGTCAACTCTTCTTTCTTGTATTTATGTTGGTTTTTGCCGTTAATTAGTTCCTTTTGTGCGTTTAAGCTCATTTAGTCTTGAAAATTTAAAGTATACAAAGAAACACATTTATACCAACATTAGTACATAAAAGGGTTGATTTCATACCTTGTTTGATATAATTTATATTTTACATTTCGCACATATCAAATATCTCCACACTTGAATCTTTGCTTGTTCTCAAGCAAAACTCTTTAATAATGCTTACACACCCAAATGGAAAAGGTAGAGAAGAAGTTTTTGGGTCTTTCTCTTAGAGTGTCGGGAATCCAGGTTCTTTTTATTTTATTTACAATCATATTCGACATGATTTATTCAGAACACTTTTTAAGAAAAATATAATTTTAGGCTTAACATGCCTCTTAAAATTGCATTAAGCTAAATACAATTTCAGACACCTTATAAGTGATCACTCAACACTCGGTCCCGGTGTGGAACTTACTCCTACCCCACGAACTTTTCGGTTAGTAGTGTTACGTATGTGTTTTTCGTATAGAAATTTTTAGGGATATACGTTTACGACCCCCCGGTTTAAAAAAATTTATGTATATACATGTTCGACCCCCCCCCCCCCGGTTTTCTAAAAAATAAATTATATAACCCAAATAAAATACTAAATTAGCCCAAATAAAAGAGTGTATTATGTATGTTTATCATAAGCCCAAAATACCCAAATCAAAACTCATGGCCCATTTATGAAATTAAACCCAATAATCAGCTGGTGTGGGGATTACGACCAGTCTGTGCGCAGACAGAAGAAAACGCAGGGGGCTGGGGGAAGAGCGACTGTGCTGGCCTGCTGCTTGTTCGACTGTTCGAGACTTCAAGTTCGGGATTTCTTGTTCGAGACTTCTTGTTCACTTGTTCAATCATCCTCAGGTATGTTAATTTTTATGTTTAGGTTTGATTTAGGGCTCCAATTTATATGAATTAGGTTGAAATTAGGTGTGAGTTTTAGCCCTAAACTTGTTGAATCTTTCTCTAGCTATTAGAATTTTTGAAACTTAGGGTGATTTGTTCACATTTGTTACTAGATTATGCCATGGGGAAGAATAAATGCATAACCTCTTTTTTCAAAAGAAAGAATGAAAATGAAGAACAAGTAGAGGGAATTGTTGATGGAAACATTGAGAACAAACGTCAAAAAGCTTCAACAAGTGAACCGGTTAATTAAGCGAATAATGAGGCGAATCAAAACATTCCACCGGTTAATGAAGCGAATAATGAGGCGAATCAAAACATTCCTCAAAATCCGACTAACATCAATGAATTGGATGTTAGTAGTCTAGAAAGAGATCCCGCTAAGCGACTCCCAATGTGGAAATATCCAGTTAATATACGGGAACAAGTAAGACTAGCTTATATATCATTAGGAGCGTATCAAATAAAGCTAGATGAGTATAAGCCTAGGGGTCCAAAGAACAATCTTCGTAGATTTAAATATGCTTGGTTTGATATGTTCCCTAATTGGTTAGAGTATTCTCCAACGAAACACAAGGCTTATTGTTTCCTTTGTTATTTATGTAATGATAAACCGAATGAGAGCCACGGTCATAGTGCGTTTACTAGTGAAGGATTTGACAATTGGAAAAAGGTTAATGATAGGGATAAATGCCCATTGTTGAAGCACATTCAATCTTCAAATCATAAAAAAGCTTTTCTATTGTATACGAACTTGTTGAATCAAGAAGCACACCTTGACAATTTCATAGAAACAAAAAGTGAAGGAAAAATTAGGAAGAACCGGTTAAGATTAAAAACCACAATTGATGTAGTTCGTTGGTTGACTTACCAAGCTTGTGCCTTACGAGGACATGATGAATCTTCCGCATCTAAGAATCAAGGTAACTTTCGTGAATTGCTAAAACTTTTAGCCCATTATAATGATGATGTTGCAAATGTTCTTTTCCAAAATGCTCCATATAATTGCAAGTATACGTCTTCTGATATTCAACAAGAAATTCTTAGCATTATGGCTAATAAAGTTCGTAAGCATATACGAAGCGAAGTGGGGGATTCATGGTTTTGTGTCATGGTTGATGAGTCACGGGATGAGTAAAAAAAGAGCAAATGGTGATAGTTTTAAGATTTGTTGATGCTGAAGGAGTGATACAGGAAAGGTTCTTGGATTTAGTTCATGTTACGGATACTTTATCAGCGACCTTAAAAGTAAATTTGTGGAATACACTATTGCATTACAGTTTTGATGTTAGTAAAATTCGTGGTCAAGGCTATGATGGTGCTAGCAATATGAGAGGAGAATGGAACGGATTGCAAGCACTTGTCCGGGAATATAGTCCTTATGCGTATTATGTTCACTGCTTTGCTCACAGGTTTATACTTGTTCTTTTTTAACTTTCTTTATTCGGTTTAACTACAATACTCTTATGCTTATTACATTTTTTGTTTTTTGCTCACAGGTTACAACTTGCCTTGGTTTGTGTCTCAAGGGATGTGACTCCAGTACACCAATTCTTCTCATACCTAGTTTTTATAATTAATGTGGTTTGTGCTTCTAGTAAGCGCCATGATGAGTTACAAATGGCGAAGGCGGATGAGATTAAAAAGTTACTAGAATTGGGTGAAATCAAATTGGGAAAAGGACAAAATCAGGTAGGGACATTAAGAAGGGCCGGTGATACACGTTGGGGTTCCCATTTTAAATTTGTTTGTAGTTTGGTTAACAAGTTTGATGTCACCCGTGCTGTTCTCAAGGGAATAATTGAAGACACGGCTCATGCTACTAGTTCTCAACGTGGAGATGCTAATATAGCTTACGGTTACTTGCGATCATTTGAGTTTGTGCTTGTTCTTCACTTGATGAAAGAAGTAATGGCAAAAACCGATACACTTTGTCAAGCATTACAAAAGAAATCCCAAGACATCCTTAATGCAATGGAGTTAGTTTCTGCAACAAAGGCTAGTCTAACTAATTTTAGAAACAGCGGATGGGATTCTTTATTTGAAAAGGTTCGTTTTTTTTGTGAAAGGCATGACACAAATATGCCTAATATGAGTGCTCCATATACTTCTACTCGGTATCGTCCTCGTAAAAAATATCTTCATGTTACATTCGAACATTATTATCAGGTAGATTTGTTTACAGAGACATTGGACAAACAACTACATGAGCTGGATAGTAGATTCAATGAGCAAGCGATAGATTTGTTATCTCTTGGTGTGACTTGATGTTCAAAAAAGATTAATATTGATCAGATTGTTCTTCTTGTTGAGAAATATTATCCTAAAGATTTACAGAGCAAGAGAGGGAGCAGCTACGTGGTCAGTTGGATAATTTTCAAGTTGAAAGGATATAAAATCCTAAGCTAAGTGGGCTATCAACTCTTTCTGAACTTTGCAAAACTATTGTGGAATGTCAGAAAAATAACATGTACAAATTGGTTGTAAGAATGTGTCGGCTAATCTTAACACTTCCAGTTTCGACAGCAACAACGGAAAGAGGATTTTCAGCAATGAAAATATTTAAGAATCGCCTTCGCAATAAGATGTCCGATCAGTATCTAGCAAACAGTATGGTGATTTACATAGAAAAGGAGATTGTTGAGAACTTTGATTCGGGGTCCATAATTGAAGAATTCAAAAATCTTAAAGGAAGACGAGCAGAACTATAATTCTTCATCCAACTGAACCGGGTACCCACCTTCCTCTTCTTTTTAATGTTTTGGTGTCTTTATTCAATGGTTTGTTAAACAATGTTTACGTTTTCATGTTTGAGAACGACTTTTAATTTGATATTAATGTTTGACCCGACCCGAATCGAATCACCGACACCCTACCCGACCTGACCCGAATCGAATCACCATTGCCCGACCCGAACATAGAAATTTTTTTTAGGTCTAATGCCTTCCGACCCCCCCAAAATGTTTTTTCAAGCTTCGCCACTGCTCCTACCATAGGTTTGATAAGCAATCAAACCTCCTCCTTTTTTACTTAATATTTGTAAATATCAAGAGGACTTTTAAAGGGTACGGTTACGGTAAAAGCTTGACAAGGACCAGTAGAGAAGTTAGATTTGGATTTTGACACAGGTTACCAAAGTCCATTTAAACTTTTACGCTGCGTGATGGCCAAAATGGAGAATGTCAGTGAGACTGTTAAAAATTGGCCAAAGTGAAGATTCTAGGATGTGGAGCTGTATAATAGAGGGATTGTGATGCGTAACAAGGTTCGATTGGTTGTCAAAGGTTTCAATCAGCAAGAAGGGATTGATTACAATGAGGCGTTTGCACCAGTGGTAAGGTTGGAAGCAATTCGTTTGTTCCTAGACTTCGCTTCATTCAAGGGCTTCAAAATTTACCAACTAGACGTGAAGAATGCATTTCTTTACGGGAAAGTCCAAGAAGTGGTGTATGTCTCACAACCAGATGGGTTCGTTGATCCAGACTATCTAGATCGGGTGTACAAACTGGATAAGGCTTTGTATGGATTACATCAAGCACGCGGGGCGTGGTACGAGACACTATCAACACCTCTGATAAAGAATGGTTTTGAAAGAGGTCAGATTGACAGTACACTGTTCATCAAGAGAAAGAAGGAAGATTTTCTGCTGGTACAGGTATACGTGGATGACATCATCTTTGGGTCATCAGACAAAAACATGTGTCAAGAGTTTGAGAAGGTGATGAAGAGCAAGTTTGAAATGAGCGCTATGGGTGAGCTGTCTTACTTTCTGGGATTACAAGATGATTAAAAGAAGGATAGGATGTTTATACATTAGACAAAGTACGTGTATGACATTTTGACTCGATTCAAAATGGAGGATTTCTCTACTTTCAACACACCCATTTGCGAAAATCACAATCTTGGCCCAGATCATTAAAGTACTGAAGATATTGATCCGACTCAGTATAGGGCAATGATTGGTTCGCTAATGTACTTGACTGCTTCAAGACCAGACATCATGTTTGCCGTATGTCTGTGTGCCAGATATCAGGCTAATCCAAAAGAGTCACACATGAAAGCGATGAAGCATATTCTTTGTTACTTGAAGGGGAAACCTAAACTTGGGTTGTGGTATCCAGCTGATTGTGATTTGAAGTTTGTTGCTTTCACTGATTCAGACTTTGGAGGATGCAAGTCTTCGAGAAAATCTGCCACAGGTGGTTGTCTGTTCTTAGGAGGCAGGATTGTGTCTTGGCAATGCAAGAAGCAATCTTGTGTGTCTACCTCTATGTGTGAAGCTGGATATATTGTTGCGGGTAGCTGCTGGTCTCAGGTTCTCTGGATTCAATAGCAGATGCGCGATTACGGTTTGGATTTCACTCGTACTCCTATTATGATAGACAATAATGCCACCATATCAATCACAAACAATCCCCTAAAACACAGTAGAACTAAACATATTGACATTCGTCATCATTTTATATGGGATTGTGCTGAAAAGAGACTAATTGAACTACATCGAGTCTACACACTAGATAACCTTGCTGATCTTTACACAAAAGCTTTTGATAGAGCTCGCTTTGAACACTTAGTTGAACTCAACGGGATGAGGAATCCTGAATAACTGGTTTTTCATAAGATTTTTGTAAATAGTTTACTGTTTTTCTCAAAAATCATAAAAATACAAAAACTGTGAAAAAATAAAAACATAAAAAATAGAAAATCAAAAATGAGTTATCACTGTGTGAAAAAGAAGAAATGATAGTACATTAGCAAGTTAGACTGTCACACTGAAAATAAATTAAATTGCATAAGTGTGATAGCAGCTTCATCATATGATGTACCAGTAGGCAAAAAGCATGAAATAATCAACTTACCAATGTGATATAAACCTAAATGCACTGAGTATGAGTGGGGAACACATTAGTGGCGTATGGTTTAATGACCTTAAATCTTGCATTGACAGATTGTCAAAATCTGAGGTTTTGGGTCTTTATACTGTTATTTCATTCGGGGGTATCAGGGTTGTCCTTCTGCTGCATCCAAATACATGCTGACCTAGGCACAACCAGGATATCTTAAAAGAGCTAAAAATGCCAAAACCCAGAAAACAAACAAACTCTCCCGGTGAGTCATTCAAATGTGCAAAATGCATAAATCGTACCAAAAATGGTATTTGTCTTAGCCCTCGTTAGATATTTTGGTCTCTTTGCTGTACAGAAGTACTGACCTGATCACCAATTATCTATCGTTGAAAAAATGAAACGGACGAATTCAGTATATTCACCTACTACGAGGAATCTTTGTGCATACCTTGATCGCGGGGGTATGTCCTGAAGTGGGAAACACTAGTATATCAGAATAAAATTACCTTAACGAATCATACAGTAATGGTACTTGTTGTTTAGGTGGACAAACATACTGGTAATCTTCTGGGACTGCTTTTCACGAAAAATTATATAAAGAATTATCTAATAGTGTGAAAACAGTTTGATTGTGGTGATATGATCTTCTTACCGGTGATTCTCACAAAAATAGCGTGTTTATTGTTTTTGTTATTTATCTGCTTTCAGAAAATATAAAAATCCAAAAATAGTGTCTTTTTCTGTTAAAATTCTTAATGTACAGAAATCTGTTATTCTTGGAGGAGTTATTACCGATAGGAGACGGTGTTAGAAAGTGGGTTCAAAATTTTAAATCATGCAGGTTATAGGGTGTTTGCTTAAAAATTTGTTGCGTATTGGTGCTAAATTGCAATTGCTAAATCTGTGATACAGTTTAACTATCTCTTGAATAATAATAATTTGTTTAACTTTGTTGAAAAATTCTTATGGTTTCTCGAGATGTTTATGTTATAGTATACAGATTGAAGCAGTGTGTTGCTGAAGAGTTGCTGTGAAGAGATGAGGAGTTTGTTGCTGCTTGGTAGAATCCTCCTTCTACAATGCAGAATGGATGCTGTGAAGACTTATTTGGATTGCTAACTCAAAACTTGGAAGATTTGGTGATTAGATACATCAGCTTAGGGGGAGTCTGTTGCTGACAGAATTCGTGTTGAATTTTCGGGTTTCGAGTGCATAAATACTTGATGCATTTCCGGGTTTCGAGTGCATAAATACACCCCTCCCATGCACTTTCAATCATTTTCTTTTCTAGTATGTTTCATGGTAATTGTTTTATAATTGTTTCTTACCGGATTTCACAATCAAGTATCGAACCGAACACATTCAACCTAAGCTCTGAATACCACTTGTAAGACCGATAACTAATCAAGGATGCAGAATCTCCTTGATTAATATTCGAACCAGAAACAAGAATATTGTTAGATGAATAAATACGAACACAAGAACACACAATATTTCAAACTGATCTTCTGTGATTATCAAACCCATGAAACGTTATACAATCACTCAAGATCTCCCTAGAGCCTCACAGCCGATTTCTGTGTATTCTCAAACTCAGTAATTCGAATGCTCTCTCAGTTGTTCAAGATGTCTAACCCTAAAACAATAGACTAATGCTGTTTATATACCCACAGCCATAACCTACGAATTGGGCTTTGCCCATATTACAAATATTACATAATTTGGGCCTAACAAACTTATAACAAACTCGGACTGATTGGACTCTTGCAAACTTGTTTTTCCTTTAAGTCTTCATGATCCAATCCTGTTAATATCCAAAGACCAAGCCAAATCTGTTGTTGTCACACCCCAAACGATGACGGAAACATCGGGGCATGGCACTGAGCGAAACAGATTGTCGAGAGAAATTCCATAACGACTAAATTACCGAATAGTTAATATTACGTCCCATACGATAACTCATTAAGTAATCTAATTATTACAGACATAGATATTCTCCAAACAAAGCATGTTCTGATAACTCAGATAAAAATAAAATAAAATTAATTGTCTTTGTTTCTAGACCCCATCCTACTTGATTCTACAAAAGCAGGAAAAACACAACATCCTAGCAGATAGCATCCTAAACACCTGTCACATACGTTAAAATACGGGTCAATACACATAGTGTAAAGGTGAGCATACAAGTTTGATAATAATAATAGAGTTCGTAATTGTTTACGCATAACCAGCATGTAACATGTACAAAGTGAAGGCAAGTAGGTTATCGACAGAGAAATATGCACAGATGTGACTGCGAGTTGTAGAATGCGCAACACATATCCCTACTGGGACACGTGAACTAAAGCCCTTAACAACCCCTGTCCACGACAGGTTCTGAGTCTAAACTATAGTACTATCGTTGCTGAGGTATCAGGCAACAATCACTGTGTTAACATAACATACAAGCACTCATCGAATAACACGTAGCATGCAATAACGCTTAGCGTATAAATAGTGTTGCGTTGTGTGTAGTTTGTGATTTAGAATAAGTAACATATGTAACACCCAAAAGTGCGTAAAGCAAAAAGGGTTCAAGTATACTCACAGATTGTGTTTAACAAGTAAACACGCTCTTGGATTGAAGGGAGCGCTGATAGAGATTAGCCTGAACAGTTAACGATAGCATAAACGATAAGCGGCGCGTAAAATGGTGCAATAATACCAAGTGTCGGATGGTAATCTGATCGGATGGCAGTCCGATCGGATGGCCAGTCGATCGGAGGACAATTGCGCTGTCACCACCGCTGCCCCGCTTCAAGCTGTTCCAGCTCAACCGCAGCCTCAACACCGATAAGCTGCAGCACCAGTTACCTATGCACCGCCGGCCAAGCGTGCATATACTGGTCCTCACCCTGCTTGCCCAACATGTACCTATCATCATCCAGTGGGAATCGCATGCCGATATTGTGTGCATTGCAACATGTACAGCCACTTCACCGCAAACTGCCGTACGGGTCCTCGTCAAGCTACAGCTCCAGCTCCTTCTTAACAAGCTCTACTTCCCGCTCCTCAAGGCTAGCAAGCGGATCCTGCGCCCGCGATCCATTCTAGAGCTTGCTTCGCGTGTGGTGATCCCAACCATTTCACGAATATGTGCCCAAACCGAGTGGTGAAGCAAGAACCACAACAGCAGCAGCCCCAGCAACAGCAACAACAGCAGCAGCAGCAAGCAGCATGTGGACGAACTTTCAACATCAACGTCTGTCAAGCTCAAGCCGACAACAATGTGGTTAATGGTACGTTCCTTGTGAATGGTATATATGCTTCGTGTTTATTTGATACTGGAGCCGATAACTGTTTTGTGTCGTTAGAATTCGAAAAGCTCCTTAATTGTAAGCGCGCCCATCTCCGCTCGTCATTCAATGTTGAAGTTGCCACTGGAAGAACCGTCGCTATCAATTCGGTTCTTCGTTATTGTACTCTCGAACTAAACTATCACATCTTTCCTATCGACCTTATTCCGATGCAGCTCGGTAGTTTTGACGTCATAGTAGGCATGGATTTCCTTCGGGAACATCCTGCTGAAGTTGTTTGTTTTGATAAGATGATTCGCTTCTCGCTCGATAATGGTGATTTATTGTGTGTCAATGGTGAAGTCGCGTCGAAGAAACTCCAACTCATGTCGTGTGTCCAAGCTAGCAAGTATCTCTGCAAGGAATACAGAGCTTTCTTGGCTAACATCGTAGTAGCGGAGAAGGAAAAGAAAGGTAATCCTGGAGTAAACGATGTTCCCGTTGTCTGCGAATTGCCTAGCGTATTTCCTGATGAGCTACCCGGCTTACCACCAAGTCGTGATATCGACTTTCATATCGACCTCATTCCTGGAGCCAATCCTGTTGCTAGAGCTCCTTATCGACTCGCTCCGTCCGAAATGCGCGAACTCTCGAGTCAGCTTCAGGAATTACTTGATAAAGGCTTTATTCACCCTAGCACCTCTCCTTGGGGCGCACCAGTCATTTTCGTCAAAAAGAAGGACGGTCGTTCCGGATGTGCATCGATTATAAGCAATTGAATAAGCTAACAATCAAGAATCGCTATCCCCTGCCTCGAATCGATGATTTGTTTGATCAATTGCAAGGTGTTATGTGTTTCTCGAAGATCGATCTACGCTCAGGCTATCACCAGCTTCGTGTTCAAGAGGAGGATATACCCAAAACCGTTTTTCGTCGGCCACTATGAGTTCGTTGTTATGCCTTTTGGTTTAACTAACGCACCCGCGGTTTTCATGGATCTGATGAATCGTGTGTGTAAACCATTTCTTGATCGCTTCATCATCGTGTTCATCGATGATATCCTGATCTATTCCAAGTCGAAAGCCGAACACGCGCAACATCTACGTTTAGTTCTCGAGCTACTCCAAGGGAATAGACTCTATGCCAAGTTTTCCAAGTGTGAATTCTGGCTAGAGGATGTTCAATTCCTCGGTCATATTGACAATAGTCAAGGTATTCACATCGACCCCGCGAAGATCGAAGCTGTTAAGAGTTGGGTTACACCTAAGAACCCGTCTGAAGTCCGTTCTTTTCTCGGACTAGCTGGCTATTATCGCCGATTTATCGAAGGATTCTCTAAAATCGCCGTGCCGCTTACTTCTCTCACGCACAAGGACAAGCCTTTTGTCTGGGGAACTGGAAAAGAGACTGCCTTTCAAACCCTCAAGCATATGCTTTGCAATGCTCCCGTCCTTGCTTTAACCGACGGAAACGATGACTTTGTTGTCTATTGTGATGCCTCGAACCTTGGTCTTGGTTGTTTTCTCATGCAACGAGAAAAGGTTATTGCTTAGGCATCTCGTCAGCTCAAGATCCACGAGAAGAACTATACAACTCACGACCACGAGCGAGGCGCTGTTGTTTTTGCACTAAAGATTTGGCGACACTACCTTTATGGTACTAAGTGTACGGTCTTCACCGACCATAGGAGCCTACAACACATCTTCAGCCAAAAAGAACTGAATATGCGTCAACGCCGATGGGTGGAACTTCTCAATGACTACGACTGTGAGATTCGTTATCATCCTTGCAAAGCAAATGTCGTTGCCGACGCCCTCAGCAGACGAAGCTATTTGCATAGCATTCGTAATATTCACGCCCAGCATCATCTCAAAACTCTTATCCGCGAAGCCCAACATGCTTGCTTTACCGAACACACTTTGAAGAAGGAAAGGATTCTCAACGATGGAGCACAGCTAGTGAATAAGTGGAATGGGATATTCCATTGTCTGGACCGAATTTGGATCTCCAAGCGGACCGATTTACGACAGATTCTGATGGATGAAGCCCACAAGTCTCGATATTCTATTCATCCCGGTGCTGATAAAATGTACCAGGACCTTCGCTACAAGTATTGGTGGCCGGGAATGAAGAAAGATATCGCTCTCTACGTTTCGCGGTGCCTGACTTGCTCGAAAGTCAAGGCCCCGAAATTCCCATGTGGAAATGGGAGAGTATAGCTATGGACTTCATAACGAAACTCCCGCGTACAATCTCCGTTCACGATAGCATCTGGGTTGTCGTTAACCGTTTGACTAAACTCATTTTCTGCCAATTCGAGAAGACTACAAGGTAGGAAAATTAGCCCGATTCTACACCAACGAGATCATTTGTCGACATGGGAAGCCTCGCAACATCATCTCTGATCGCGATGGTCGGTTTACCATGCGTCTTTGGGAAACGTTTCAATCTGCTCTCGTACTACGCTTAATCTAAGTAGCGCATTCCATCCCCAAACCGACGGTCAGACTGAAAGAACGATTCGTACCCTCGAAGACATGCTCCGTTAGTGTGTCATAGATTTCATTGGCAATTGGGACACATACTTACCTTTAGTCGAATTCTCGTACAATAACAGTTATCATTCTAGTATACAAATGGCACCATTTGAGGCATTGTACGGAAGAAAATGTTGATCTCTGATTGTATGGCATGAGATCGGAGATGCGCAGCTAACCGGTCCTGAGCTACTGCAGAAACGACTGACAAAATCCTCCAAATTCGAGACAACCAGCTGAAAGCTCGGAGTCGTCAGAAATGTTACGCTGATAGACGACACAAGCCCCTTGAATTTGACGTTGACGACCTCGTACTCCTAAAGGTATCACCTTGGAAGGGTGTGGTCAAATTCGGCAAGAAGGGAAAGCTCGCGCCTCGATATGTTGGACCCTTTAAGATTCTGGAAAGGATCGGCAAAGTGGCTACAGACTCGAACTACCGGAGGAACATAACAACGTCCACCCGACTTTCCACATTTCAAACCTCAGAAAGTGTCTGGCTGAGCATGATTTACAAGTTCCTCTAGAGGATCTTCAAGTGAACGAAACATTACACTTCGTGGAGAAGCCTGTCAAGATCATGGACCGAGAAACCAAGCAGCGCAAGCGCTCATGCATACCCATTATGAAGGTCCGATGGTAAGGAAAACGAGACGCAGAGTTCACCTGGGAACTCGAAAGTGACATGAAGGCGAAGTACCCGCAGTTGTTTGTTACAGCTAAAGCCTAATTTCGGGACGAAATTCCCTTAAGAGGGGAAGGCTGTAACACCCCGTGTTTCGAAAGTCAAAGTGAAAGTCAAGATTGAAGTCAAAGGAAGAAATGATTGCTAATTGCGATCTGTCACTCCTTGCTCAACTCCTGTTTTGACTTCTTTGACTTGTAGATAATCTATTTATTTTATCGCATTAGTTGTATTATGTGGAGTACATGTTAATAATCGAGGTTTAATCGCTATTTATCGCATGTTTTATCGCTTTATCGCTTATCGCATTCGCGCCTGGAATAATAGGTTCTGTATATTGTTTTACGTGTGTGTTACTTATGTGTTACTTGTGCATGTTTACTTTATGTTTTGTGGTGATAAAACAAAACGCAATCGCAACTCTATCGCACCGCAACTTAATCGCAAACGCTAAACGCAAGTTACATAGGATGATTGTATGTTAGATATAGTATTTGTGAATTTATTACTGATCTATCGTATCACCCGCTCGAAACGCATCGCAACGCCCAACACGCGAATCGAAACGATGAAACTCAACGCGCCGGACACCAGGCTCGAGTGGGCGCCCGATCGAGTGGCCATCCGATCGGTGACCCACTCGACCCTTGCACTTTCCTTTTTGAAACCCTATTAATACCCTCACTTGTCACATCACTTGATGACAGCTCCTCCACTCGACCCAGCCGCACTTTAGCCTTCTTTCTCTCGATTTCTTGCGATTCTCGTAAGTTCTCAACCTAAATCTTGTACTTCTATGATCTACACGCACTCCTTCATCTTTTTCTCTTTTGAATCTTAACTTTTAACCGCGAAATCAACAGATTTGAGGTGTTCTAGGATGATGTCATCATGGAGTTCTTATGAACTTCAAGTATTGGCCTCATTCCACCAAGAACAACTCAGATCTGAAGGATTTCCACATGAATCAACAATGTTTTCGCATAGATCTACACAGATTCATGGTGAAAAGGATTGAAAGATGGTTTTTCTAACTTTCTTTCAACTCTTTTACACTCAATGCACTCAAAACCTATAGAATCGGATCTCGTTCTGATCTTCTACTCCTTCTTAGTGATGTGTTGGTTAAAGATCTGAATTCTATCAAAGAGACAACTGATTTCGCGTTGACTGTGAACCACCGTCTCGAACAGTTAACCGATCGGACTCGGGTGATTCCGTCTGATCGGGTCACTTGAGTCTTGACGAGGTTTCTGTTGTTCAACACGTTATCACACCGTTTCGATCAAAACTACAAAACTTTCAAAACAAACAAGTGTCAAAGACGATCAGGTCGTCGGGACGGATCCCCGTCCGATCGGATTGCCATCCGATCTGACAGCCATCCGATACACGGCTACACTTGGTTCCATACTTAAATTTTTATTTGATTATTCAAAGGACCGAACGTTGAACGGATTACTGTCCGATCGGATTGCCACCCGATCGAACTACCATCCGCCCATGTGATGTTCAGAACTTCAACTCTTAAACAATTTTCAACATGTTCAATAGCCAACGGATTGCCACCCGATCGGATTGCTATCCAATCGAGTGACAACCCTGCTGTGAACTTGTTCTCACTAAGTGTCCCACCAATCGGATCGTTGCCCGATTGAACCGCCGTTCGATCGATCGACCTAAAGGGTAGGGATACTTCTCTGTTGTCAAAATGCTAAAACGAAAACTTTAAAGCCATCATACACAAACACATCCTTACCAAACGAGATGACAATCCAATTGAGTGGTCACCCGATCGGATGACCATCCAAACGGATTGTCATCCGATGGACTGGCCATCCGATCGGACTGCCATCCGATTGGATTACCATCCGACACTTGGTATTATTACACCGTTTTACGCGCCGCTTATCGTTTATGCTATCGTTAACTGTTTAGGCTAATCTCTCTCAGCGCTCCCTTCAATCCAAGAGCGTGTTTACTTGTCAAACACAATCTGTGAGTATACTCGAGCACTTTTTGCTTTACGCACTTTTGGGTGTTGCATACGTTACTTATTCTAAATCACAAACTACACACAACACAACACTATTTATACGCTAACCGTTATAGCATGCTACGTGTTATTCGAAGAGTGCTTTTATGTTGTGTTAACATAGTGATTGTTG
Source organism: Helianthus annuus (assembly GCF_002127325.2). Classification (NCBI taxonomy): domain Eukaryota; kingdom Viridiplantae; phylum Streptophyta; class Magnoliopsida; order Asterales; family Asteraceae; genus Helianthus; species Helianthus annuus. The sequence continues at coordinate 82,386,817 of NC_035438.2, forward strand.
CCTGACACCTTAGCAATGATAGTACTATAGTTTAGACTCAGAACCTGTCGTGGACAGGGGTTGTTAAGGGCTTTACTTCACGTGTCCCAGTGGGGATATGTGTTGCGCATTCTACAACTCGCAGTCACGTCTGTGCATATTTCTCTGTCGATAACCTACTTGCCTTCACTTTGTACATGTTACATGTTGGTTATGAGTAAACAATTGCGAACTCTATTATTATTAATATCAAACTTGTATGCTCACCTTTACACTATGTGTATTGACCCGTATTTTAACGTATGTGACAGGTGTTTAGGATGCTATCTGCTAGGATGCTGTGTTTTTCTTGCTTTTGTGGAATCAAGTAGGATGGGGTCTAGAAACAAAGACAATTTATTTTATTTTATTTTAATCTGAGTTGTCGGAACATGCTTTGTTTGGAGAATATCTATGTCTGTAACAATTAGATTACTTAATGGGTTATGGTATGGGACGTAATATTAACTATTTGGTAATTTAGTCGTTATGGAATTTCTCTCGACAATCTGTTTTGCTCAGTGCCATGCCCCGATGTTTCTGTCATCGGTTGCGATGTGACAACAACAGATTCGGCTTGGTCTTTGGATATTAACAGGATTGAATCATGAAGACTTAAAGGAAAAACGAGTTTGCAAGAGTCCAATCAGTCCTAGTTTGTTAGGCCCAAATTATGTAATATTTGTAATATGGGCAAAGCCCAATTCGTAGGTTATGGCTGTGGGTATATAAACAGCATTAGTCTATTGTTTTAGGGTTAGGCATCTTGAACAACTGAGAGAGCATTCGAATTAGTGAGTTTGAGAATACACAGAAATCGGCTGTGAGAATCTAGGGAGATCTTGAGTGATTGTAAAATGTTTCATGGGTTTGATAATCACAGAAGATCAGTTTGAAATATTGTATGTTCTTGTGTTCGTATTTATTCATCTAACAATATTCTTGTTTCTGGTTCGAATATTAATCAAGGAGATTCCGCATCCTTAATTAGTTATCGGTCTTACAAGTGGTATTCAGAGCTTAAGTTGAATGTGTTTGGTTCGATACTTGATTGTGAAATCCGGTAAGAAACAATTATAAAACAATCACCATGAAACATACTAGAAAAGAAAATGATTGAAAGTGCATGGGAGGGGTGTATTTATGCACTCGAAACCCGAAAATGCATCAAGTATACTTGGTCAAGGCAAGATATAGATTTAGCCAAACCTAATTAGAACGATACATCGTGGGTGTTAACAAACGATGAGAATAAATTCTCATATGATAATATGGGAATAATTAAATGAAATCTTTATCAATTTGTTGTGAACATGTTAGCGATAACAACGTCGGGAGGAGGCGGTGATGACACGGTACCTCTCCTCACCAAGAAAATACGAGAAAAGATCTACGGGGAAGTTGGAAAGGCACTAGAGACTAGTCTACCACAATTTATGGATAGGCTACAAACTACAATTCTTGTTAGGCCCTTGAAGGTTTATGGATAAGTAACTTAGTGGATTAGAAGGAATTTTAGGTTAATGATGTAATTTGGGCTTTTTGGGTAAGTTGGGCCTAGGGTTTAGGGAGCCTCCTCCCTAACCACTTACTATAAATAGAATGTTATGTCATAGGTGCATGGCTGGTGGTTTTTGAGACAAATCTTGTATTAGACAATAACTAGGTTGTATGCAAGGTTGAATCATTGAATCAAAGAATCCTTCTTTCATCTCTTTTGTTTCTTTGCAACTTGTTTGTGTGATTCCGCCACCTTACGAGTTGTGTGATATCATTGTGATCTCGGTTTCGGGACTTATAATTGGTATCAGAGCCTTGCGAACCTGATTTCCAGGCTCAGATTTGATATCGCGTTGATGGTTACTACTACTGTTCCGTTTTTGAGCTACTGTTCCAGTTTCTGGAGATTTCTGGATTGTTTCTGTGCATTTCGGACTGTCTTCATCCCATCTCGGATTGTCTTCATAGCATTCCGGATCATTTCGGACCATCATTAGCCATTTCGGACTTGAAGATTGCCTGATCTCGGATCATCTTCAAGCCATCTCGGATCATCAACAAGGCATCTCGGATCATCATCAACCCATCTCGGACCATCATCATCCCATCTCGGACCATCATCATCAGATCACGGATCATCATCATCAGATCGCGGACCATCATCATCAGATTAAGGATAGAGTTATTAGATTCTGGATTGTGTTTAACCATCTCGGATCACTTGTGTTTGAAGATTGCCTTGTATTTCATCTCGGATAGAATCCATCTCAGATAGAACCCATCTCGGATAGAACCCATCTCGGATAGAATTCATCTCAGACTACTGTTCATTTCGGACTCCATCATATCGGATCAGTATCCATTTCGGACTGTTCATTTCGGACCACTATTCAGACGTAACAAACATCATGTTGAACCCAACTGGTATTATGAACGGCGTTGTGACTGCAGCTGATCTCGCTAATGCCACCTTTGCTTCCATTCAAACTCAATCTTTGGCTTTCCATCAAGAACTTGACCAAGTTATCGGCACATCTACAGAAGTTCCAACGTTTTTGTACGGAGATGACTACTATGAGTGGAAGTTTAGGTTTGAGCAATACTGTAAGGCGAAAGAACCTCATGTTTGGAGAAGCATCAACAATGGACCACGCACTATCATGTACGCTACTGAAGATGACCCTTAAACCCAAGTACCCAAACCTGAAAACATTTACACTGAGGAAGACAAAAAGGTCGTTGTTGAGGATGAAGCTGCTTATGGAACTCTCTCAATGGCTCTTGGTCCAGACATTTCAATTGGAGTTCGAAACTACAAAAGTGCAAAGGAAATTTGGGATCAACTGACACACTTGTTTGAAGGAAATGCTGACATGAAAGCTAGCATAATCAACATGATGAACCAACAGTTCAGTTCGTTTAACCACATCTATGGGGAAACTGTTGAGAATCAGATTAGGAGGTTTGTCAAACTTGTCTCACAGATGGTGAGTGCTGGAATCAACATCTCAAACAGTGGAATGAATTGTCAACTGCTTAACTCTCTGCCTAAAGGATGGGATGCCGAGGTTTCTATGATCAAGCGTACCAAGGATCTGAATGAAATGACACTTACGGAACTGATTGCTACTATCAAGTCTTGTGAGATCGACAATCAGCAGAGAGAAATGAATCACAAGAACTCACTGATGGCTGCTGGAATGACTAGCCCCAACAACGTAGCATTGATGTCTCAAGCTCATCCAAATCTGGTTTTCAGCCTTGTTCATGGAGTTATGAATCACAACCCGAACATTGTTTTTAGTCCTGTTGCTGTACCAAAATCCAACTACGTGTATGGAATGTCTCTTCCTACTTCTCAAGCTCCTGTTGTCAATACCACAAATGTGCAACCGCAATCTCAGCCTCAACCACAACATGCTAATGTTGCCTTTGGTTCGACCACTCAGTCTGCTCCTCAGAAAACCCCATCATCACCTTCAGTAGACCACATGGCCTTCTTAACCAAACAAAATGAATAAAAACTTGCTCTCGCAGCCTCTATGATCTCAAGTTTCAATGCTTTCTTAGCTGGAGATCTCATGCCCTCAAGTGAGATAACACCAGATATGAATCAAGTTGTGGAAGAAGACTTGGATGAATTGGATGTGGCTTGGAATATGGCTATGTCAGCATTTAAGGCAAATAAGTTTGCTAAGAGATATGGGCGTCGTCCTATGAATGCTCGTCCTGGAGTGCTGAGAGACAGGCTGAGGTGCTACAGGTGCTATGAACCGGGACACTTTGCTAGGGATTGCAAGAAGGTTCCTGCAGGATATAAAGCTACTCAAGTGGCTGCAGCAAGGAATAAGGAAAGGTCTATGGTTCCCGTTACACCTCCTGAACTTCGACTTCAACTGGACAGGGAAATTCAGGAGCTAGAAGGGCTTTGATCGCATAGGAGAAAAATGAATTCAACTGGGCCGATGCAGTTGCTCAAGTGGAATCAATGAAGTTGTCTGAAACTGCTGCTGTAGATAGGGTTCATCAGTGCTTTATGGCGATGACTGAGGAACCAAATCACTCTCTGAGACGGTAAATTCCCTTTTATGTATTGAACATTATAGGAAGAAAGTTGCTTTGCTAAGATCTCAAAACTTAGCATTAATCACTGATTACAACACTATGATGGGAAAGTACATCAGTCTTCGAGAGAATAATAAAATTCTCTATGAAAAGATTGAGGCACTTAAGAAGGACATAGCTCAACTTCACAGAGATGTGAACCAACAGCAATGTTGGGTTCACGACTACAAACATAGACTCACAGTCAAAACTCTTGAATGTGACTTTGTAAAGGCTGAGTTGGAGCTCCTCACTGGAAAGTACAAACAAAATGAGTTAAACATCAAAAAGTTTGATACTTCCAGTGACACAATTCGTAATCTGTGCAATGTGCAACTTGCTTATAAAGAAAACAAGGGAAAGGGATTGGCATACACACAGGTTCCACCACCATATAATCATAATTATTCCAGACTGCCTATCACTGAGCAAGAAATGGAAAATTATGACAAAATGATGTATGGCAAGCCTAGTGATTATATTCCATATGAACCATCAAAGTTTAAAAATGATCAACAAGCTGATTTCAAGAAACCAATGAATTTTGTCAAAAATGAAGAGGTACAAAATGAATCAGTGGATAAGTCCGATCACGTAAATGAAACAGTAACAAATACAGAAGCTGAAACTGAAACAAAAACGGAACCAGTTAACACACCCGCAGAGGATATGAAGGAAAGTTCACAAAATTTTGTTGAAAATACTAACTGTTGTAGTTCGTGTGCAGAGTCAGTAAGAACTGAAGAGAACTCTAAAAAGGATGATGAATCACACCTACCTACTGCTGATAATGTTATTTCTGATAAAAATGACCTTTATGATTGGAATTGTGTTTTTTCTTGGTTTGCTGAGACTTGGGGTGTTCCCACTAAGACTGATGAATCTGGTGCTATTATTCTAGATTATGCATGTGATAAAAATGACAATGTTAAGAATGTTGAAAATGTTTTGACAGGAGAGCCTGGTGCATCGACTGAGGAACTTGAGACAACTGTTTCAAGTAACTCAGAAATCAATTCTGATGATTCAGGAAATTATGCTAGTATGCCTGAAACATCGAATGATACATCAGAAGCTTCCTGCAATGATGAAAAACCTGATGATTTTGGTTGTGATAATGAAGAAATTGTTGTTTAACAGGGATCATTTAACGATCTTGGCGGTCAAATAGAGGATTCAGGAATCTCAGATAATGAGCTCAAATCTTCAAGTGGTTCCGATTGTGATGAACCTCAGAATCTAGCAGCATTGTGAAAGAAGATAGTCAAACTGTCTTAGACACAGACTGCTCATCATCCGAATTACCGGAATCGTCTAATGTCAAGAACTCAGAGGTTGATCAGACTGAAGAAGAGACATCCATAGAGTCCAATTCTGCAGAAACCCATGGAAACATGAAACCTATGGAGAAGGAATCCATGGAAATTGATTCCACAGTTGAATCAGATGATGAAACTATAGAAGAAATAATCATGGAAACTTTCTCTGCGGATACTCCTGAAAACATGGTCTCTGAAGAAAAGGGATCCGTGAAAGTCACTTCCACAGATGGTTCAACTATCGATCCCAAGGGTGACCTTAACAAAACAGAATCAACTGAATCTGTTTCCCCTAAAAGGAAGCGGTCACGCAGAAACAGAAGGCCAAAGAGAAAGAATGTTAAAAGGGAAAACCCAAATCTCAAGCACGCAGAACCCAAACTCAAGGGTAAGGTAGCGGATACTTACTCTTGTGCTGACAGCTGTGAGGCGGGTTCATCCAAGATCAAGCATCCTCGAAAGCACTCAGCGTCAAATGAAAGGAAAAGACATGATCAGTTCTCGAGAATAACACAAGCTGAACTAGATATCATTTTCTCAAAAAGGCAGACATGTTTTAATTGTGGAATTCCGGGACACATTGCAAGAAATTGTGTTCATCGTCCCTACTACTCTAGGAATAAGTACGATCAGAAGGCTATGCACTCTCACTTTACCAAAAATGGTCCTCCCAAAGCAAGGCCTTCTGACAGAGACTAGAATCTTGCTAAACAGGAGAATCTAAAATTTTCAAACATTAAGAAAAACAAAAGTTTTTCCATCAAATGAAAGTGCTTCAGACACAAAGAATTGGAAGCCTAAAACTCCTGTTGGATCCCAGTCTCCGTGTTCAAAACCATCTACTTCTACCTCGTCACCAAAAACCACAAACAATGATAAAAGCCATATGATCTTTTGCGAAGTTACTTACACAGATAGCGATGGTAACCTCAGGTCCACTATGGCCTGGGTTCCAGTCTCTAATTGATTCCGTTAAATGTGCAGGAACGACTATGGAGGGATATCTTTAGACTTTGGTTTATTGATAGTGGTTGTTCTAGACACATGCCAGGGGACATATCCCAGTTGAATGACATCAAGGTATTCGACGGTGGATGTGTCAACTTCGCTGGAGGAGAATCAGGGAGAATCACCATGAAAGGCACAGTCAAAAATGGTGTCCTTACCTTTTCAAACGTTAACTATGTACCTGAGCTAAAGCACAGTCTACTGAGCGTATCACAGATGTGCGACAAAGGAATGGAAGTTCTGTTAGTGCATTTATGTCTATCGCCTCCGTCAATCTTGTTCGTAGCAGAATCTGAAGAAAACATAGCTTTATATTGTAATATGTAGGTAAAAGGAAAGGTGGAAATATTGTAAATAAGGGGAAATCTCTTATAAGCCTTGGCCAATAAATAGAACCAATAGGGTTATGTTTTAGAACTTTTTGCCAACTTTTGCCACATTTGGAGTTTGGAGAGCATAGGAGCTAGAGAGAGAATGTAGAGAGAGAAATGTAAAAGGTGATTCACGTTTCTTGTACGTTTTCAGATCTTTCAACTGAATCACAGATTATAGTACGGTTCTTGTGTTCGGTCCACGCACGTGTACGGATTCCGCACGTCACATGTGTCATACGCAATCGTTCGGGAGTCAAAAACTGATCCTACTAGTGGTATCAGAGTAGGAGCTCGATTGCACGGATCAAACACACAAAATCGCACGAGATTTCATCAGATTCAGAGTAAAAAACACATCAGATTTGTCAAATCTCTCACTCTACTCATTTTCTTCACGTTCTTGACAGAAAAACACAAAATTAACATGGTTTTTACGGATAAAATTGGCTGATTTTTGGATATTGTGTGCGAAAATCATAGTTTATAAGCCTACAAAATTTCAGATCTTAATTCCAAGCGGTTTGTGAGATATTGAGCATTTTTGGTCCGAAAACGTTAAAGATGTTAGCTGTTGCTGTTGCTGTTCAAGTTGATGTTCACCGATCAGATGGCCATCCGATCGGATGACCATCCGATCCAAAACCATTTTCTTCAATATTACTTCTCATCCGATCGAACTAGTTCACATGAATATCTCAGACCATTTATTAAGCTACGGCCCAATTACAAATGTCTAAATGTTTGATAGTCAAGCTTTGAATAAATCAACTTGGAACGGTCCAATAAAATAATTTTGTGATCTGTGATTGTCGGCCACTTTGAGAATTCTAAAATCATTCAAATGATATTATAAGTTGCACGTGATCTGATTAAGTGATCTAATAAGTGGAGGCCAAAATCTAATAATTTTTGAAAAGTGTGCATATGAGTGTCAGGCCATACACTTTTGAGGTCCAATTAAAATCAATCATGTTCAGAATTCATCAAGTGTTGGGACATATTGAGTTTGCAAAGTAACGGACGGCACTTCGACCGGATTGTCATCCGATCGAAGGAGATTGTATAAGTGACAGTTGACTTCGGTTGACCCTGTTCGATCGGATTGACTTCCGATCCAAAATCTCATTCAATCCATTACACATAATCCAGTTAGGCGGCCCAATTAAAGCAAAATAAAATATTATCGGTCCAATTAAAATTTCAAGTGTCAGGCCCATGTGTGATTGTAACAGTATGTCGACCATGTGATATTTCTTGAAATTGCAGACCAATTAAAGTCAAGGGATCTTAAATTTCATTAGAGATCGTCGGCCATTACTTGAAAAGACCATTTGCCCATGAGTTGTTGATTAACAAATTATCAGTCCATCCATCAACAAAGACAATTAATGTACTAGTGATTTGAGGTCCATTCAACGAATGGCACTTTGATCGGATTGACATCCGATCCAAAAGCCAATTTGATCAATATAACCTTTGACATTTGTTGACCCTGTTCGATCGGATTGACATTTGACTTCTGTTGACCTGGTTCGATCGGATTTACATCCGATTCAAAGTCATCCAATCAACAAAACACAGTTGACTTTCATTGACCACGTTCGATCGAAGGGCGATCCGATCGAAGAGCAAGTGATCCGATCGAAGGGTGATTCGTACGGATTGCCATCCGATCCAAAGTCATCCGATTGACTTTTGTTGACCCCTCCGATCGGTTACTCATCTGTTCAAATAACTGTTCGTTCTTTAAACTGATCACTTGTTTGTTCATTTGCAGGTGATTCGAGGTGATAAATGAAGAGCAAATTCAAAGTTTGATACAAGAAAGCGTCATGGCTGAAGAGTTGTACAACACGTTTTACAAGGCGTTGATGCCCGAGTCTTCCGGAACATCGACTGTCACACCGAAAAGCATATCGAAAGCTACAACTGAAAATATTAACCATGATAATTTTTACGGAACCCATTCGAAACCACCAAAGCTCGAAAGTATTGAAGATTACACATGGTGGAAGGAACGATTTATCAACTGGGCCAAAGCTTATGCGCATGAAAGATGGTTTTGCATGGAATTCGGATACAGTAGACCAGTCGATGATAAAAATGAAGAAATTCCACTCAAAAGCTTATCCGTTGATGACAAAAAGAACTTCTCATATGAACAAAGAATGATTGCTTTAATCCAACAATCGATTAGAGATGACATTTTCGCATTACTTAATCACGACGGTTCATCTAAATCAGTATGGGAAGCATTACGGGTTAAAGCTAAGGGGGGTAAACAAATCAAAAAGAACAAAATAGCTTTATTTAAAAAGGAATTTGATTTGTTTGACGGTTTAAAAGGTGAATCTGTAAGACAAATGATTGAAAGATTTTGTCACCTTAAAATTGAACTTGATAGGTTTGAAATTGTAAAAACACGGGAAGAAATCATTGACAAAATCATTGAAACGTTACCACGAGCTGATCAGTGGCAACTGTTCATGTTTATTTTGAAAAATGATGTGTTGTTTGATACAATTACTCTTGATGTTTTGATAGAGAAGATAGAAAGTCATGAGCTTGAGTTGCAAAAGCAAAGCAAGATGAGCAGTTCTTCGCATCAACAGAATGTTGGTCTTTACTACAAGAGCAGTGTACCTTCGGTGACAGTTAGTGAAGTGCTAAAGACTGCATATAGTGTTGAAAAGACGAAAACTCACAGAAAACCTCATCAGGCTACGATCCAGGATATCATTCATCATCAACAACATCAAACTCTGAAGAACCTGATGAGATTCTCTGCAACATCACTTTAAAGCTAAAGAATTCCCCAGCAATGAGTATCAATGCCGCTAAACAGCAAATGAGTCTTCTGAGATCAATTCTTGAATCATACGAAGATCTGGTAGCTGGGAAAATTGGAAACTCCGAACTGACAAAGGAAGATTACGACCAGATCGATCCAGAAGAGATGGAACTCATTGATCTGAGATGGTGTTTGGCAAGCTGCATTCGACAAGCTCAGTGATTCATGGATATTACTGGCAGACAATCAATCTGTGGACCATCAACAAAGCTGGGATTCGACAAATCAAAAGTGACCTACTTCAAATGTAAGCAAAAGGGTCATTTCAAAAGAGAATGCAGAAACTCTGCTGTTGAAGAAACCGCTAATCCATTTAAAGAAGATTACTATCAAAAGGCGATCTATCACAGGAACAGAGAGGAATCACCAAGAATAAAACAAATTGAAGATAATCCTGAGAAAGAGAAGTCAAGAGCTTGTTTTGTGATCCAAGATGACGAAGGATTCGACTGGAGTGAATTTCTTCCAGAAGAGGATGTTGTCGGTTACATGTTCAAAGCACATGGCAGAACGATATCAACGAATAAACATAGTGCATTCGTTGCTGTTGTGAAAAAAGAAAACAAAAGAAGAGATTCTAAAAGAGAAAACATACAGAGAGAGGTGTATTGTTGGGTATCGAATCAAAGAAATGGAGAAAGAATATGAAGAAGCAAAGAACTATGGAAGATTTGACAAGGAATGAGAATGTTATGTCAACAGCAAAGGAGAACCTGTTGTTAATCCAAGAGAAGTGGTCTATGACGACGTTCTTGCAGTAATCCCTCTATCCGGCGAGTACTATTTAAATGTTGCAAAAGACAAACATTATGAGAAAAAGCTGGATAAAATCATCAAAGATGTCATGACAGCAAGTCTGAAGAAGAGGGATGAAGAAAGAATGAAGAAGAATGTTGATGAATTGGTTGATGATTTGAAGAAGGTAGCTGAGGAAGAGAAAGAAAAAGAAGGCGAAGCAGTTGTCGAAGAAGCTGTTACTGAAGAACAACAGAACAAAGAGGATCTGAAGAAGAAAGAAGAAGCTGAGAAGAAGCTTGAAAGTTCGGTTGAAGTGAGTGAAGTGGATGATGTTGCTGGTATTGGTGAGGAATAGCAGAAAAGAGAAGCTGATCAGACACAGACGGCAGAAAAAGCTAAAGTGCCAATGACTGAGGTAAACATTTCAACTGAATCTGAACTCTCAAATAAAACAGTTGAACAGTGCAAGAAATGCATGGAAATGTGCAGTTCTTGTACTGAAAAAGATGAAAAATTCAGAACAAGAGACATTGAATTCACTAAAATTGATAAAGTTTTCAAAGAAAAATGCAAAAAAATGTTAGAAAACGAAAAGAGTTTGAAAGATAATGAAGAAAAGCTCACACAAAAATGCAAGAATTTAGAAAAAGAAAATGAGACTTTGAAAGAAAAGGTTTCGAAAATGACTGAAGAATGTTTACAAAAGGAAAATTCTTTTCAAGAAATGAAAAAGGAGTATGATTCAAAAAACTTGCATATCATATCACAAAAGAATCATATGAAGACGTGAAAAGCCAAATGAAACTTGTTCAATCGAGATTGAAACATTGTTCTGAAACATCTGTTACGCTTAAACGACAGTATGAAATTAAGCAACAAGTTGTAAATTCTTACATTGAAGATGTTGCTAAGCTAAAGCGTAAAATAACTGATTTAGAACAAGCTAACAACAAGTTATACAGTTATCACGCTTCTTCATATGTTCTTGAACGCATTTTCAATCTAAAACCGAATGGAAAAGATTCTGAGCAAAACAAGAAAGGAATTGGCTCAGAGTATCATCAAGTTCCACCACCATTTGAGGAAAGATTCTGTCACACCTCTATTTTCCACGTGTCACCGGTGGGCCCCGTGGGGAGTTTCGTGACGTAATTGATATCATCATAGTCAAACAACACAACATATAAATGCACAGCAGAAGCAAAAGATAGAGATTTATTTCAACTGAATAAATTGTAATGTTTAAGTATCACAAACAGTCGAAACAGATCCACAGGCGGATCAAATAAAAAGGAAAACTGTTCAACAGACTTTGACATCTAAAGCTTGCGAGACTTGAGTAATGATGCCTGGAGTAGCCAGCGTATTTCGTTTAGTACCTGCACTTAGCCTTTTTGGGAAAATACGTCAGTTTGCACTAGTAAATACGACTTAACTGACTCATTTTGAAAAGAGTTTGAAAATTGATTTAAATGCACTTCGGCAAAAATATTTTATAACTTGGGACAATTATTCAAAATAATCTTGTATACAGTTTAACTCATTTGTCGTCTATTAGGGCCGGTTTGTAGGGCCGGACTTAAGTTAACCGACACGCCACAGGTATAATGCCCACAAGGTCGATTCCTTATAGTGGGATACCAGTTTTTACATAATGCAACTGTCAGGTGTACGCCTACACCCCGTGCTTAGGTCGTGGCCATTTCATGAATGATGCCAAGGATATCCGGGACATGGTCATTTAACCCCCAAGGGCCATACACCAAATAATACATATCAAACAGGTTATGTAAATACATCAATCACAATACGATTTAAATGACTACATACACCCGACCAAGCGGTACTTTTATAGTACCGTATCCCAAGCCCGTATAGGGAAAATAAGTTAAGGGTATTTACCTGAGCAAAGTATAAATCAAATACAGCAAGTGCACGTAGCTTTTACTGGGCTCCTAATCTGGAACGAAGGTTTTTAATAACCTATTAGAATCCTAAAGGGTCTTTAATTAAGTTTATACTTAGACCGGTTAGTTTTCAAAAGGAAAACATGGTTCAAACGCACGATAAAGCGAAGACCGGTTTAGAATGTGGTTTTGACCCGAAAAGCTTGTACGCTCGTTAACATGGGTAACTTAAACACATTCTGGGTTTTGAGACAAAAACGATATGGTTTGACCCGTTTCGGCTAATATGTGCAAACTAGTTACATACGCCGATCCGAACGCGAGACATGCGTAACGGTTAACCATAGGAGTCATGAACATGTTCCATAAGTTAATATGCCTTAAATATGTTGTGACATCAGTAGGATGTCTTCTATTATGCCCCAAATGATTTTAAACTCGAATTACACCTCGTAAGGGTATTTTGGTCATTTAAAAGGTTACAAAAGGGTTTAAACATGTTTCTGAGTTTCAGATCTGATGTAATCAGTAAAAATACTCAATTTACTAAGTTATATCACTAAGGTATAACTTATAGGTGAAATCTATCCTTTATGACCAAACTATGCATCTTAAGGGCATTTTGGTAATTTCACATAAGCCTAAAAGGTCAAAATCGGAAATCTGAGCTTAAGACCTTTGCTTACTGTTAGAATGTAAATATTTACTAAAAATATCAGTAAGCATCAAACCTTATATTTATAAAATGGTTTTAATATATACTATGCGTTAAAAACGCTTAAAAAGGCGATTTGGAGCCATTTCCGGGTTTTTAAAGAAAAGCTGATATTTTTATTATTCCAGAAGGCTCAAAATATTTTATTTATCATATTAGATCAGTAGAAAAAGGTTTGGGGTCAAAAGAATTTGTAAAACTTATTTTATAGCCCAAAAGGGCAAAACTGGCAATTACCGAATCAAGCTTAGAATCCTAAGTTATGCTCAGCCTAAAATTAAATAAAAATCTTCAAAAATCCAAAATATTATATTACATCAGTGGGTAATAAGTTCGGTAATAAAAATTGGGTTTAGATAGGCTATATGCTAATTATGCGGTTTATTTACTTAAAAGCTTCTTAATTACGCTAATGAGCATAACTCTTAATCTAGACCTCAAACTGATGTCAAATTCTAGGGACAAGTTTATAAATCAGTAGTGAAGGTTTCTTATTCTTTCACTTTATCAAAAATCATGTTTTAAGGTCAAAAGGGCATAATAGTCAACAATTAAGCATTTAACGGAATCATGCATATGAATCGGATAACTAATGAACCAAGTTGTATAATCTCAGAGGGTTATACTTATAGGTAACTTGGTCCTATTAGAGCTCTAAGGCATTCCTAAATCATGCTCAAACGGGTCAGAACTGAAAGTCAAAGCATAAGTCAAACTATGCGACTTTCGATCCCGAACCAAGCTTAAACTAAAAATTGTCGAGTTGAACATGTTTAGACATGTTCTTACATAAATTACCAAGTTATATTAATGTCAAAACAGGTTGCATAGCTTCTACATTGCTAATTATGCATTTATTTGAAAATTAGCTTTCTGTTGACTTTTTATAATCAAGTTTGACTCGACAATTGACCTAATTAGAGTGGGAATCAGAGGGTGACCTTTTAGAGGTTTAATGCCCACATAATTACCAACTCATAGGAACTTTCATAATGAAATTTGACTGGAGAAATTAAGATTAATGACGAAGTCAAACCTTAATTACAACGGTTTGACTAAACGCTAATAAACTAAGCAAAACTGAATTAAAGGAGGTTAAGCATACTTACAATAGTCCTAAGCACAACTAATGATCACTAGAAAAGATGCTTGAGCTCCAGGAACCTCCAAGAAGTGAGTTGTGATGGTTACAAGTGAATGAGCAAATGAAAACCCAAAGTTTATGGCCTTATATAGGTTTCTTGGATCATTAAGATCATGCCAAACAAGTCTAGGGTTGTTTCCAGATCATTACAAGTGTCCCTAGGCCTTAATATACCAGCAAACAAGCCCATAGAATCAAAAACAACCATTTTAAGTCGGTTACAAGGCTTTAACAGGCAGCTGTCAACATTTTCTGCATCTGGGGACCTTAGGCGGCCCGTGTAAGGATCCATAAGGATCTTACGCGCCCCGCATGGGTACTCTGATCAGGTTACAAAGTTTCAATAATTGCACAAATGGTCCCTGGTCCTTCCAAACTTGATTTTTGGCTCATTTCTTGCACTATAAACCCCCAAACTTGACTTTTAAGGACCCCAAGTCATAAACCAACTTTTTTTAGTCCCCGGTTATTCATACGTTCACCGAAAAGTCTTAAATTTCAATATTGACGCTTTTAACCCCTCGTATACGAATATTGTCATAACTTTCTCATACTTTATCGAAACCTTGTGAAATTTTTAACACACATTGTTGTGAGTATAATTTATCATTACAAAGCTTCGGGTCTGCTAAAAGATCACTCAGAGGTATACTTTAAACATGTTGACACATTTAGCCCCTGTAGTTTGTAATTTCTCACTTTCTTTCACGATTAGCTTCGTATGATCCATGATTTATTCGTTTAAGGGTATTTACATCATGTAGTGTTATTGAAAGACATATTTATTCATTGTTGACATTTTGAATCCTTTTACACACATAGATTCCCCGTTTGTCAACTTTAGTCCCTCTAATTCTTTCCTTTACACGTTTTAAGTCCATGACACGTGTCGATATGATATTGGACATGAATTTTCGAGGTGTTACGTCCTCACCCCCTTAAAAGAAATCTCGCCCTCGAGATTTACTGAAATAAATGAGGGTACTTTTCTTTCATCGTGGACTCTAACTCCCACGTATAATCGGGACCTCTACGGCCGTCCCATTTGACCTTGACAATAGGCACATACTTCCTCCGAAGCTTCTTTACCTGCTGATCTTCAATCGATACAGGTTTTTCCACAAATTTCAAGCTCTCGTCTATATGCACATCTGTGTGTGGTATGACTAGTGATTCATCAGCTAGACATTTCTTCAGATTGCAGACGTGGAACACATTTGAATACCACTGAACTCTTCAGGTAAGTTTAACTTATAAGCCACTGACCCAACACATTCGATGATCTCGAATGGTCCTACATACCTTGGGCTTAACTTACCTTTCTTTCTGAATCGCATCACCCCCTTCCAGGGTGATACTTTGAGCAAAACTTTATCACCAACCTCGAACTTGAGGGGCTTTCGCCTTTTATCAGCATAACTCTTCTGCCTATCCCTGGCAGCTTTTAGGCGATCACGAATCTGGACAACCTTGTCCGTCGTTTCAAATACTATGTCAGGTCCTGATAATTGAGTTTCCCCTACTTCTGCCCAACAAATGGGCGTTCTGCACTTTCTACCATATAATGCCTCAAAAGGTGCAGCCTGAATGCTGGTATGATAGCTATTGTTGTAGGAGAACTCGACCAGAGTCTGGATGGTACGCTCACTCTGTCCATCTGTCTGAGGATGGTAAGCTGTACTAAAATTCAATTGTGTGCCCAGAGACTGTTGGAAACTCTTCCAAAAATGCAAAGTCTCCCTAGTATCCCTATCAGAGATAATAGACATTGGTACCCCATGCAGGGATACGATTTTATCAACATACAGTTGGGCCAACATGTCCGAACTGTAAGTTTCCTTAATAGGTAGGAAATGTGCTGACTTAGTTAGTCTATCTACTATCACCCAAATATTATCATTTCCTTTCTTAGTCTTTGGCAACTTGGTGATGAAATCCATCGTCTGATCGTCACCATTTCCCTTTTCCAAGTGGGAATTTCAGGCTGTTGTAGCAAACCTGACGGTTTCTGATGTTCAGCTTTGACTTGAGCACACGTCAAGCATTTAGCTACATAGGCAGCTATAGACTTCTTCAAGCCTATCCACCAATAATTCACCTTTAAATCCTGGTACATCTTATCAGCTCCAGGATGAACGGAATACTTGGAACTGTGGGCTGCTTTGAGGATAACATCCCAAAGTCCTCCATATTCAGGAACCCATATTCGTCCATTCAATCTCAACATTCCGTCCTTATCGTAGGACAACTATTCTTCAGTCACTCCTAACTTTTCCTCAGGGTAGTTAGCTTCCAACACAGCTTCCTTTTGTGCAGCTAACAACCTTTCATTCAAACTGTTCTTGATTTCAATGCTCTTGGCATTGATTCTTATCGGCTTTACTCTCTCCTTTCTACTTAAGGCATCAGCGACTATGTTAGCCTTGCATGGATGGTATCTTATTTTACAATCATAATCGTTTAAAGTTTCCATCCATCGTCGCTGCCTCATATTCAAGTCCTTCTGATTAAACAAATGTTGAAGGCTCTTGTGATCAGAATAGATCACACACTTGGTTCCATACAGGTAATGCCTCCATAGCTTCAGTGCAAATACAACGGCACCTAGCTCCAAGTCATGGGTGGTGTAATTCTTCTCGTGCACCTTTAACTGGCGTGAACTATAGGCAATGACCTTGCCTTTCTGCATAAGCACACATCCCATCCCGGTGTGTGATGCATCACAATATACTACAAACTCATCAATTCCATCTGGCAACGTCAGCACAGGAGCGTTGCTTAACTTCTGCTTTAGAATGTCGAAAGACTCTTGCTGCTTAGGCCCCCAATCAAACTTGTTATTCTTGCAGGTGAGAAGAGTCAGGGGTGCTGCAATTCTTGAGAAGTTTTCGATAAATCGCCTATAGTATCCTGCCAGTCCTAGAAAGCTGCGAATCTCCGTAGGTGTCTTTGGTTCTTGCCAGCTCATGATAGCTTCAATCTTAGCGGGATCTACTTGGATACCACGCTCACTGACAACATGTCCAAGGAATTGGACTTCATGAAGCCAAAATTCACACTTCGAGAACTTGGCATAAAGCTTTTCTTGATGAAGCAGTTTCAGAATGCAACGGAGATGCTTCTCGTGGTCAGCTTGTCTCTTCGAGTAAATGAGGATGTCATCGATGAAAACAATGACAAATTTATCCAAATAAGGCTTGCAGACGCGATTCATGAGATCCATGAATGCGGCAGGTGCATTAGTGAGCCCAAAAGGCATCACTAGGAACTCGTAATGACCATAGCGAGTCCTAAATGCAGTCTTGTGTACATCTTCATCTTTAACCTTCAATTGATGATAGCCTGACCTTAAATCAATCTTAGAAAAGTAGCTTGCCCCTTGCAACTGATCGAACAGATCGTCGATCCTGGGCAACTGATACCTATTCTTGATAGTTACTTTATTAAGCTCGCGGTAATCAATGCACAGACACATTGATCCATCCTTCTTCTTGACAAACAAAATTGGCGCTCCTCATGGAGACGAGCTAGGTCTAATGAAACCCTTAGCTAGCAAATCATCTAGCTGTGTCCTCAATTCCTTCATCTCTGTTGGTGCCAACCTATATGGTGCTCTAGCAACAGGTGCTGCTCCGGGGATGATATCAATTCTGAATTCTACTTGCCTATCTGGTGGTAACCCAGGTAGTTCTTCAGGAAAGACTTCAGGGTATTCAGAGATGACTGGTATATCTTCAATCTTGAGCTTCTGCTCGTCGACCGCTACTTGTGCCATATAAATAACACAACCCTTCTTCATACACCTAGATGCCTTGAGCATAGACACTTGCTCAGGCAATCCATGTTGGGTATCTCCTTGAATGGTAAGAGACTCACCAGACGGAGTCTTAATCATCACTTGCTTCTTGTTGCAGATAATCTGGACTTGGTTATGCGATAACCAATCCATGCCCAATACTATATCAAATCCGGCTAACTTCAAAGGAAGCAAGGACAAAGGAAAAGAGTGGTTCCTAAAAGATATAACACATCCATCTAACATGGTTGAGGCGGTTTCTAAGGTTCCATCGGCTAACTCCACTTCATATTTCACACTTAAGGTTTTAACAGGCAAATTCAGCAACTTACAAAACTTGTTATCTATGAACGACTTATCAGCGCCAGAATCAAACAGTACTCTAGCATATACATCATTTACAAGGAAGGTACCTGTGATTACGTTGTCGTCCTGAATTGCCTCCTGTACGTTCATCTGGAAGACCCTAGCATTGGTCTTCTTGGCTTCCTCGGGTTTCTTGGCGTATTTAGGGCAGTTAGTCTTAATGTGCCCTTTCTCGTTATAGCCGTAGCAGGTAGCATCCTTGATCCTCTTGCAATCAATATTCTTGTGCTCTTTAGACTTGCACAACCCACATGCAGGTGGTCCTGATTGAGACTTGGTCTCAAGCCTGCACTTTCCAAAGTGGCGTTTTTGGCAAGTTGTGCACTTTGGCTTTTCTTCAGTTCGCTGACTATTCTTTCCAGACCCAAACTTCTTGGAATCAGTGTTTCCCTTGTGCTTCTTTTCCGACCCTCGTGAGTTATCCTCCTCACGCTTCCTCTTACTCTCTTCAGAGTTCTTGAGCGATCTCAGCCTGACCGCATCTAAGGTGAGGGATTGAGATAGATCAGCTGCTGATCTAAAAGTAGCAGGTCTTGAAGCCTTAACACTGGCTTTGATTTCTGGGGCTAGACCCCCAATGAAGCGAGCAATCCTCTTGGGTTCTGGTGTCACAAGGTAAGGAACCGGTCTAGACATGGTGTTGAAGCTGGTGAGGTAAGCTTGGCAATCTAGGATCCTCATTACCAGTGACAAGCTGACTCAATCCTTTCCACTTCATGCTGTGGACAATAGTTTTCTTTAATGAGAACGACAAACTGTTCCCATGACATGTTGTAAAGTGGGATCTTCCCAGCAGCTTGAATGAGAGACTTCCACCATGCCAGTGCCTCTCCCTTGAATGATTGGGATACATACTTCACTATATCCCTTTCAGCACAACTGCTGATATCAACTACAGTGTCCATTTCATCTAACCAGGTCATACAATCTATTGCCCCTTTCTCCCCAGTGAAATCCCGGGGTTTGCAGGAAACAAAGTACTTATAAGTACAAGACTTGGTACGTGGCTCATCATCAAACACTATTTTCTTACGTGGAACACTGTGTTGGTTTGAGGAATGTTCAACATCCTCTTTCATGGGTCCATCTTTCTTAGAGGGTGGTTTGCTATGAGCTTCCGAATGGGTTTTAGGAATAGATTTAAAGTGGGGTACCGAAGAGGTTCTACTATGAGTTCCACTAAACTCCTTGAATTGCTCCTCTACAGCTTTAGATACAGCTGTATTAACCAGGTTACGGAGCTCTCCTTTGGTTATATTAATCCTATCGTCATCATCATCGTGATTTTCCAGGGAATGACTGTTCACTTCCTCCGACCTCGCCATGTAGCTTTAATTGCTACATAAGAGAAAACAAGGGCAAGGTTTATATAGAAGCTTATACAGTTTCATCGCTTTAAACGATTTATTAACTATGGTTTTTAATACACATTTTAGTTAATTATTCAGGATTTTTATCATAACCCTAAATTATATATATAATAGCACAAAAGGCCTAGTCACGTAGACAAGTTTAATTTTATAACCCAGGATTCTTACAGAATCGGGATATTTAAGGTTTGAATCAAAGTTCATTACCTTTTCTAGACAGGGAGTTGTAGGCTACCACTGTCCTTAGTCCCAGAGGACGTTAATTATAGCCCGTGGGAACTTCATCCTTAAGGGATGATTATATAAATAAGGGAATTTAGAATAATCCATTTTAACAATGACTTATGTGATTTTATCAAATCACACTTTGTCAAGCACATTAATATTCTTTCTGATGTTAACAAGGTTTTGAATCTTTTGAATAGGTTGTACCATCTTGGCCATGTCTGTAATGGCAATTAGGCTAGGTTTTACCTATAAGATTCTCTTAATATTAAACGCAGAGCAATCCTAATTTGAGATGTTAATAAGGATCTGAATCTAATTGAGGAACTACCATCTTGGCCCTGTCTTAGGGTGACATAAGGCTAGGTCTTGTCCTTTTTAGATTTTGCCATTTTATTATAATGGTAGATCTTATAATATAGGAATCTAATCGTCCCATTAAAAATTTAATCAAGTACATGGTTGCCCTAAACGGGACTTCTATCAAAATGACTTGCCCATGCAAGGGCTAATCAGAAAATAACAAAGGAGACAAAATATAACGAATTAGGATTAGTCCTATGTTCTTGTCTAAACTCAAGAGTGTGAAATTGTGTAACTGAGATTAAACACAAAAGGCTAGTGTTTAATTCACTCAGCGTTGGCTCTGATACCAACCTGTCACCCCCATATTTTCCACGTGTCACCGGTGGGCCCGGTGGGGAGTTTCGTGACGTAATTGATATCATCATAGTCAAACAACACAACATATAAATGCACAGCGGAAGCAAAAGATAGAGATTTATTTCAACTGAATAAATTGTAATGTTTAAGTATCACAACAGTCGAAACAGATCCACAGGCGGATCAAATAAAAAGGAAAACTGTTCAACAGACTTTGACATCTAAAGCTTGCGAGACTTGAGTAATGATGCCTGGAGTAGCCAGCCTATTTCGTTTAGTACCTGCACTTAGCCTTTTTGGGAAAATACGCCAGTTTGCACTGGTAAATACGACTTAACTGATTCATTTTGAAAAGAGTTTGAAAATTGATTTAAATGCACTTCGGCAAAAATATTTTATAACTTGGGACAATTATTCAAAATAATCTTGTATACAGTTTTACTCATTTGTCGTCTGTTAGGGCCGGTTTGTAGGGCCGGACTTAAGTTAACTGACACGCCACAGGTATAATGCCCACAAGGTCGATTCCTTATAGTGGGATACCAGTTTTTACATAATGCAACTGTCAGGTGTACGCCTACACCCCGTGCTTAGGTCGTGGCCATTTCATGAATGATGCCAAGGATATCCAGGACATGGTCATTTAACCCCCAAGGGCCATACACCAAATAATACATATCAAACAGGTTATGTAAATACATCAATCATAATACGATTTAAATGACTACAAACACCCGACCAAGCGGTACTTTTATAGTACCGTATCCCAAGCCCGTATAGGGAAAATAAGTTAAGGGTATTTACCTGAGCAAAGTATAAATCAAATACAGCAAGTGCACGTAGCTTTTACTGGGCTCCTAATCTGGAACGAAGGTTTTTAATAACCTATTAGAATCCTAACGGGTCTTTAATTAAGTTTATACATAGACCGGTTAGTTTTCAAAAGGAAAACATGGTTCAAACGCACGATAAAGCGAAGACCTGTTTAGAATGTGGTTTTGACCCGACAAGCTTGTACGCTCGTTTAACATGGGTAAATTAAACACATTCTGGGTTTTGAGACAAAAACGATATGGTTTGACCCGTTTCGGCTAATATCTGCAAACTAGTTACATACGCCGATCCGAATGCGAGACATGCGTAACGGTTAACCATAGGAGTCATGAACATGTAACATAAGTTAATATGCCTTAAATTTGTTGTGACATCAGTAGGATGTCTTCTATTATGCCCCAAATGATTTTAAACTCGAATTACACCTCGTATGGATATTTTGGTCATTTAAAAGGTTACAAAAGGGTTTAAACATGTTTCTGAGTTTCAGATCTGATGTAATCAGTAAAAATACTCAATTTACTAAGTTATATCACTAAGGTATAACTTATAGGTGAAATCTATCCTTTATGACCAAACTATGCATCTTAAGGGCATTTTGGTAATTTCACAAAAGCCTAAAAGGTCAAAATCGGAATTCTGAGCTTAAGACCTTTGCTTACTGTTAGAATGTAAATATTTGCTAAAAATATCAGTAAGCATCAAACCTTATATTTATAAAATGGTTTTAATATATACTATGCGTTAAAAACGCTTAAAAAGGCGATTTGGAGCCATTTCCGGGTTTTTTAAGGAAAGCTGATATTTTTATTATTCTAGAAGGCTCAAAATACTTTATTTATCATATTAGATCAGTAGAAAAAGGTTTGGGGTCAAAAGGATTTGTAAAACTTATTTTATAGCCCAAAAGGGCAAAACTGGCAATTATCGAATCAAGCTTAGAATCCTAAGTTATGCTCAGCCTAAAAATAAATAAAAATCTTCAAAAATCTCAAAATATTATATTACATCAGTGGGTAATAAGTTTGGTATTAAAAATTGGGTTTAGATAGGCTATATGCTAATTATGCGGTTTATTTACTTAAAAGCTTCTTAATTACGCTAATGAGCATAACTCTTAATCTAGACCTCAAACTGATGTCAAATTCTAGGGACAAGTTTATAAATCAGTAGTGAAGGTTTCTTATTCTTTCACTTTATCAAAAATCATGTTTTAAGGTCAAAAGGGCATAATAGTCAACATTTAAGCATTTAACGGAATCATGCATATGAATCGGATAACTAATGAACCAAGTTGTATAATCTCAGAGGGTTATACTTATAGGTAACTTGGTCCTATTAGATCTCTAAGGCATTCCTAAATCATGCTCAAACGGGTCAGAACTGAAAGTCAAAGCATAAGTCAAACTATGCGACTTTCGGTCCCGAACCAAGCTTAAACTAAAAATTGTCGAGTTGAACATGTTTAGACATGTTCTTACAAAAATTACCAAGTTATATTAATGTCAAAACAGGTTGCATAGCTTCTACATTGCTAATTATGCATTTATTTGAAAATTAGCTTTCTGTTGACTTTTTATAATCAAGTTTGACTCGACAATTGACCTAATTAGAGTGGGAATCAGAGGGTGACCTTTTAGAGGTTTAATGCCCACATAATTACCAACTCATAGGAACTTTCATAATGAAATTTGACTGGAGCAATTAAGATTAATGACGAAGTCAAACCTTAATTACGACGGTTTGACTAAACGCTAATAAACTAAGCAAAACTGAATTAAAGGAGGTTAAGCATACTTACAATAGTCCTAAGCACAACTAATGATCACTAGAAAAGTTGCTTGAGCTCCAGGAACCTCCAAGAAGTGAGTTGTGATGGTTACAAGTGAATGAGCAAATGAAAACCCAAAGTTTATGGCCTTATATAGGTTTCTTGGATCATTAAGATCATGCCAAACAAGTCTAGGGTTGTTTCTAGATCATTACAAGTGTCCCTAGGCCTTAATATACCAGCAAACAAGCCCATAGAATCAAAAACAACCATTTTAAGTCGGTTACAAGGCTTTAACAGGCAGCTGTCAACATTCTGCATCTGGGGACCTTAGGCGGCCCGTGTAAGGATCCATAAGGATCTTACGCGCCCCGCATGGGTACTCTGATCCGGTTACAAAGTTTCAATAATTGCACAAATGGTCCCTGGTCCTTCCAAATTTGATTTTTGGCTCATTTCTTGCACTATAAACCCCCAAACTTGACTTTTAAGGACCCCAAGTCATAAACCAACTTTTTTTAGTCCCTGGTTATTCATACGTTCACCAAAAAGTCTTAAATTTCAATATTGACGCTTTTAACCCCTCGTATACGAATATTGTCATAACTTTCTCATACTTTATCGAAACCTTGTGAAATTTTTATCACACATTCTTGTGAGTATAATTTATCATTACAAAGCTTCGGGTCTGCTAAAAGATCACTCAGAGGTATACTTTAAACATGTTGACACATTTAGCCCCTGTAGTTTGTAATTCCTCACTTTCTTTCACGATTAGCTTCGTATGATCCATGATTTATTCGTTTAAGGGTATTTACATCATGTAGGGTTATTGAAAGACATATTTATTCATCGTTGACATTTTGAATCCTTTTACACACATAGATTCCCCGTTTGTCAACTTTAGTCCCTCTAATTCATTCCTTTACACGTTTTAAGTCCATGACACGTGTCGATATGATATTGGACATGAATTTTCGAGGAGTTACAGATTCACATTCTATGATGACGAGATGGTGGAAAAAGCTTTCAACATGGTTGATCAATTGCCAGATAACATTGACATAACCTATTCCAAATCTGATGATTCTAGTGATTCAGAGGTGGTAGGTAAGGTCGTTGAAAGTGTTTTGAAAGAAGAGTCAGTTGAATAAGGTAAATCTGAATCACAGGACGAAAATGAAGGTAGTTTTCATGAAGGTTATCTTAAAAACTCAATATCTGAGAAAAATGCGAAAGATGATTCAAAAGGATTGGTTTATACCATGATTGGATCGGACAAATTATTCTCAGATATTGAATTCCCAATTCAGAATGTGATTTCAGAAAAGATTGACAAAGTTTTCAAGTTGGTTGAAATTGAAAAGTCTAAGATTCCAAAGTTTGCTGGAAAGAGTCACAAAACTTTTATAACAAACCTGGTTACAAAAAGAAAAACATGAAGGCTGGGTTGGGTTATAAAAAGAAACAGAATTGGAAAAAAAATGAAATGCCAAATTATCATAAAAAGATGAACTTTGTTCATGGAACAAGTTCCGAGGAAAAGAAAGAACTCAAATTTAGACGACAATCTAATGAAGAGTTCTATGCTCAGAAAAAGCAACAACAACAGGTCAAAGATGTGTCCAAGAGAACATGTTTTAAATGTGATCAAACTGGACATCTTGGTCGCAAGTGTCCAAATCTAAAACCTGTTGATGTTGAGAAGAAAAAGAAGTCTAATGTTGTGAATCAGAAGTCAGCCAAGTTTGATTCAAAGCAAACTTGGAAGCCGCAAATTTCAAAGGCTGACTCACAACAAACATGGAAACCAGTGACACCCAGATTTAGAACAACACAAAGTTGGAAAATAACCGTTGATGCAACAAAACCAAATCAATTTTGGAAACTAAAAGTTGTTGTTCAAAATCAAAATGTTCAAAATGATTCACATTTTTACAAAAGAAGTGCGTCTAAAGGACAAACTTGGGTAGAAAAGAAACAAAAGGTTTCTATGAGCGATAATCGGAATGAAAATACATTTGTGAAAATGATAATGATTTTCCGAAGTTGAATGAATCATATTGTGTAAAAATGCCTAAGGTCAAACAGACCTGGGCTAACTTGTTCAAGTAATTGAGTAAGTGTGAATGTGCAGGTGCTCAAGAAAACAGATGATTATCAAGTTGGAAATGAGAGCAGCCTAGCACAAGATGTGAAGGCGGCTGAACCCTGCAACTAAAACAGGGAGTTTGTTCAATTTCTGTACATAAATAAACAATATTTCAAAAACCCTAAAAATTGAAAAATTTAAAAACCAAAAATATGTTTTATTTTGTCAAAAATGAAAAATCAAAAATATGTTTGTTTTTAAATTTTGTCAAAAATTCAAAAATCCAAAAATATGTTGAGTGAATATGCCGAAACCCTCACGGCGGAACAAGCATGATTAATTTCACAAGATTGAAAAACGGTTTTCAAACTGTAAATATCAATGTGTTGTAAATCATGGGGGTATATTTTCTGTAAAACAGAGCATGTGAAGCAGAAAATAGATGGCGAGACAAAGCTATCAGTTTTCACAAGATTGAAAAATGGTTTTCAAACTGTAAAATATCAATGTGTTGTAAATCATGGGGGTATATTTTCTGCAAAACAGAGCATGTGAAGCAGAAAATGGATGGCGAGACAAAGCTATCAGTATCGGGTTGTCAAATTTTCTTTAAATGTTTTGGATTTTAGGGGGAGTAAGAAATTGTCAGAAAATCCAAAAACATTAGAAAATTTAAAAAAGCAAAAAACATGATAAAATTCAAAAATGAGTTTTGTGTAAAAAGAGGAAATGATAGTACATCAGTACACAATCACAGTACGCTAAAGAATTGGAAAGTTAGAATGTGATAAACAGTCTCACTAATGATATGCCAGTAGGTTTTTACACGCTTAGTAGATTGTTTTCGAGATATAAACCTAAATATCTAATACTTAATTATCTCATGGGGAACATCTCTCGGATATATGGGTAACCCCTGAAATCTTGTTTGAGAGATTGCCTGATTCTGAGATACTAGGTCTTTATACTGTTTGATATCTGGGGTGTTATACCTGATCTTCTGATATTGCGGAAGCAATGGCCTAGACCTCGTATAATACTTTACGCGCTTTTTAAAGCTTACCCTCTGCATAAAAATTGAAAAATATCGAAAGATATGAATCAGTTGCAGTTGAAGAAAATATTCTCTAAAGGGAACACACCTAAAGTCAAGCCTTTATCTCTTTGACTGAATGGAAGTTCATACTTGAGCTGTCAAGGTCTCGCACTAACCCAGAATACAGGTATCAATTGGTATACTCACCTGTAAGACTGAATCTAGGGAATTTTGATACGGGAGTATATTCTGAGGTGGGACACGCGAATAAGTTTAAGTTCTTAAAAAATTAATTCCATATCTCAAATCAATTGAACTTTGTGTGAAAATTTAAGTGGATCAGTATATTGACAATCTAAGTGAATCGTTTAGAACCTAAAGTGTTTAAAAGCTCAACGGTGCTAGTGATTTGTCATAAACTGATATGATCCTCTGACACGAACTCAAACAAAAATATTGTATGTACATATGTTTGTAAATATTTCTTTACTGCTATATGTTTCAGAAAAATACAAAAAGATTTTGATTCTACTTTATTTTCGACAGCCGATGTCTGAATGCTGAGTTTCAAAATCTAAGTATGCTGAACATGTTTCTGAGAATAAAACAAGTTCATTAAGTTGAAACTTGAAGTTTTTAAAATCAAAAATCAAAAACAGTTTGTGATATCTCCAAGGTCATTAATTTGGACTTAGATGATTAACTGTGAGGGATTTAGATTCTTAAATTGTTTAAATCTGTTGAAAAGAGTCAAGTTACAGTTTTAAATTCTTAATACTGCCAAATCTATAAAGCATTTTGATAGGGGGGGGGTGAAGTCAAGTTAATCCTGGGTATATTCATATTATTATATTTTAGAGCCAGGTTCTTGATTCAAAAAGTTTTAAAGAGCCAGGTAATCATTCCTGGATGCTCAAAATATTATTACTTATAAATGTTTGAGATTTGCAGATGCTATTCCAGATTACGATCCCGATCCTGATAGCCGAGTCTAAGGGGAAGTCTGAAGATGAGCTCGACGCAAGGGGGAGCTTGTAACCGGAAAGCCAGGTATCGATCCAAAAAGCACGGAAGCTTGACAAAAGGGGGAGCAGCTGAAGCAGAAGACAGCTCCACGAGGAGTCTGTTCGAGCAAGAGGGAGTCTGTGGTCGCTGATAATATCAAACCTTCAAAAAGACTCAAAGAGTGAGAAAGACAAGACGCTACGAGATTGACTGCGACAATATCCAAGGGGGAGTCTGTTAGTGCATTTATGTCTATCGCCTCCGTCAATTCAGTTCGTAGCAGAATCTGAAGAAAACATAGCTTTATATGTAATATGTAGGGAAAAGGCAAGGTGGCAATATTGTAAATAAGGGGAAATCTCTTATAAGCCTTGGCCTATAAATAGAACCAATAGGGTTATGTTTTAGAACTTTATGCCACATTTGGAGTTTGGAGAGCATAGGAGCTAGAGAGAGAAAGTAGAGAAAGAAAGGCGAAAGGTGATTCACGTTTCTTGTACGTTTTCAGATCTTTCAATTGAATCACAGATTATTGTACGGTTCTCGTGTTCGGTCCACACACGTGTAGGGATTCCGCACGTCACACATGTCATACGCAATCGTTCGGGAGTCAAAAACCGATCCTACAAGTTCTCTTCACCAAGAGTGGCTGCGTTATTTTGAAACCAGGAATTATCATACCTAAAGACTGGTTTCTGATTGAAGCTAAACGATGAGGAAATGCTTATGTGATTGATATGAACAAAGCACCTACTGATCAAGTTACTTGTTTGTTTTTAGAAATCGCTGAACATGATGCTATGCTGTGGCACCGTCGGTTGGGTCATCTGAACATGAAAAATCTGAATCGGATAGCAAAAGGAGGTCTCGTCAGGAACTTGCCAATCAAGGATTTCATGAAAATAGAGAAATGTTAAGCATGTGCTCGAGGAAAGCAGCATCGACGGCCTCATAAGTCCAAACCCGTTCACACCACTTCAAAGGTCTTGGAACTGCTGGATATGGATTTGTTTGGACTGGTCAATGTACTCAGTATTAGGGGAAAGGCTTACTGTTTGGTCATCACAGATGATTTTCTCGTTTTACTTGGGTATTCTTCTTGGAGCAGAAAATCGAGACAACTGGTTTAATCAAGAAATTTGTAATACTCATGGAGAATCACTCAAATGAACAGGTAAAGATTATCCACTGTGACAATGGGACAGTTTTCAAAAATGCCGAGTTGAATGAATTTTGTGCCCTAAAAGGAATCGACCGTCAATACAGTAAAGCAAGATCTCCTCAACAGAATGGAGATGCAGAAAGACGCAATCGTACTCTTATCGAAGCTGCTCGCACAATGCTGATAGATTCGGGTCTTCCACTAATATTCTGGGCAGAAGCAGTGAACACGACTTGATACGTTCAGAATCATGCCTTGATCAACAAACGACACATGAAAACTCCTTATGAGATAGTTGAAAGTCAAAAACCCTCGGTGCAACACTTTCGCACTTTCGGCTGTCCGTGTGTACTTCTTCTCATGGATTCTAGAGGAAAACTTGAAGCTCGAGGAGATCCATGCTATTTCATTGGATATGCTAAGAATACTTCTTATCATGTGTACAACAAGGTCAAGAAGCAGATTGTGGAAGCATATTATCTGGATTGGCTGGAAGAAAATCCAAAAGATGCTCGCATTGGACCTGATTGGCTATATGACTATTCCTCCTTGTTTAAATCGTTTCCTATTTTTTCTGATGAAGTTGTTGATGTAGGAGTTTCAGCTGCAGAGATGCCTATTCCCTTTGAAGATGAAGATGAGGATATGCCATTACAAAATTTGATCAAGAAACTTACTGTGAATCTATCGGGTTTCGACAAGGATACTACAGCACAACGTCACTCCTCCATTGCTCAGGAGCCAACTCCTGAGCCTTCGCAAGCTATCCCTGATGATGAAGCTAGTAACACTGAAGTCTCTGCTGGAGCATCAAATGTTCAAGGACATTCTCTGTTTCAAAAAGCAATTCCATCGGATTGCACTGTAGATCCTCGCGTGATCAACACCGTTGCAACAAATGATGGGGAGCTATCTAGAATAGCATCAAGAAGCTTTTCAAATGTGCAACCAAACCTGCAAGTCCCTGCAACAGCAATTCCACATCGTGTTCAGAAAAGTCACCCAATCACGAATGTCATTGGCTCAGTATCTGCTGGTGTTCAGACCCGCAGCAAATCTGGAGACATCAACTCGTGTTTATACTCTTGCTTCATATCACAGATTGAGCCTAAAAACATTAATGTTGCTTTGCAGGAACCTGGATGGGTTGATGCAATGCATGAAGAGCTCAATCAGTTCGAAAGGCTTGGAGTATGGAAGCTTGAGAAGTTACCTCACGGAAAACGAGCTCTTGGCACACGATGGGTATTTCGTAACAAGCAAGATGATTTTGGAGTGATCGTATGGAACAAGGCCAGATTAGTAGTCCAAGGTTTCAGTCAGGTCGAGGGTTTAGATTATGATGAAGTGTATGCTCCAGTAGCGCGTCTTGAAGCCATCTGTATTTTCCTGGCATATGCATCCTTTATGGGCTTTACAATCTATCAAATGGATGCAAAGACGACATTTCTTTATGGGAAGGTAAAGTAGGAGATCTATGTTGCTCAACCGCCGGGCTTCGTTGATCAAGAGAAAGAAGGTTATGCCTACAAGCTGGACAAGGTTCTGTATGGTTTGCACCAAGCACCCCGTGCATGGTATGCTACACTAACAGAACATTTGCTCGCTCATGGGTACACTCGAGGGACAATCGATCAAACGCTGTTCATTAAACGTATTGATAAGGACATCATCCTAGTTCAAATATGCGTTGATGTCATCATCTTCGGATCGACAAATGATGCACTTTGCAAGGAGTTTGAAGAGGTCATGAAGAGAAAGTTCGAGATGAGTTCTTTAGGAGAGATGACAATGTTTTTGGGCCTGCAAGTTCGTCAGAATAATCAGGGAATCTTGATTCATCAGAGTAAATATCTAAATGACGTTCTTGCAAAGTTCAACATGACAGATTCAAAGCCAATAGACTCCCCAATTACAGAACGACCGTTGTTGACTGAGGATCTAGAAGGAAGTCCTGTTAATCAGACATTGTATCGATATATGATCGGTTCACTGATGTACTTGACTGCAAGTCGGCCAGACATTCTGTACGCCGTTTGTCAGTGTGCTCGTTATCAGGCTAACCCTAAACTCTCTCATCTAATTGCTGCTAAAAGAATTTTTAGATATTTGAAGGGAGCTCCTAAACTCGGACTCTGGTATCCCAGAGATTCGAACTTTGATCTGTTTTCCTTTTCAGATAGCAACTTTGGAGGAACAGACAGGGATAGGAAATCTACGTCAGCTGGATGCTAGTTCTTGGGAGATAGACTCATCTCTTGGCAGTGTAAGAAGCAGTAAACTGTATCGCTCTCCACAGCGGAAGCAGAGTATGTTGCAGCATCTGCCTGCTGCTCCCAGGTTCTTTGGATGGAACATCAGTTGGAGAATTACGGTTTTACTTATCTTGATACAACTATTTATTGTGATAATGATGCCGCTATCCAGATCACTAAAAACCTTGTTTTTCACTCCAAAACCAAGCACATTGACATCAAAATTCATTTTATACGAGATTGCTTTGACAGAGGTTTAATTAAACTTGAACAGATCCATACTGATGCTAACACAATGGATCTTTTTACAAAACCTGTCAGCATCTCAAGGTTCAATGTGCTTGTAGACCTCTTGAAAATGATATGTTTCACCGACTAAGCTCTTTATATAAAAAAAGGGTTTTAAGAATAACGGTATCTCATATGGTAAATTTGGGCATAAAGTATTCTACTTTTGCACAAATTTAGGGGGAGAAAAGTTGCCGGGAAATGAAATAAATCTTCGTGATAAAGAATTTGATTAACACATGTAAGGTTTCGAAGCTGAACAGGCTAGGATCCACTGCGATGTGTTGATAGGTCTAACGCTCGAAAAGCAAAAAGAGGAAAAAGTGATACAAACATAATGGACTGGACATCTCGTGGGTAACAGATCAATGGTGTATGATTTCATGGTCTTAAATCCTGCGTTGATAGATAGCCAATGTTTGAGGTTTCGGGTCTTTATGCTGGTGAATCATCTGGGATATCAGGGTTGTCCCTCTGTTGCATCCAGACTATATGCAGACCTGGGCACAGTCAGGATATCTTGAAAAAGAGCCACAAAAGGGGCAAAACCTGAAAACGGAAGAAATCTCACTAAAAAG
Source organism: Helianthus annuus (assembly GCF_002127325.2). NCBI lineage: Eukaryota > Viridiplantae > Streptophyta > Magnoliopsida > Asterales > Asteraceae > Helianthus > Helianthus annuus. The sequence continues at coordinate 82,418,436 of NC_035438.2, forward strand.
AGAATTCCGTGTGCTATTAAAGCCAAATTCGTACCGTTAAAGGTATCTGTTTCGCCCTCGTCAGAACTTCTCTGGTCTCTCTGTTGTACGGAAGTACTGACCTGTTCACCAGGAAGTCTGGCGTTGAAAAACTTAAGGATGATCTCAGTATACTCACCTGCTACGATGAACTGTTGTGCTTACCTTGATCGCGGGGGTATGCCTTGGAATAGGACACACAAATGTTACAGTATAATTCTACCTAAAGCATATCACAAAGCTAAAAGTTGAGGATTGGGCGCTAGATTTAAGAGGACAAGCATATTAACAATCGCGTGGACCAGTCCAAGTAAGCAAAGGGCTGAAAAGTGTTCCTTAATCTGTTCGTGAACGATTTGATCCCGTGGCAGTATTCCCAATTTACCCCAATGTTAGTATGATTTTCTTATATTATTATATTAATATATTAGTGTTAAATAGGTGCTCGGTGGGTTGACTCATTGATTTTGAAGGGGGTATTTTGCTATCTTGAAAAGTTTGATAAAAATAATAATAAAATATTGATCTGGATGGACCACTATCTCGGATGAGACCCATCAGGAATTGACCAAGTCAAAGCCTAAACAGGCCCATCATCTCGGTCTAAGCATCCGAGATGGGCCTGGCCCATAAGCCCATCCGGGTTATTTAATGCGAAAAGGACAATGGTCCGAGACACAATTTCAAACCATCTCAGACTGTGTAACGCCCAGCGTCCCTAAACTTTAGGATCTTGTCAAGATTAGTCCCTGAAGTTTAGACTATTGTCAGTTTTGGTCCCTTTTGTTATGTAATGTTGATACTTTGGCAGTTTTGGTTTGAATCTTATTGATACTTGATGCCTAACACTATGATGCTTGATTCTTTATTCTAGATACTTGATCCAAGATACTTAAACTACGAGACTTGACACTTAACCTAAATACTTGACTCTTGATACTTAATCTAGACACTTGATTCTTAAAGATTTAAACCAGATACCTGATTCTTATTACTATGAAAGCTAGATCCTTTATGTTGATTCTTGATACTTGATACTTGAGAAACTATGATTCTTGACTCTTGAAACTTATTTGGTGCCTGACTCTTAAGACTCGTGAAACTTGATTCTTGGTTAAGCGAGAGACTGGAGTCTTGTCACTGGCGGAATCTATGAAGTATTTGTGTTTATGATGTAATCTAGTTATTCTTTTACCCAAACCATACGCAACGCAACGCTTAATCTAATTCGCAAATCGAATCAAAGACGGAAACGCGAAAAGGTGTTGGATTGGCCAAGTGGCAATCTGATCGGATGACCACCCGATCGGATGACCACCCGATCGGGAGACCACTCGATCGACCGGCCACCGTATTCGCGCTGCACCTCCTTAGCCTTCTCCTACACTAAAAATAGGCCTGTCACATCACTTTATTCCCTGATGTGACAGTCTTGCTTGACCAGACACGCGCACACATCATTTCTTCATTTTCTCATCGATTTCGATACGTTTCAGGCTAGATCCTTGTACTTTCTTGATCTACACTCCATTCTCGACGTGATTCTCACTTGAAATCACACTTTTCACCGTGAAATCTCTCAGATCTGAGTTCTTGAGGGTGATGTCATCAAGGTGGTTTGTACAAACTATTATGTGACGTCATTTCCGACAGGATATAGCTCAGATCTAAGGCATTTCATGCGTTTTCGCACTACATCTAAGCTAAATCTAGACTTTTTCATATAAAACTTGAGTTATCTTATTCTTTTCTTCAAAACTTTTACTTAATTTGGTGGAAACCGGGTCTAAATGGACTATAGACTTGATAAGTAGTCTAAAGCCGGCTTGGATCTGAGTTATTGCCGATGAAGACGAGCATGGAACGGATCCCGACATAAACTCGTCAGAGGCAGACGACTGATCGGACAGGGGTGATTCCCACCCGATCAAAATGCCTGTGTGCTGAAGAGTTTACCATTGTCTGAATACGTGTCGTGCCGTCACCAATAATCTAGGAACTTAGAAATTGTACAAAAGGGAAAACATAACAAGGATCGCCCGATCGAGCGGTAATCCGATCGGACAGCCGTCCGATCGGACAGCCACCCGATCAGGTGATACTTGTCCTTTAATCTTGAAACTTTAAAACTTTTCAACACTTAGAAACTTTTTCAGAAACTTGGGAACCTTGGAACCTTGATCGAGTGGCAACCCGATCAGACAGCCGCCCTATCGAGCAGCCACCCGATTGAGATTACCAAGACACTTAAGACATAAACTTAAAACCTGGGACCCCTGATCGAATGGCAACCCGATCGGACAGCCACCCGATCGAGCAGCCACCCGATCAGAGGAACCTCTACACTAAAGCACTAAGACACTTGAACCGAGCGACCACCCGATCGGACAGCCCCTCGTTCCACTCACACTAAGTCACCCGAATCGACTGGCAATCCGATCGGACAGCCACCCGATCGAGCAGCCAACCGATCAGAGGAACCTCTACACTAAAGCACTAAGACACATGAACCGAGCGACCACCCGATCGGACAACCGTCCGATCGGACAACATCCGATCCAGTGACTGACCTGACACTTTGCGTAATCTTGTTATCCTGCCCGACTCTTATCCGTTATAATCTAAGCAGGCTAATTATAAAAGAGCTCCCTTTGATCCAATAGCAGTCTATACTGTTAAGCAATCACTGTGAGTATACTCGATCCCCTTTTTCTTTAAACTTTTGGGGTGCAACATGTATTCTATGAAACTTAAAGTTAAGTCTTTTGAAACTTGAACTCTATCCTATGTGTACGTGAAACTTGTGATTCTTGATTCTTCATTCTTTGTGCTATGTGACGTTTAATCCAGAGTGTGTAGTTTCGCCTTAACAATAGTAGCGCTATAGGAGATGCACCTCTCCCGTTATTCTCGGGGGGTATTGTTAGGAGGTTTCTAGTTTACCTTGAGTCTTGGGTAATGTCACACCCCGATATTTCCACATATCACCGGTGGGCCCGGTGGGGAGTATCGTGATGTAGTTTATATCATCATGGTCAAACATACACAGAATAGCACAGCGGAAGTCTTGGAATATAAAATATTATTACAAACTCAAATGTCTGAAAATATAAAAGTATTTATTATAGACGAGTCTGTAATATCAAATTCACAGGTGGATCTTTACAGAATGTACAAAATGAAGTTTAGCAGACTTTAAGGCATCTTTAAGGATTTGCAAGATCCTCTATTTCGACACCGAGCAATCCCCCAGCCTATTACGAGTAGTACCTGCCACTTAGCCTTTGGAAAATACGTCAGTTTTCACTGGTAAATACAATTTAACCGACTCATTTGAAAAGAGTTTATAAAAATTGATTTAAGTGCACACGGCACAAATCATTTATAACTTGGGACAATCTTTAATAAAATCTTGTATACAATTTTACATGTTTGTCATACATGTGGGCCGGTTTGGAAGCCGGACATGATTAACTGACTCACCACTTATAAAACCCACAGAGGAGTTATTCCCAACTTGTGGGTAATTTAATATTTAGCATTTGCATCTGTCAGGTGCATGCCTGCACCCCGTGCATAGGTCGTGGCCATTAATAACTTAAATGAGCTGAGGATATCCAGGACACGGTCGTTAACCCCCAGTGTTTATGTTATCAAACAATACATATTAAAACGGGTTATGCAGATTTATTACATCACAATCCGATTAAATAATCTCATACCCAACCAAGCGGTATTATTATAATACCGTATCCCAAGCCCGTATAAGGGAAAATAAGTTAAAAGTATTTACCTGAGCTAATACTTGATTCACAGCAAAATAACTCAGTCGTATCCAATCTATCTAAATGCAGGTAGCTTTTACCGGGTGGCTCTAGTCTGGAGTGATGGTAATATATAACCAATTCAGAATGCTAATGGTCTTATTTAAGTCGTAGACTTAGACCGGCTAGCTCAAAGTATCTAAAGCGGTACGATACGCTAGATTAAGCGATGACCAGAATAGAATGTTATTTAGACCCAACAAGTTTGGATACTTGTATAATATGGGTAAACTAAACACATTCCGGATTTTGAGATAAAAACGATAAGGTTAAACCCGTTTCGGCAAACTTACGTAAACTAGTTACATAAACCGATCCGAACGTGTAAAATGCGTAACGGGTAACCAAAATGAATCATATACAAATTCTATATGTTATTATGCTTAGAATATGTTAATACATCAGTAGGATGTTAACATATATGCCCAAAAGTAAATAAAACCAAATTAAGTCCCATAGGGGCATTTTGGTCATTTTACCCTTTATAAAAGAGGTTTTAAAGCAAACCGAGGTTCTAATCTTTGGTAATCAGTAAAAATATTTATTTTATCACATTACATCAGTAAGATATCATACATATGTGAGGTTTACCATTTATGGCTAAACTATGCCCCGAAAGGGTATTTTGGTCATTTCACATATGCTTTTACGGACATTTTTGGAAGTCTGAGTTCACGACTTATACCTACTGTAATAATATTAAAATTTGTTTGGAAATTCAGTAGGTAACAAGTCTTAGGTGTTAATTATGGTTTAAAACCATACTATGCACCTAAATAGCGTAAAAATCGATAATTGACGATAATTAAGGAGTTTTATGGAAATCTGAGATTTTGATCAGTTTTGAATACTCAAAATAATTTATTTAATATATGAAATCAGTTGGAAAAAGTTTGGCATTCAAATCTTTTGTAAATCTTATTTTATGCATGAAAAGGGTATTATCGTCATTTACCGAATAATACAAGAACTCTATGATATGATCAGTTTATAATCTGATAAAAAATTCCAACAATCCCTAAAAATAATATCTTAACAGTAGGTAATGAGTTTTGGGTAAAAATCCAAGTTTAAACATGCCTTATGCAAGATATCGCAATATACTTAATTAAAAGCTCCTAATTACGATATCGAGCATAACTCTTATTTGTGATCAAGAACTGGTGTCAAATTTTCGGGACAAGCTTATATATCAGAAACAAAGGTTTTTCTCCTCTCACATTTCTAAAAATCTCATTCATAAGTCAAAAGGGAAAAATGGGCGTTTATAAGCATAATAACGGAAACTAGCGTATAATTCAACATAATACGGTCCTAATAGAAGCTTAAAACATGGAAGAATCAAGCTTAATCGGGTCAGAACTGAAAAGTCAAAGCAAAATCAAGCTTTTGCACTTTCGGTTGCGAACCGACCCTAAACTCATAATTGTCGGGTTGGACCAGCTTAGACAGGTTCTAATAGTAATTACCAAGCCATTAGAGTGTTAAAATATAATTTATAACATCTGCATCTATGGTTTTAATTAATACGCACAAATCTGCCAAGTTTGACTTTTTACCTAAATGGTTTGACCCGACAATTAACTAAGCAAACGAAGGAATTAGGAGGTGCCCTTTTAAAGGTTAATCACCTACCTAACTATGGTCTTATGCCCACATTCAATTTGATCAGTGGCTGGACCATTAGAGTTTAAACCGAAAGTCAAAGTTTATTTACGATACTTGACTTTTCGGTTCTTAAATCATAAAACTGAACTAGTGAGAGGGCTAAGACACTTACAAAGGGTCCATGCTATCTTTTCTACTAAAATAAGTTCCCAATTCAGTTCAGGAGCTCCAGATTTGAGAGATGTAGAGAAGGAATGAAAGGTGTGTTGAAAATGGGTGAATGTGCTTCCTATTTATAGTTTTTGGGTGATGATAGGATCAAGACATGTGTCTAGAGGGTTAATTAGATCATAACACCTGTTGTTACAGCTGTTATAATTGTCTTGGTGCCAAGGATTCGAATATTATTGGCTGAGAAGGGAATAGAGTGGACACCAAGCAAGAAAAAGAAAAAAAAATAAAAGAGCTGCAGATATGGGCTCTGGCGGCCCGCGTACGCCCCAGGCCCACTTTTACGCGGCCCGCGAGCGCTGCCAGCCCAGCTTATAAGTTTGGTAGAATTGCCATTTCGGTCCCCGTGTTTTATTTATCTTCAAAACAACATGAAATGTTGCTGTTTGCTTTATGTGGCCCCACGAAAAGGCAACTTATTGAACTCATGGCTCGAGACTAGACCCGAACCAGCCGTAACATGTTTCAGGTTTTGCAATATCAGTCCCCGAACCTTTTAGTTACATAAGAACTTTCAAAATTGACACTTTAGGCACATAACTTTCAATCTCGAGTGCTTCTTCATTGCAAGGTGTACAAGATGTTCGTGGCCAACCTTCAGCACACCCGGAAGTTTAACTGAGCATTGTGAAGCTCTCGGTTCATTCGAAAGGCCTCTTAAAGGCGTAATTTCTCATATTGACGAGTTTAGTCCTTTTAACGCATAAAGTAGCGCGAAATGTCATTTAACCATATCCAAGCCTTCCATGGCCCATAATGGGTATTCCCAAGCATGTTTTTAATTATTACTACGCTCCCGATCGCTTATATGACCACCAAAAAGCGTAGATTCAAAAGTTGACGCTTTTGGTCCCTCTAATGCGCAAACTTGCGCATATCATCGTTTAATAGCATCGAAGCCTTATCTAGTCTATGTTAGGCATTCTTGAGAGTATTATAATACATCACGATGCTTCGGGTTTGTTAAAAGGTCACTCAGAGGTAAGAATTAACATGTTGACACTTTTAATCCTTCGTTGCGCAAACTTTCACATAATTTCACAAACGGCTCCTCTCGTCCAACAAGTGGCTCATTTGAGAATACGGACACCGTATAAGGTCACTCAGAGGCCTAGTTTAGGCATGTTGACACTTTCTGTCCTTCTATATTCATAGTTTTCAATTTTGATGAAATTAGTCCCTCATAGTCAACGTTTGACTTTGTTAGGATTCATTACACGTGTCAACACATCATTGGACAAAATTTTACGAGATATTACATCCTCACCCCCTTAAAAGAAATCTCGACCCCGAGATTTGCTCAAAAAGATGGAAGTACTTTATGTCGTATAATGAACTTAACTTCCGCAGTATATTGGGGACCTCTATGGACATCCCAATTTGACCTATTCAATAGGTACATGCTCCTTTTCGGAGTTTCTTAACCTGTCGATCCTTGATCGATATAGGTCCTTCAATAAATCTCAGGCTTTCATCAATCTATACATCTTTACAACACATTTCTAGCGATTTATCAGCTAGGCATTTCTTTAAGTTAGAAATGTGGGACACATCGTGAATTCCAATGAGTTCCTTAGGCAAGTTAAGCTTATGAGCTATACTGCCGTCACATTCAATGATCTCGAATGATTTATATATCCAAGGCTTAACTTGCCCTATATACCGAAACGTATTGTACTCTTTCATATTTGATATTTTCGATAGAGCCTTGTTCCCCATTTGGAAATTTAAGAGATTTGCGCCTCTTGTTCTCATTGCTCTTCTGCCGATTATTGGCAGTTTTCAGACGATTACGGATTCATAATATCCTATCCATCGTCTTTAATATAAATCTCAGATCCTGAGAATTGGGCTTTCCCAATTTCCTGCCCAACAAAGGGGCGTTGGCTATTTCTCCCAAACAAGGTCTCCAAAGGAGCAGCCTTGATGCTTTTATAATGCTATCAGTTATAGGAGAACTTAATTAGGGTGAGATAGTTATTCCAAATATTACCCGAATCAATCCTTAAAGAATCATCTACCCTTATAGTTAGTCGAACAAATTGACGATCCTGGGCAGCTAATAACGACTCTTAATCGTTTCTTAGTTAGGTTGCAACAACCAATGCACAAGCGTATTACATCGTGCTTTCCATTATCAACCATAATTATAGCTCTCAAGATGATGAGCTAGACTGTTCAAGCCTTCCTCCAAAAACTCATCTGGTTAGTTCTTGGTTCTTCCATTTCCATTGTTACTGACCGGTATAGAGCTTCTTCAATAGATACAGCTCTTAATAGGATGTAAATCTTAATTCCACCTTGCCTCCCAAGAGGTCAAACAGGTAGTTTCACTGAGAAGAAATCAAGTTATCCAAATATGATAGAGGTAGCTTCAATCTTCGACCTTGGTCCACTTACCGTAGCTTGTGCCATGCAAAGGACACATCTGATTTACGAGTGCACGAATGCCTTAAGTAGAGACGCCTACTTAGGCATTTCTATTATGGATATCTTCTTTGAATACCACTAGCTGACCTTAGTACAATATGACCATTAGTATATCTTAGTGGCCCCATGCATTAAATTTCCATACTGACCAGGCATGGACATAATCTATGGGACGCACTGGGATACGCCAATCCTCATATGGCGCTTTTATCAAGCATAGTTGGCACTCGCAGTTGATAGAAATCAATGACAAAAGAAAATAATTAAAATAACATATATTGTCGTACTCTATTCAAAGAAAGAGTACTCTTAGATTATACAGAAAGATCATTGCCGATAATAGGAGAATCGGTCTCTTAGTTTTCATTGGTAAGTTCTACCTGACTAAGAATCTGGAGTTCTCATGAATACCATCATAAGTTTGCCAAGCTTATGGTCTATGAAAGACTTATTATTGCCTGTATTTGAAACAGGATACTTGGCAGAAATTATCATTGTCAAAATGATAAGAAAAGTATTTGATGACATCATGCACTGCCTCTTGACATTCATCAGGTGAGTTTAGGCATTTCCTTTCTCAGCCTTTCCAGACTTAGCTGCTCCTTCTTTGGCAGCTTTATGGCATCTAGTTCTGATGTGGCCTTTCTCACCACAGCCGTAACAGACTGCATTCTTTATGTCCCTACGTTCATGGGACTGGTGACTAGTTTCTTTGCAAATGCACACTGCTTTGGTCTTTATCCTATTCGACACTGTCCCTAGTGTCTCTTATAGCAATTCTTACATACAGGCTTCTTACTGAACTTATGACGATTCTTATTAAGCCCGTAATTTGCTCTTACTCTTCGATTTCTAGGAGTTATCCTTCTCCCTTGGTTCATCCTTCACATTTGAAGTGTGAACAAAACTCTTTTCATGAGCAATTAAGTGTGATTTCGAATGAAATTTAGAGCGAAAAACATTCGGCTCTTTGAACTGTTTCATGACCTTTTCCATGGCCTTTCAAACTGCTGCATCAATCACAGTTTGGAGATTAGCTCCATTAATATTGAGGTTTACGTTTGTAGCATTATTAGCTTTTGTCGCAATAATAGCATCGCGACTGCTATCCACCTCATTCGAGTTTGCCATACTCAAGACTTGGTACCAACCACCATATTAAGCAATTATTAATCATCATCCTGATGACCTGACATAGATCAGCCACGGCATCCATAAACCGTATAGGCTATTATTTTCCAAACATACCTAATGAATGTTATTTAAATGTATATCTATTACATTTAGCCTAGGTTACAAAAAGGACCATTAATGGCACTTATGGTTTGGAGCGAGTCCATTACCTGTTTGACAGAGGATCATAATGTGACAACTGTCTTTGTCACAAGGACGATTATGAAAAGCTCGAAGACTAGCCTTACATGACTTTTACTATAATTATATACATATATGGCATAAATGCCCGTTGCGAAGGACGTAAAATATATGGCATAAAGCCTAGTCATGAAGGACATAAATGATTATACGGCACGAAGGCCTCGTCGCAAAGGACATTTAGATATGGCTCAAAGTAGCCTGTGACTAGGAATGTTAACATTTAATATGTTAACTTGTCACGAATGACAAATTATAGCACATTGGCTTGTCATTGATGAGTTTAAAACATAACTCATTGATTTTTCACCAAGGACATTAGTTTATAAGTCGTAATCTTATTGGATTAGAGACGTCAAGGTTTGAACATAGTTCTTCACCTTTGGACAGGGAGTCATAAACTACAATTGTCATTGTCTCTAAAGACGACTTATTTGGCACAAAGGTAACCCAATTGACATCACTAATGGATGTTCATATATCATCATTGCATTTGATGATATTAGTCATGATCATACTGATCATATAGACTGTTGGGGTTAGGTATAACCCACCACTTTGTACAGGGGATTATAAAGACCACCACTAACTTTGTCTTATTGACAATAGAGTAAAGTGTAGCCCGTAGGCATTCCATCACAAGGGATGTTAATATTATGATTATCATATTGATGATACTAGTCAGGATCGCAATGATCATACAAACTATGGGATTTGAGCATGGCTCATCCCCTTGGGCAAAGAATCACAAAAGATTACATTTGCCTGGTCTCAGATGGACAATATAATATAGCCCTTAGGCCAAACATCATTAAGGATGTTAGATTTAATCGTCGTACTGATGATTTTAGTCATGATCGCATTGATCATGTAGACTATTAGGCTTGAGCACAGCTCATTACCTTGGACAGGGGATCGTAAAGATCACAATGTCAATGTCATAGAGATGTCCTCATATAGCACAAGGCTTGCTTCGAAGGACAGTTAGATGGCATAAAAGGCCTTGTCACAAGGACAATTAAAACATAATCAATGATCTCTGGGATCAGTAATCTTTAAGGGTCGAACATAGTTCATCGCCTTTTGACAAGAAGTTTATAAAACAAAACTATCATTGTCATGAATACACCTTCGTCCATAGGCATACATCTTAATTGGATGTTTTGATGTATACTTCATACTGTTGTTTGGTAGCCATGATTCGTATTGATCTTATAGGCTATGAAGGTGGCTTGGAAAAGTCCAAATACTTTTGGAAGCTAGTGTGGTCTCTCAAGTCACACAGCCAGGAATGTTAACATGTTCTCAGATGTTAACAAAGATTAATTATCTTAAGAGGGTTTTACCATCATAGCCAAGTTCATAGACATATAGGCTAGGTTATACCATTAAGAGGATCTTTTGAAATTTTCAGCTGATCAATAAAGTTCGAGAAAAAAATTCAGAACTATTGTTGGATAAAGGACGAAACGAATACCTATATAAATTCTCAAAACCTTCCATAAATCATTAGGAATTTACGATAGTGCCTTAATCAGGACTTGTAGTAATATATTTGTCCACAGAGGACTAAGAGGAAAAATTATAAGTCCGTATAAGGACTATAAAATATTGCAATCTATATATGGGTTATAATGATATCTCAATGTCCTCAAAGGGACTATTTCAAAATAACGTATTCCAAAGGGATTTTAATGAAATAACATGTCCATAAGAGGACTATATTGGTACAGCGTGCACACAAAAGGGCTTTGCTGTACAGGTGTCCTCACAGGGACTTTAAATAACTCTAGTCCATGCAGGGACTAAAAGAAAATATAAGTCCGTAAAGGGACCATAAGATACGTCCACATAGGGACTTTTATGATATAACATGTCCATGAAAGGACGTTAATAAACGATTGTCCGTGTAGGGACTTTATGTCGAAAGGTACGTCCTCAATGGGACTTATCAATGAAACAATATGTCCTTAAAGGGACTTCGATGAATCAGCATGTCCACAAAGGAACTACGATGAAATAATATGTCCACGAAAGGACTATAATGAATTATTATGTCTGCTAGGGGACTTTGATAAAATAATATGTCTATGAAAGACTTTTAATGAAATACTATGCCCATGAAAGGACTATGATGGAATATAATGTCCATGAGAGGACTATATTGAAATATCAAGTCCATGAGAGGACTATTTTAAAATACTGTATCCACAAAAAGGGAGTTTAATAAAATCGCACGTCCATGAAAGGACTGTATTAAAATAGTATGTCCACCAAGGGACTTTATTGAAATATAACGTCCACAAGGGACTATATTAAAATATAATGTCCATGAAAGGACTAAATAGCAAATGCCCATATAGGGTCTTTAAGTCAAAAGGTATGTCCACTCAGGGACTAAATAGAAGAGACAGGTCCTTATAAGGACTTAAAAGAATATTATGAAAGAAGGATTCTCAAACATCTTCCTTGCTCCATCTCGATTGTTTCTCTTCTTTGTTTGCCATATACGGTAGGGACACTGAAGACCTCAGTGAATAAGGTAAGTATTCCAAGCAGGATCCGCTATTGAGGTAGAATTCAAGGATTTAATAGTTAAGGAATGATATAGATCACGGATTGGGTTTTAAATGGTATAATCCAAGTCTGGGATTCCAAAACTTGGAGGTAAGAAATAAGGATTATCAGCATTTACTAGCATTATTTTCAAAACGGGAGCCTCAGGGACCACCTGGTATGGACTCCAGTAGCATAGACTTTTAAAATTTGAGCCTCAGGGACCTCCGGTATGGACTCTTAAGTCTGATTGCAATTCCATAGATTTGGTATTAGGAATGAGTCCATAAAGGTCTTTCTTCCACACCAGTCGCACGCTTATTCTAGCCGTATTGTGAAGCTTGGCATTCCTTCGCTTCGGATGAGGAGAATTTCCATCAACGACTTTATTGCTTAGCGACATATTCAAAATACATAAAATCGAAAACAATGTTTACTTAATAGGGATGAGGGCACTCCTATGTTAAGTCTAGACTCAAAAAGGTCTAAGGAATATGCTACTGTGTCATTGAGATTAAACACAAAAGACTAGTCTTTAATTCACTCAACGTTGGCTCTGATACCAACCTGTGACACCCCGATATTTCCACATATCACCGGTGGGGAGTATCGTGACGTAGTTGATATCATCATGGTCAAACATACACAGAATAGCATAGCGGAAGTCTTGGAATATAAAATATTATTACAAACTCAAATGTCTGAAAATATCAAAGTATTTATTATAGACGAGTCTGTAATATCAAATTCACAGGTGGATCTTTACAGAATGTACAAAATCAAGTTTAGCAGACTTTAAGGCATCTTTAAGGATTTGCAAGATCCTCTATTTCGACACCGAGCAATCCCCCAGCCTATTACGAGTAGTACCTGCCACTTAGCCTTTGGAAAATACGTCAGTTTTCACTGGTAAATACAATTTAACCGACTCATTTAAAAAGAGTTTATGAAAATTGATTTAAATGCACATGGCACAAATCATTTATAACTTGGGACAATCTTTAATAAAATCTTGTATACAGTTTTACATGTTTGTCATACATGTGGGGCCGGTTTGGAAGCCGGACATGATTAACTGACTCACCACTTATAAAACCCACAGAGGAGTTATTCCCAACTTGTGGGTAATTTAATATTTAGCATTTGCATCTGTCAGGTGCATGCCTACACCCCGTGCATAGGTCGTGGCCATTAGTAACTTAAATGAGCCGAGGATATCCAGGACACCGTCGTTAACCCCCAATGTTTATGTTATCAAACAATACATATTAAAACGGGTTATGCAGATTTATTACATCACAATCCGATTAAATAATCTCATACCCGACCAAGCGGTATTATTATAATACCGTATCCCAAGCCCGTATAAGGGAAAATAAGTTAAAAGTATTTACCTGAGCTAATACTTGATTCACAGCAAAATAACTCAGTCGTATCCAATCTATCTAAATGCAGGTAGCTTTTACCGGGTGGCTCTAGTCTGGAGTGATGGTAATATATAACCAATTCAGAATGCTAATGGTCTTATTTAAGTCGTAGACTTAGACCGGCTAGCTCAAAGTATCTAAAGCGGTACTTTATGCTAGATTAAGCGATGACCGGAATAGAATGTTATTTAGACCCAACAAGTTTGGATACTTGTATAATATGGGTAAACTAAACACATTCCGGATTTTGAGATAAAAATGATAAGGTTAAACCCGTTTCGGCAAACTTACGTAAACTAGTTACATAAACCGATCCGAACATGTAAAATGCGTAACGGGTAACCAAAATGAATCATATACAAGTTCCATATGTTATTATGCTTAGAATATGTTAATACATCATTAGGATGTTAACATATATGCCCAAAAGTTAATAAAACCAAATTAAGTCCCGTAGGGGCATTTTACCCTTTATAAAAGAGGTTTTAAAGCAAACCGAGGTTCTGGTCTTTGGTAATCAGTAAAAATATTTATTTTATCACATTACATCAGTAAGATATCATACATATGTGAGGTTTACCATTTATGGCTAAACTATGCCCCGAAAGGGTATTTTGGTCATTTCACATATGCTTTTACGAACATTTTTGGAAGTCTGAGTTCACGACTTATACCTACTGTAATAATATTAAAATTTGTTTGGAAATTCAGTAGGTAACAAGTCTTAGGTGTTAATTATGGTTTAAAACCATACAATGCACCTAAATAGCGTAAAAATCGATAATTGACGATAATTAAGGAGTTTTATGGAAATCTAAGATTTTGATCAGTTTGAATACTCAAAATAATTTAATTAATATATGAAATCAGTAGGAAAAGGTTTGGCATTCAAATCTTTTGTAAATCTTATTTTATGCATGAAAAGGGTATTATCGTCATTTACCGAATAATACAAGAACTCTATGATATGATCAGTTTATAATCTGATAAAAAATTCCAACAATCCCTAAAAATAATATCTTAACAGTAGGTAATGAGTTTTGGGTAAAAATCCAAGTTTAAACATGCCTTATGCAAGATATCGCAATATACTTAATTAAAAGCTCCTAATTACGATATCGAGCATAACTCCTATTTGGGATCAAGAACTGGTGTCAAATTTTCGGGACAAGCTTATATATCAGAAACAAAGGTTTTTGTCCTCTCACATTTCTAAAAATCTCATTCATAAGTCAAAAGGGCAAAATGGGCGTTTATCAGCATAATAACGGAAACTGGCGTATAATTCAAACTACTAAGGACCAGGTAATACAGCCTTAGGGGGTTATACTACAACATAATACGGTCCTAATGGAAGCTTAAAACATGGAAGAATCAAGCTTAATCGGGTCAGAACTGAAAAGTCAAAGCAAAGTCAAGCTTTTGCGACTTTCGGTTGCGAACCGACCCTAAACTCATAATTGTCAGGTTGGACGAGCTTAGACAGGTTCTAATAGTAATTACCAAGCCATTAGAGTGTTAAAATATAATTTATAACATCTGAATCTATGGTTTTAATTAATATGCACAAATCTGCCAAGTTTGACTTTTTACCTAAATGGTTTGACCCGACAATTAACTAAGCAAACGAAGGAATTAGGAGGTGCCCTTTTAAAGGTTAATCACCTACCTAACTACGGTCTTATGCCCACATTCAATTTGATCAGTGGCTAGACCATTAGAGTTTAAACCGAAAGTCAAAGTGTATTTACGATACTTGACTTTTCGGTTCTTAAATCATAAAACTGAACTAGTGAGAGGGCTAAGACACTTACAAAGGGTCCATGCTATCTTTTCTACTAAAATAAGTTCCCAATTCAGTTCAGGAGCTCCAGATTTGAGAGATGTAGAGAAGGAATGAAAGGTGTGTTGAAAATGGGTGAATGTGCTGCCTATTTATAGTTTTTGGGTGATGATAGGATCAAGACATGTGTCTAGAGGATTAATTAGATCATAACACCTGTTGTTACAGCTGTTATAATTGTCTTGGTGACCAAGGATTCGAATATTATTGGCTGAGAAGGGAATAGAGTGGACACCAAGCAAGAAAAAGAAAAAAAATAAAAGAGCCGCAGATATGGGCTCTGGCGGCCCGCGTATGCCCCAGGCCCACTTTTACGCGGCCCGCGAGCGCTGGCAGCCCAGCTTATAAGTTTGGCAGAATTGCCATTTCGGTCCCTGTGCTTTATTTATCTTCAAAACAACATTAAATGTTGTTGTTTGCTTTATGTGGCCCCAAGAAAAGGCAACTTATTGAACTCATAGCTCGAGACTAGACCCGAACCAGCCGTAACATGTTTCAGGTTTTGCAATATCAGTCCCTGAACCTTTTAGTTACATAAGAACTTTCAAAATTGACACCTTAGGCACATAACTTTCAATCCCGCGTGCTTCTTCATGGCAAGGTGTACAAGATGTTCGTGGCCAACCTTCGGCACACCCGAAAGTTTAACTGAGCATTGCGAAGCTCTCGGTTCATTCGAAAGGCCTCTTAAAGGCGTAATTTCTCATATTGACGAGTTTAGTCCTTTTAACGCATAAAGTAGCACGAAATGTCATTTAACCATATCCAAGCCTTCCATGGCCCATAATGGGTATTCCCAAGCATGTTTTTAATTATTACTACGCTCCCGATCGCTTATATGACCACCGAAAAGCGTAGATTCAATAGTTGACGCTTTTGGTCCCTCTAATGCGCAAACTTGCGCATATCATCGTTTAATAGCATCGAAGCCTTATCTAGTCCATGTTAGGCATTCTTGAGAGTATTATAATACATCACGATGCTTCAGGTTTGTTAAAAGGTCACTCAGAGGTAAGAATTAACATGTTGACACTTTTAACCCTTCGTTGCGCAAACTTTCACATAATTTCACAAACGGCTCCTCTCGTCCAACAAGTGGCTCATTTAAGAATACGGACACCGTATAAGGTCACTCGGAGGTTTAGTTTAGGCATGTTGACACTTTCAGTCCTTCTATATTCATAGTTTTCAATTTTGACGAAATTAGTCCCTCATAGTCAACGTTTGACTTTGTTAAGAATCATTACACGTGTCAACACATCATTGGACAAAATTTTACGAGGTATTACATCCTCACCCCCTTAAAAGAAATCTCGACCCCGAGATTTGCTCAAAAAGATGGAAGTACTTTCTGTCGTATAATGGACTTAACTTCCGCAGTATATTGGGGACCTCTATGGACATCCCAATTTGACCTATTCAATAGGTACATGCTCCTTTTCGGAGTTTCTTAACCTGTCGATCCTTGATCGATATAGGTCCTTCAATAAATCTCAGGCTTTCATCAATCTATACATCTTTATAAGACATTTCTAGCGATTTATCAGCTAGGCATTTCTTTAAGTTAGAAATGTGGGACACATCGTGAATTCCAATGAGCTCCTTAGGCAAGTTAAGCTTATGAGCTATACTGCCGTCACATTCGACGATCTCAAATGATTTATTATCCGAGGCTTAACTTTCCCTATATACCGAAACGTATTGTACTCTTTCATATTTGATATTTTCGATAGAGCCTTGTTCCCCATTTGGAACTTTAGGAGATTTGCGCCTCTTGTTCTCATTGCTCTTCTGCCGATTATTGGCAGTTTTCAGATGATTACGGATTCATAATATCCTATCCATCGTCTTTAATATAAATCTCAGATCCTGAGAATTGGGCTTTCCCAATTTCCTGCCCAACAAAGGGGCGTTGGTTATTTCTCCCAAACAAGGTCTCCAAAGGAGCAGCCTTGATGCTTATATAATGCTATCAGTTATAGGAGAACTTAATTAGGGTGAGATAGTTATTCCAAATATCACCCGAATCAATCCTTAAAGAATCATCTACCCTTATAGTTAGTCGAACAAATCGACGATCCTGGGCAGCTAATAACGACTCTTAATCGTTTCTTAGTTAGGTTGCAACAACCAATGCACAAGCGTATTACATCGTGCTTTCCATTAGCAATTGAGTGTGATTTCGAATGAAATTTAGAGCGAAAAACATTCGGCTCTTTGAACTGTTTCATGACCTTTTCCATGGCCTTTCAAACTGCTGCATCAATCACAGTTTGGAGATTAGCTCCATTGATATTGAGGTTTACGTTTGCAGCATTGCTTTTGTCGCATTAATAGCATCGCGACTACTATCCACCTCATTCGAGTTTGCCATACTGGAGACTTGGTACCAACCACCACATTAAGCAATTATTAATCATCATCCTGATGACCTGACATAGATCAGCCACGGCATCCATAAACCGTATAGGCTATTATTTTCCAAACATACCTAATGAATGTTATTTAAATGTATATCTATTACATTTAGCCTAGGTTACAAAAAGGACCATTAATGGCACTTATGGTTTGGAGCGAGTCCATTACCTGTTTGACAGAGGATCATAATGTCACAACTGTCTTTGTCACAAGGATGATTATGAAAAGCTCGAAGACTAGCCTTACATATATAGCATAAATGCCCGTCGCGAAGGACGTAAAATATATGGCATAAAGCCTAGTCATGAAGGACATAAATGATTATACGGCACGAAGGCCTCGTCGCAAAGGACATTTAGATATGGCTCAAAGTAGCCTGTGACTAGGAATGTTAACATTTAATATGTTAACTTGTCACGAATGACAAATTATAGCACATTGGCTTGACATTGATGAGTTTAAAACATAACTCATTGATTTGTCACCAAGGACATTAGTTTATAAGTCGTAATCTTATTGGATTAGAGACTTCTAGGTTTGAACATAGTTCTTCACCTTTGGACAGGGAGTCATAAACTACAACTGTCATTGTCTCTAAAGATGACTTGTTTGGCACAAAGGTAACCCAATTGACATCACTAATGGATGTTCATATATCATCATTGCATTTGATGATATTAGTCATGATCATACTGATCATATGGACTGTTGGGGTTGGGTATAACCCACCACTTTGTACAGGGGATTATAAAGACCACCACTAACTTTGTCTTATTGACAATAGAGTAAAGTGTAGCCCGTAGGCATTCCATCACAAGGGATGTTAATACTATGATTATCATATTGATGATACTAGTCAGGATCACAATGATCATACAGACTATGGGATTTGAGCATGGCTCACCCCCCTTGGGCAAAGAATCAGAAAAGATTACATTTGCCTGGTCTCAGATGGACAATATAATATAGCCCTGAGGCCAAACATCATTAAGGATGTCAGATTTAATCATCGTACTGATGATTTTAGTCATGATCGCATTGATTATGTAGACTATTAGGCTTGAGCACAGCTCATTACCTTGGACAGGGGATCGTAAAGATCACAATGTCAATGTCATAGAGATGTCCTCATATACCACAAGGCTTGCTTCGAAGGACCGTTAGATGGCACAAAAGGCCTTGTCACAGGGACAATTAAAACATAATCAATGATCTCTGGGATCAGTGATCTTTAAGGGTCGAACATAGTTCATCGCCTTTTGACAAGAAGTTTATAAAACAAAACTATCATTGTCATGAATACACCTTCGCCCACAGGCATACATCTGAATTGGATGATTTGATGTATACTTCATACTGTTGTTTGGTAGTCGTGATTCGTATTGATCATATAGGCTATGAAGGTGGCTTAGAAAAGTCCAAGTACTTTTGGAAGCTATTGTGCTCTCTCAAGTCACACAGCCAGGAATGTTAACATGTTCTCAGATGTTAACAAAGATTAATTATCTTAAGAGGGTTTTACCATCATAGCCATGTTCATAGACATATAGGCTAGGTTATACCATTAAGAGGATCTTTTGAAATTTTCAGCTGATCAATAAAGTTCGAGAAAAAAAAATTCAGAACTATTGTTGGATAAAGGACGAAACGAATACCTATATAAATTCTCAAAACCTTCCATAAATCATTAGGAATTTACGATAGTGCCTTAATCAGGACTTGTAGTAATATATTTGTCCACAGAGGACTAAGAGGAAAAATTATAAGTCCGTATAAGGACTATAAAATATTGCAATCTATATATGGGTTATAATGATATCTCAATGTCCTCAAAGGGACTATTTCAAAATAGCGTATTCCAAAGGGATTTTAATGAAATAACATGTCCATAAGAGGACTATATTGGTACAGCGTGCACACAAAAGGGCTTTGCTGTACAGGTGTCCTCACAGGGACTTTAAATAACTCTAGTCCATGCAGGGACTAAAAGAAAATATAAGTCCGTAAAGGGACCACAAGATACGTCCACATAGGGACTTTTATGATATAACATGTCCATGAAAGGACGTTAATAAACGATTGTCCTTGTAGGGACTTTATGTCGAAAGGTACGTCCTCAATGGGACTTATCAATGAAACAATATCTCCTTAAAGGGACTTCGATGAATCAGCATGTCCACAAAGGGACTACGATGAAATAATATCTCCATGAAAGGACTATAATCAATTATTATGTCTGCTAGGGGATTTTGATAAAATAATATGTCTATGAAAGACTTTTAATGAAATACTATGCACATGAAAGGACTATGATGGAATATAATGTCCATGAGAGGACTATATTGAAATATCAAGTCCATGAGAGGACTATTTTAAAATACTGTATCCACAAAAAGGGATTTTAATAAAATCGCACGTCCATGAAAGGACTGTATTAAAATAGTATGTCCACCAAGGGACTTTATTGAAATATAACGTCCACAAGGGACTATATTAAAATATAATGTCCATGAAAGGTCTAAATAGAAAATGCCCATATAGGGTCTTTAAGTCGAAAGGTATGTCCACTCAGGGACTAAATAGAAGAGACAGGTCCTTATAAGGACTTAAAAGAATATTATGAAAGAAGGATTCTCAAACATCTTCCTTGTTCCATCTCGATTGTTTCTCTTCTTTGCTTACCATATACGGTAGGGACACTGAAGACCTCAGTGAATAAGGTAAGTATTCCAATCAGGATCCGCTATTGAAGTAGAATTCAAGGATTCAATAGTTAAGGAATGATATGGATCACGGATTGGGTTTTGAATGGTATAATTCAAGTCTGGGATTCCAAAACTTGGAGGTAAGAAATAAGGATCATCAGCATTTACTAGCATTATTTTCAAAATGGGAGCCTCAGGGACCACCTGGTATGGACTCCACTAGCACAGACTTTTAAAATTTGAGCCTCAGGGACCTCCAGTATGGACTGTTAAGTCTGATTGCAATTCAATAGATTTGGTTTTAGGAATGAGTCCATAAAGGTCTTTCTTCCACACCAGTCGCACGTTTCTTAGTTAGGTTGCAACACTCATGAGCATTAAAGCATCAGGATACTTGGGCTATCACGGCGGGGATTGCGACACTAGCACAGCTGAAACTATTTTTATTGGTTACATTGTGGATATGAGTTGTTTTTAATCTATTGTTCTATTATCAAACTTGTATACTCGCCAATACTTTTGTATTGATATTTTAATACATGTTGCAGGCTAATAGGTTGCTTTGGAATGCATGGAAATCAAGCTAGGAGATGCTTAGAAACGTCGCCTAGTTAATTTAGACACTTTTGGACAATGTTGTTATGTTTGATGCTTGATATTTGTGATGGTTGTTTTAGACAATTACTATGAAATTTATTTAATGTCTATCGAAAAATTTAGTGTTATGGAATTCTCATGAGCAATCTGAACGCTTAGTGCTCGCACCCCGATGTTTCCGCCATCGGTTGGGGTGTGACAGATTGGTATCAGAGCCATAACTATAGGGAATTAGGATAAGTAGAAATACTTGCCCTAGTCTATAGTTCTAGGAACTTGATTCTTATTTGTTGTTTAAGACTTATGCATCCTTCCGTATCTGCTTCCTAGCAGCACATGTTCCTATTAAACTTACATGCCTTTCCTAAGGCTGATACAATGTACACTTTATTCTATGAAAACACTGTTACACAGCGTTTATATTTCGCACGGGATTGCCTTCAAGATAGGAGTGACATCCAAACCTTGATGGAAATCCCCATATTATTCTAGTGGGTCTTATCTGCGGATAAGTATCGATGCTATCAGGGTACGATGTTGTCAAGTTAGAGGTGAAACTCAGACCTTGATAACTAGTCCCACTCCTTGAATGTTTATGTCTTGCCAAAGTCTCGGAATTTCCAATCAATTGAGGACGTGAAATGACTAAAAGGACGAATATCGTAGGCCTAACATCGATGACGTATTTGTCTAAGTAAGTCAAGACACGTCACTACAATTCGAAAGGGATTCGAATCACTTTGGTTAGTCGCCGTTCCTCTACCCAGAACAATCCTATGTCTTATAAGCCTATCTTTCTTTTATGTTATCTCGATTTTATGCACTTGGTTTTCAACTCGATTCTTCGTTCATTTTGGTATACTTTTACATGAATCACACATTGCCCGCAATCTAAAACGTTAATATTAATCTCAGATCGAACTAAATTTATAAAACCTTATTCTCTGTGTAATCTATGTGGTAATTTTAATTGACTATTACGTTATGATGTGTTGTTGTGGGTATGAAACACTAAGATGGCATGGAAATACGAGACAGAAGTGGCATGTCCGAAGCATGGTGGATAGGCCGCTGGTACTTCCTATATATAAGTGCTTCCGACATGTTGCCAACTTTCGTACCAAGTGCCATACGAGATTAGTGTTTGCAGACCAAGATGGAAAGTCTTTGTAATCTATGGAAAGTCTATGAAATCTATGAGCAGACTATGTGATTTGTGAGAAATTTTAGGTAATCTACGTGAACTCTAAATCTACTCATGCAATCTATGGAAAGCACATGCAAACTATGTGTATTATCGCATGATCTATGATCTAAGTAAATCTATTGAGTTAATCTATGTTAATTAGTCTGTTTTGAGTGATCTACGATAATCTATTGATCTAATCTATGTCAATCTATGGGATGAACTATGTTGATCTATTTTCTATGAATCTATGTGAATCTATGATGATGATGATGATGATGAGTGTGTTTGAAGTTGCGACACGTAGCATCACACCGAGTACGAGGAGAGGCGATGTGCCCGAAGCGTGGTAGACACGCCGCTGGTACTTCCTATATATAAGCGCTTCTGACATGTTGACCAAACTTCGTACAACGTGCCATGCGAAAGTCGTACGTTTTGTAGTGTCGAATCTATTCAGGATCTAGATTCTTAAACCTATCGTGTGTGAAATCTATATTGCGAGATCTTGTGAATTTAGACTTATACGATCCTTATGTCGGATCTTTTAGATGTCTGCTCGAAGACTCTCCGACAACCTCAGAAAATCTAGGGAGAAGTCCCAGAAAAAGATGATGTCATTCATGGCCGACCAGATCGCTCGAGTCGTGCCAAAGATCGCCTTTGAGCTTCAAGGATCAAACACTCATCCGTCTTCTGTGGATTCCAAGACAGAAAAAGTCGACATCCGTAAAGTTCAACTACAAACATTTCGTCTCGTACAACCCTAAGCCTTTCACGGGCAGTGATGTGGTGACTGCTATGCTAGAATGGTTTGACAGCATCGAGGTCACTTTCATCAATAGTGAATGCCCAGAGCAGTTGAAGACTAGGAGTGCGACGGGAATGTTGCAAGGTATAGCTTTAGAGTGGTGGTCGAAGGAGAGAAACATCCGTACAAACGAAGAAGCTTATGCTCTTCTGTGGGCCAAGGTACGAGAACTGATGATGCTCGAGTTCTGTCCTCCCCATGAACAATTAAAGCTTGAAGAAGAGTTCTGGCATCTGAAGCAAGTTGGTGAAGATAATATGGCGTATACTACCAGATTTAAACAACTGAGTTTTATCGTTCCTCACTTTTTTTCGACTCCTAAGCGGATGATAACCAAGTACATCAACGGTCTACCTCCTGATATCCGTAATTCTATCGAGGCAACCCAGCTTGGAACTATTGAGGAAGTCTACCATCTCGCAGCTAGTCTCAACAACAATCGTGTGTGTGATAAACAGTTTGCTACCCCTGCACCTTCAAAATCTGCTAACCAAGTTACCCAGCACCCAAGTGGCAGCAAGAACAAGAAACGGAAGTCTCAGGGTTCGGGGTGCAATGCCATTACCCCTGCTGCAAACCCTGCTCCTGCTACTGCTGCTGCTAACCCTGCCGCCCCTGAGGCAAAGAAACAATACACTGGGTCCCACCCAAAGTATACCACTAGCAACTTCTATCATCTGGCAAACTCTGCATGTCGTTTGTGCACCAACTACAACCGCTATGGTCACACAACCCCTTATTGCCGTTAAGCTAACCCTGCTCCAATTCAGCAAGTCCTAGTTCAAGCAGCTCTCCCAGCTCCCCCAGAACCCAGGACCAGTCAGTGTCGTTCATGCATGCTTTCAGTGTGGGGATACTACTCATCTTCGCAATCGTTGCCCCCAGCTGAACCAAGATCAATAGGCAGCCGCTCGTGGACGAGCGTTTAATCTCAATGCTAACCAGGCTCGCAACAACAACGACGTGGTGAATGGTATGTTTCTCGTTAATAACCTTTATGCTTCGGTTCTGTTTGATACTGGTGCCGATAAAAGCTTTGTGTCCGTGGAATTTGAGTCCTTGATAAATGGTACACACTCTAAGTTACCTAAGTCGTTCTCTGTCGATCCTTGTTAATTCTATCGTACCTGATTGTTCTTTGAATCTTAACGATCACGTTTTCTCTATCAATCTCATACCCATGCGTTTGGGTAGCTTTGATGTCATTATCGGTATGGATTGGTTGCGTAAGAAGCATGTCGAGATTGTTTATCATGATAAGCTTGTTCGTCTCCCTCTACCTTCTGGTGATCTTTTACATGTTTATGGAGACCGACCTTCGAAAGGGCTAAGGCTGATGTCATGCACACAAGCAAACAGAAGTTTACGTAAACAGAACCCTGCCCTCTTGGCCCACGTGGTGGAACAAAAGGGCAAGGGGAAGAACATAAATGACGTTCCGGTTGTGTGTGATTTCCTGATTTCTTTCCTGAGGATGTACCCGGTCTTCCTCCTCCTAGATCTATCGACTTTCGTATTGATCTCGTACCTGGTGCGACTCCTGTCGCCAGGGCTCCCTATCGTCTTGCACCTTCCGAGATGCAAGAGTTATCCAGTCAGCTGCAGGAATTACTCGATAAGGGTTTTATTCGTCCGAGTACCTCCCCGTGGGGTGCTCCCGTTTTATTTGTCAAGAAGAAGGATGGTTCGTTCCGTATGTGTATAGACTACCGTGAACTTAATAAGCTTACCGTGAATAATCGTTACCCTCTACCTCGCATCGATGATTTTTTTGACCAACTACAAGGCGTGTCATGTTTCTCAAAGATTGACTTACGTTCTGGATATCATCAACTACGTGTCCTCGAAGATGATATTCCTAAAACGGCGTTTCGTACTCGATATGGACACTACGAGTTTGTGGTCATGCCTTTTGGCTTGACCAACGCACCTGTAGTATTCATGGACCTTATGAACCGTGTTTGTAAACCCTATTTGGATCGTTTCGTTATAGTCTTCATCGATGATATTCTTATTTATTCTAAGTCTAAAGCCGATCATGCTCGCCATCTACGTCTTATGCTCGAACTTCTAAGTGGTGAACGCTTATACGCTAAATTTTCAAAATGTGAGTTTTGGATTAATGAAGTATAGTTTCTTGGCCATATTGTTAGTAGTCAGGGTATTCATGTTGACCCTTCTAAAATCGAGGCAGTGAAGAATTGGTGTACACCTAAATCTGTGTCTGAGATTCGTTCTTTTCTAGGATTGGCGGGTTATTACTGCCGGTTCATCACGGATTTTTCTAAAATTGTTGTTCCACTTACTACTCTAACCCAAAAGGAGAAGCCTTTTGTTTGGGGTCCCGAACAAGAGGAATCCTTTCAGACCCTTAAGGACCATCTATGCAATGCTCCTGTTTTGACTCTTCCTGATGGAAACGACGACTTTGTGGTATATTCTGATGCCTCAAACCGTGGATTGGGCTGTGTGCTCATGCAGCGGGACAAGGTTATTGCTTATGCCTCTCGGCAGCTTAAAGTGCATGAGAAAAACTACACTACCCACGATCTGGAGCTTGGTGCGGTTATTTTTGCGTTAAAGATTTGGCGACACTACCTGTATGGTACGAAGTACGTGGTTTTCACTGACCACATGAGTCTTCAACATATCTTTGACCAGAAAGAGCTAAACATGCGACAGAGGCGTTGGGTGGAACTACTTAACGACTACGACTGCGAAATTCGCTATTACCCTGGAAAAGTGAACGTAGTGGCCGACACTCTTAGTCGTAAGACTCATGTTAAGTCTATTCGTATCTCTAGTGATCTTCATGCTTGTATTCGTGAAGCTCAGTATGCGCCAGCTAATGAAGGAAGTATCTACAATGAAGTGCTTGGTGCTAGAGTCGATCAACTCGAAACTAAATCTAATGGTCTCCAGTACTATCTCAATCGCGTCGGGGTGCCAGATCGCGATAATCTCCGTGAGCTCATTATGAATGAGGCTCACAAATCCCATTATTCTATCCATCCAGGCACTGATAAGATGTACCATGATTTGCGTACGACCTACTCGTGGCCTGGTATGAAGAGAGACATTGTTGTGTATGTTTCTAAATGCCTTACCTGTTTAAAGGTGAAGGCTGAACATCAGCGACCCTTTGGACTTTTAGAGCAGCCTAAAATCCCCGTTTGGAAGTGGGATAGCCTTGCTATGGACTTTATTACCAAGTTACCTCGTACACCTGCCGGTCATGACAGCATTTGGGTGATCATTGACTGTTTGACTAAATCAGCCCACTTTCTTCCTATTCGCGAAGATTATAAAAGGAGAAACTTGCTAGGATCTATACTGATGAGATTATAACCCGTCATGGCGTACCTCTAGACATAATCTCTGACCATGATGGTCGCTTTACTTCACGTCTTTGGCAAACATTTCAGTCCGCTATGGGTTCGCACTTGAATCTTAGCACGGCCTTTCATCCTCGGACGGATGGACAGACCGAGCGTACTATTCAAACCCTAGAGGACATGCTCCGATCTTGTGTCATCGACTTTGGTGGTAACTGGGATGTACATTTACCATTGATAGAATTCTCGTACAACAATAGCTATCATTCCAGCATTCAGATGGCTCCCTTCAAAGCTTTGTATGGAAGGAAATGCCGATCTCCTCTCAGCTGGCATGAGGTTGGGGAAAAGTAGTTCACTGGCCCTGAAATTATTCAAGAGACAACGGATAAGATTCTTCAGATCCGTGATAACTTGATCAAGGCTAGAAGCAGACAAAAGAGCTATGCTGATAAAAGGCGCAAGCCTCTGGGATTTGTTGTTGGTGACCGAGTTCTACTCAAGGTATCTCCCTGGAAGGGAGTAGTTCGTTTTGGTAAGAAGGGTAAGCTTGCCCCTCGCTATGTGGGTCCTTTCATGATACTCGAAAGGGTTGGCAAGGTGGCGTATAAACTCGACCTGCCAGAAGAGCTAAACAATGTGCATCCAGTTTTCCACGTGTCTAATCTACGGAAATGCCTAGCCAACGAGAAACTTCAGGTTCCCCTTGAAGACTTGCAAATAATGAAGCTGTTCAATTTGTGGAGAAACCGGTCGAAATCATGGATCAAGCTGTCAAGCGTTTAAGGCGCAGCAAGATTCCCATTGTTAAGGTTCGATGGGAAGGAAAGCGGGGCGCCGAATTCACTTGGGAATTGAAAAGTGATATGAAGGCTAAGTATCCGCATCTCTTCGAACAGACTTCTTCTAAGATTTCGGGGACGAAATCTCATAAAGGAGGGGAGACTGTAACGCCCAGTGTCCCTAAACATTAGGATCTTGTCAAGATTAGTCCCTAAAGTTTAGACTATTGTCAGTTTTGGTCCCTTTTGTTATGTGATGTTGATACTTTGGCAGTTTTGGTTTAAATCTTATTGATACTTGATGCTTAACACTATGATTCTTGATTCTTTATTCTAGATACTTGATTCATGATACTTAAACTACGAGACTTGACACTTAACCTAAATACTTGACTCTTATACTTAATCTAGACACTTGATTCTTAAAGATTTAAACCAGATACGTGATTCTTATTACTATGAAAGCTAGATCCTTTATGTTGATTCTTGTGTAACACCCCGTGTTTTCGAATGTCAAAGTCAAAGTCAAAGTCCAAGTCAACTTTGACTTTCTTTGACTTTCTTTGACTATAGATAGTCTATTTTATGTTTTAGTGTATTATGTGAAGTAAGTGTTGTAATCAGCAAGAATCGAGGTAATCGAATGTGTTTTTAACGCGAACCGATCTACGACTGGGAATAGTAGGAAGTAACAATGCGATAAAGTTAACCTAATCAGTAATCAAACCGATCTAACAATCATCAAACTCGAGACTCGAATTATGCGAATTGTGGTATTGTTATACATGTGTGTGTGCCTTATGTGTTACTTGTGCGTGTTTACTTTATGTTGGTGTGGTATTCAAGCAAATCAATCGAAAATCAAATCGAAACTCGAAAAGCAATCGAACTCAATCGAAACCGACATCGAAACGTGACTTATAGAAGATTGTATGTTAGATATAGTAGTTGGGACTGAAAGTAATTTGACTAGGAACTCTATCGTATTCGTATCATCGTCCATCGAATTCGAAACGTCGAAAATCGTCGCAAAATACTCAAAGTGTGTCGCGGATCGAACAGGAGGCAACCTGATCGAACAGGCCAGCCAATCGGCTAGCATCTTGCCAGCCGATTGAGCAGCCCACTCGATCGGAGCTCCTGGCCAATCGGCTGCCACTTTGTTCTTTTGGAGCCTATAAATAGGGTTGTCATTGTCACACTTTCCATTTTTGGAAAGCTCTGACCGAACCAGCCTTCTTCTTCACCTTTTCTCAGATTTCTCTCAACTCCGGTAAGTTTTCACTCTAATTCTTGTACGTTTTTTATCATTACTTGATTCTTCACCTTTCTATCTTTCAAAACTTGGATTTTAACCGTGAAATCACCAAGATCTAAGTGTTCTTCGGTGATGTCATCATGGTGTTCTTGAAGAACATCAAACTTTGGCCTCATTCAACCATGAATAGCTTAGATCTAACCGACTTCCACATAAACAAGTTAAGATCTATCAAAGATCTAAACATTCACAAGTTATGAAGGATTGGAAGAAGGAAACCCAAGTTTCTTTCAACTCTTTTACACTCAATGCCTTCAAACCACTAGAAACGGAGCTTGAACCGGCTAACTAATCATTCTAACAAGTTAAAAGGTTCAAGATTCGGATTCTATATACAAGGTTCACCGATTTCGGGTTAAACTCTAAACTAACATTCCGAACCGTTCACCGGCCGGACTTGGATGATTCCTGTCCGAGCCAAAGAAACAAGTAGGAACGGAGGTTAACATAGTTCAACTCGTTGTCAATATACCTTGAAAGAATGACAAATAAACAAACAGCCAAGTGTTAGACGAAAGGCCGACCAGGTCAGAAATGCTGGCCGAATGGCTAGGCTGTTCGAACAGCCCAGCCGATCGGACATGCCAGCTGATCGACCGGGCCAGCCGATCGGCTAGCACATGGTCCCACACATTTAAAATTTCATGAAGCATAGTATTGAGGAAGAGATGTTCGATCGAACTGCGTTTGGTGAACATTACTCTTCGGATCATGAGATACTACTCTTCAACACTTAATCGTTTTCACAACTCGTTCGTAGTAGGAATGCCAGCCGATCGAACAGACTGTTCGATCGAGTGACATTCAGTTGAGGACTAATTCTGAAGTTCCTAGCCGATCGACTGAGCTAGCCAGTCGAACGAACCGTTCGATCGACCGACTTGAAAGGTAAGGACACTTCAGTGTTCTCAAATGCTGCAATGAAAACTTCAAAAGTTCAAATCCTCAAACACAAACACACCAGAGGAAGAAACAATCCACTCGAATGGCCCAGCCGATCGAGCCAACCGGCCGATCGAACAAGACTGTTCAACCAGACAGACCAGCCGACCGAACAGCCCGTTCGATCGAACCTGCCATTCGATCGACCAGCCCATTCGATCCATTCACACTTGTCTCATTTTCCCCGTTACTTACCGTTATGCTATCGGACTATTCTGGCTAATCTTACTCTCAGCGCTCCCTTCAATCCACAATCAATCACTGTGAGTATACTCGATCCCTTTTTGCTTTTAGCACTTTTGGGTGTTACATACGTTACCTATCAAACCACAATCAAACACAAACTATTTGAACGCTAACCAAATTGCATGTGCTACTTGACTAAATGAATGATGTTTATTATGTTTACACGTGGAGTGCTATCTACCTGCCTTAGCAACATAGTACTATAGTTTGGACTCAGCACCCGTTCACACGGGGGTTGTTAAGGACAATTACTTGCATGGATTACGGTGGTAATCATGTATTGCGAACCGTCTCGGACGGTCAACCCGCAGTCGTTGGTATCGATGGTTCCATGTCGATAATTAACATGCATCGTTTTCCTCTGTGTACATGCTTGGTTATGCGTAAACTATTCGAACTCTATATGCTATTATCAAACTTGTGTGCTCACCTTTACATTATATGTATTGACTTTATTTTAACGTATGTGACAGGTGCATAAGTTGCTAGGATGCTTAGGCGCATGATGATGAAATCGAGGCTAGGGAGTCTAGAAACAATAAACAATTGTCTGTAATAATAATTGAATCTGAGTTGTCGGAACGGAATTATTTGCCTCGTTGCTTTCTATGATAACTTGTTATTTATTTGGGACACGGTATGGGACGTGTCATTTAAACTGAATTTATATAATAGTTGTTGTGGAAACTTCTGGACAATCTGTTTCGCTCAGTGTCGCGCCCCGATGATTCTGCCATCGGTTGGGGTGTGACAGATTGGTATCAGAGCCATAACTATAGGGAACTAGGCAGACACGACCTAGTCCGGGTCGCTTTCTTAGAGACCTAGACTATAGTTAGGAACCATCAGACCAAGTTTATGTGCTTATTCTGCAATTCTTTACTGTCACTGCACTCGAATTTTCAATCAAAGTCAGGCGATTCAGTTGGGAATAGGTGTGAAAGCCGCAAACTCCTGACCAAACTGCCTGACTTATGCTGGTTTTATTCGAATATTCATGCTTATCTCATTATTTTTACCAACAAACAAGGGAGATTATACAAATCAGGAGTGAAATCCATATTTTGATGCATAATCTCCTTTATTTTTATTAAAAACAAGGAAGAAATTGCTAAGCCAAGGGGTGAAACCCTGACCTTGGCAGTTTGTTCTGGACTTTTATTTATCTCACCAAGGCCTCGATGGACTCCAACGACCTGAACTCACAAGTATGACATAGGAAGCGCGTGCGGAATGCCCAAGAATCGAGGCAAAAACACGACCTCTAGAGTCGAAAGTGATGACAAGTCTACTGCGAATAGTCGAGTTGCCTTGGTTAGTCGATGTCTAGTAGCCACAGACAATCTATCTCTCGATTTTATGTGATTCGATTCTGAGAACCGCAACCGCGTACTCTGATGACTCGTTGATTTTATGTGTTTATGTGTGCTTCTCTGTTTTGTGTTTATATTTGCTTTCTCTGTTTTGTGCTTATGTTTTGGGATATTATTCGATTTTGCTATCAATTTCAATCGACACACATGACTCGCAATTGTTGTTCTATCTCAATTCGACACCCAGTCATCGCAACTCTAGACGATATCATACTATGTTATGTTGTACGACTAAGTTAGGCTATACTATATGATGTGCATGTAGTGTAATATATTTTTGATGTATATTTTAAGCCCTTTTTACACTTTTAGCCAAGTTTTAAATTTATAAAACACGATATTTATTAACACTAAACACACATATGGGCAAGTGCACCCATCGTGAACGTAGTATAGTGTTGGTAAGATACCGAGGTCGTCCAAGGACACAAGAGCTTTTAGTACCGGTTTATCCTCAACGTCTAATCAAATCAAAATGTTAGAAAAGGTTTTTAAACTAAGAAAATAAAAACTAACTAAATGCTGAAAAATAAAAATAAAATAAAAACAGATAGACAAGATGAATCACTTGGATCCAACTCGTGTATTAGTATAACCTTTGATTATTTTTGCACTTTTTCACTTGTTTAAGAGATTATCTTAGTTATTGTAGTAGGCCCCTCTTTTGAAGGCGACGTTACCCTCAACCCAGTAGTTTGAGTCAGCAAGGATACAATCCTAAAGGGTTGGATTATTGGAAGATAATGAATTAAGTTATTAATGCAAATTATGGTAGGCCCCGCTTTTGGCGGTGACGTTACCCTCGACTAAGTAGTCTGAGTCAGCAGGGATACAGTCCTAAATAGCCGGGTTATAGTATTAATAGTAGTTAACTTATGAGGGGGTCAAAGAGTTTGGATCCCCGCCATCCAATACCTATGGGCATGGAAGGAGATCCTACTAAATTTGACCCAGGTCCCTTGCAGGACCTCTAAACGCTGAACAAGGGCAAGACCCTTACCAAACCGTTCCCTTAACCCCCGACCAGGTAGCCAACATACCTCCA
This sequence comes from Helianthus annuus, assembly GCF_002127325.2. Classification (NCBI taxonomy): domain Eukaryota; kingdom Viridiplantae; phylum Streptophyta; class Magnoliopsida; order Asterales; family Asteraceae; genus Helianthus; species Helianthus annuus. The sequence goes on from NC_035438.2 coordinate 82,450,505, forward strand.
TATAGACCATGGAGATATGAATGGTGAAAATCTTTTATTTTATATAGACAGTAAAATAATGCCAAGACACCACGGACAAATGATAAGGAAAGATCACCTTCAACATAAGTAACTAGTTATTAAAGTCATTAATACAAAACCAAATAAAAAGTGCAAAAGATTAAAAATAAAAAGTATTATACTAAACACTTGTCTTCACCAAGTGATGTAAGAGACTTAGGCAAACATGGCCTTGATTGTCAAGAACTCTTACGATCAATCTTGGATCCCGAGACGACTCACACACTCTATGATGGACAATGGATGATGGTGGTGGATGATGGTGTTATGGTGGTGGTGGGTGGTGGATGAAGTGTGAGAGAGGTGGTGTGCCAATGGATGAGTTGCAATGAAACCAAGCACTCCTATTTATAGGCTGAACAGAAGGCTGGGCACGGCCCCGTGTCCGCTGGACACGCCCCCGTGCCTGTCTGACACTCTCTCTCTTCATTAATTGTAATTCGCAATTACAATTAATGTGCCTGCTGTACTTTCGCCACGCCCCCGTGTCCGCTGGACACGACCCCGTGGTGGGCAATAGAAGCTTCTATAGGTTTGTCTTTTCTGCTGCTTCTTGGGCACGGCCCCGTGCTGGCTGAGCACGAGGCGTGTTCAGTCTTCTGTCTTCTCTATTTTGCTTGGGAGGATGCCGTTGAGGGGTCGGGCAATCCACTTGTGTTCCTTTTCTTGTATTTATGTTAGATTTAGCTGTCTTTTTGCTTCTTTTGTGAATTTGAGCTCATTTAATCCTGAAAATACAAAAGGAAGACAAAAGCACTCTTTTTCCAACATTAGTACTTAAAAAGGGTTAGTTTTATGCCTCATTTGATGTAATTTATTTGTTGCATTTTACACACATCAAATACCCCCACACTTGAACTTTTGCTTGTCCTCAAGCAAAACTCTTTAATATGTGGCTTACACTCCCAAATGGAATAGGTAGAAGAGAAGGTTTTGGCTTGTCATAGAGTGTTGGGAATCCAAGATCTTTTTGGGTTTTATTTTTATTTATTTCCAATCCTATTCGTTATGATTTGTTCAGAACGTTTCATAGGAGAAATTACTTATTTGGACATAACATGCCTTTTTTAAAATTCCATTTATATACAAGTTCACATACCTCACGGGAGAAATCACTCATACTCGGCCGAAGGTGTATTTTAGTGAATCACTCGAGAGCGGCATGGAACTTATTCCTACCATAAGCTTGCCAAGCAATCAATCCACCTCCTTTTTAACTTGTTACCTTTGTAATATCAAGAGGACTTTTTGGGTAAAGGCTTGGGCTAAAGGTGGGTGAATGGGTTAGTGGTTAGTAGAAAAGGGCGAAAAGCGTAAAAAGCGTCGGTTTTCGTAAAACATTTTGTTTTAGTGACTTTTTATTATTTTTTTTTTTGTGAAGTATTTCTTCAAACAAGCTTTTTGTTTTAAGAGCTTTGTTTGTTTATTTCAAACTTCATCATCATTTTTTTTAGTCACACGAAAACCGAGCTTGTTACTAAAATAAAGGGTAAAAATAAAAAGGATTTTGGTGGGTAAAAGGGTTTTTAGGGTAAAGAAATGAAAGGTTTAGGCTCAAAGGGGTTAACTAGGGGGATTTTGGGTAGGTGGTAAAAAAATTGAAAAATAATGGTGTAGAAAGAAAAATGGTTAGTCCTAATGCCTCCATCATTTACTTACTTGGGTTTAAGTTGGTAAGGACCAGGAATGAATTGTCGTGGCAAGTTCTAGGGTCGTAAGAACCAAGCGGCTATTCACACAAGAAACGAAAAATGAGCATTTAGTCTAAAGATGTAAATTTGTATGCTCAATAAAGGCTCAAACTCACTTTTTGTGGGAATGGGTTTTTCTATGTGATCAAGTATATATAATCAAATTTTAACTAAGCTTGTCATGCCGTTTCATAATTTTCTTATGTTGGTTCTTGTTATCACGACGCTCTTGGTTGTAAATTTGTAAAAATATAACCTTATTAATCTTAGGATTCCTAACTTAACTTTAGACAAGTAAAAAAAATGAAAATTTTTTGAAAAAAATTTGGGGTGTTTAGCGGTTCCAATAGAGTTTTGTGTAAGGCTTGTTTTTAGGACTTACAAAATTTCAAGGTTTTAGCATCCCCCCCACACTTAAATTACACATTGTCCTCAATGTGTCCCAAAAATAAATTTTTAGGTTGATTAGATGTGTAATATGGTGTTAAAAGCAAAAATTTATGTTACTGGCAGTCTGGACACGGCCCCGTGGGGACCGGACACGGCCCCGTGTTCAGGTGCCAGTAAAGAAAATTAAAGAAAAGAAACAGAAGCCTGGACACGGGGGCGTGTCTGGTGAACACGGCCCGTGTCCAGTTACCTGAACTGGGCTTTTTTCTGCAGGGGGTTCAGCACGGGGCCGTGTTGGTTGGACACGGCCCGTGTTGAACCTTCTGTATTAGAGAAATTGGTGTCGGGTTGCCTTGTTCTTGTGCATAGGGTCATGTTTTTCGTTCCCCTTTTCATCCTTTACCACCATGAGTGTGTTTTATTCCTGCAAATTAAAACTAAAAGATTAAACTAAACTAAGGATAGTTCCGCGGAATGCCTCCGTGGTGCGCCACGTTTATAAGGGTCCTTGGCTAGACCCAATGTGAGGTTATATATTTTCTGAGTGGGATGTTTGGCATCCCATGTTGCACCGTCGGAGAGCAGCATCCAAACTCGAATCAATAACCTTCATGTAGTTGATCGGGTCGTCGTCCTTTATTCTCTTCCCGACCCCGAATTTTACTTCATCATCTCCGTACCTTAGGGTGAGCGTTCCGTCATTCATGTCTACCACTGCTTGTGCGGTGGCGAGAAATGGTCTCCCTAGTATGAGGAGGACTTCGGTGTCTTTTTCCATATCGAGTATGACAAAATCTGCCGGATAGACAAATTTGTTTACCTTTACTAGTACGTTTTCGATGACACCTTGCGAGAATTTGATGGATCGATCAGCAAGTTGTATGCTTATTTTTGTAGGACTCGTTGTTCCTAGGCCGAGTCTTTTAAGCATTGATGAAGGCATGAGGTTAATGTTAGCCCCAAGGTCGGCTAGTGCATTACGAACGGGGGAGTCCCCGATCGAGCAGGGAATCGTGAAGCTTCCAGGATCGATTTTCTTTTGGGGAAGTTTGTTGAGTACGAGGGCAGAGCATTCTTCGCCTAAGTTAACTAATTGCAAGGTTTCAATTTTCTTTTTATGAGTAAGGAAGTCCCTCATGAACATAGAGTATTTGGGCATTTGGGTTAGGACATCAATAAAAGGAATATTGACATGCAATTGTTTTAATAGACTTTCGAATTTTGCGAATTGCTCATTGGTCTTTTGACGAATTAACCTGCCGGGGTACGGAACTCGAGGAGCCTTGGTAGGCTCTGATGATGGAGGGGAGTTCTTCTCCTGTAGAGGCGGGGGTACAGTCTCTTCTGTCGGCGGTGGTGCTTCCGCAGGCCCCACGGTGCGGTTTCGTAAAGTGATGAGATGAACTTGCGCTTTCGGGTTTGTTTCGGTATTGCTTGGTAATGCACCTTGTGGTCTCTCGGAAAAATTTTGAGCTAGTTGATTAATTGTTTTTCTATGTTTTGAATACTAGCTTGTTGGTTTCTAAAATTTGATTCTAATTGTAGAAACCTTTCCGAGTTTTTCTTTTCAGTGTCGGAGATGAGGCGAGATACAGTATCTTCAAGCCTTTCTCGTCCACTTTGTTGTTGAGTGAAATTTTGTGACTCATTTCTTGGTTGTTGAAACTTTGTTCGTTGGGCTTGTTGGTTACTACCATTGCCGGGCTCTCTCCAACCAAGGTTAGGGTGGTTTCGCCATCCTTGGTTGTAAGTGCCCGTTGGAGGACCCGACGGCCTAGGTCTATTTTCAATGTAGCTAACCGGCTCTTGTTGATCGTCTGTTTCTTTCATACAACTCCAATTTTCATGTGGCCCACCACACCCTTCACAAGCCATAACCGAGACCCTTTTTGTCATTTCCAATTTTTTTATTTTTGAAGAAAGAGCCTCAATTTGGGCTTGTAAAGAAGTGCTTTCATCAACCTTATGGGCGCCCGGGGAAATAGATTTATTGCCTCGGGGAGTGTGCCACTGAAAATTGGTTTGAGCAATTTCCTCAATTTGGTTATATATTTCATGCGGGCGGCGATTACCTAAAAGTCCCCCGGAGCTAGAATCAAGTGTCTGCCTTGTGTGTGGCAACAACCCATTATAGAAGGTGGATACTTGTTGCCATATCGCAAGGCCGTGATGCGGACACTTTCGCAATAGCTCCTTGAACCTTTCCCAAGTTTCATATAAGGATTCCCCATCCTCTTGTGAATATGTTTTAATTTCAGTCATTAATTTAGCTGTTTTAGCGGGAGGGAAATACTTATATAGAAATTTTTGGGCTAGTTCATCCCAGGTGTTTACCGATCCAGCTGGGAGGGCGTTGAGCCAAGCTTTTGCTCGGTCTTTTAATGAGAAAGGAAACATTCGAAGGCGGATGGCGTCATTTGATGCTCCATTGATCTGAAAAGTATCACATATTTCTAAGAAATTAGTAATATGTAGATGGGGGTCCTCGTCCGCAAGCCCATGGAAGGTTGCGGAGTTTTGAAGCATTTGTATCAAATGCGGCCGAAGTTCGAAGTTATTGGCTTCAACATTCGGTGCATTGATAGCGGCGCCTAGGTTACCTACGGTGGGTCTTAGATAATCCATGAGGGTACGTTGGTCCGCCATTGGAAGTGGATTCCCTAAAACTTTCTCTTGGTTCTTGGCTTTTAGTCTTTTTCTGAGAAAACGTTCGGGTTCTTCTAGAGGTTCTTTTATGTCCTTATTAGAACTGGAGCTCATACACTACGTAGGGGTGACGTCTGGTTCCAAGTCCTGCAATAAAAACAGAAAAGAATGCTGGTCAGAAAGTTCACCACGGCCCCGTGCTCAGTGAACACGGCCCGTGGTCGGAGTTACAGTGATTGTTTTCCAGATCCCAGTTACTGGAGAGTTGGACACGGCCCCGTGTTGCACCGACACGGCCCCGTGGTCAGCCGTCTGTAACTTGGAAAACTAAAAGCTGCCAGTAACAACGCTGGGCACGGCCCGTGTCCGACCAGGCACGGCCCGTGCTGAGCTCTGCAGAAGCTGAAAAACTAAGAAAAATCCTAAAATTAAAAAGAAAAACAAAAATATGATTAAGCCGTTGATTCCTAACTTTCTTAAAATCCTTGTGTCCCCGGCAACGGCGCCAAAAACTTGATGTGCGTGTAGTGTAATATATTTTTGATGTATATTTTAAGCCCTTTTTACACTTTTAGCCAAGTTTTAAATTTATAAAACACGATATTTACTAACACTAAACACACATATGGGCAAGTGCACCCATCGTGAACGTAGTATAGTTTTGGTAAGATACCGAGGTCGTCCAAGGACACAAGAGCTTTTAGTACCGGTTTATCCTCAACGTCTAATCAAATCAAAATGTTAGAAAAGGTTTTTAAACTAAGAAAATAAAAACTAACTAAATGCTGAAAAATAAAAATAAAATAAAAACAGATAGACAAGATGAATCACTTGGATCCAACTCGTGTATTAGTATAACCTTTGATTATTTTTGCACTTTTGCACTTGTTTAAGAGATTATCTTAGTTATTGTAGTAGGCCCCTCTTTTGAAGGCGACGTTACCCTCAACCCAGTAGTTTGAGTCAGCAAGGATACAATCCTAAAGGGTTGGATTATTGGAAGATAATGAATTAAGTTATTAATGCAAATCATGGTAGGCCCCGCTTTTGGCGATGACGTTACCCTCGACTAAGTAGTCTGAGTCAGCAGGGATACAGTCCTAAATAGCCGGGTTATAATATTAATAGTAGTTAACTTATGAGGGGGTCAAAGAGTTTGGATCCCCGCCATCCAATACCTATGGGCATTGAAGGAGATCCTACTAAATTTGACCCAGGTCCCTTGCAGGACCTCTAAACGCTGAACAAAGGCAAGACCCTTACCAAACCGTTCCCTTAACCCCCGACCAGGTAGCCAACATACCTCCATATAGACCGTGGAGATATGAATGGTGAAAATCTTTTATTTTATATAGACAGTAAAATAATGCCAAGACACCACGGACAAACGATAAGGAAAGATCACCTTTAACATAAGTAACTAGTTATTAAAGTCATTAATACAAAACCAAATAAAAAGTGCAAAAGATTAAAAATAAAAAGTATTATACTAAACACTTGTCTTCACCAAGTGATGTAAGAGACTTAGGCAAACATGGCCTTGATTGTCAAGAACTCTTACGATCAATCTTGGATCCCGAGACGACTCACACACTCTATGATGGACAATGGATGATGGTGGTGGATGATGGTGTTATGGTGGTGGTGGGTGGTGGATGAAGTGTGAGAGAGGTGGTGTGCCAAGGGATGAGTTGCAATGAAACCAAGCACTCCTATTTATAGGCTGAACAGAAGGCTGGGCACGGCCCCGTGTCTGCTGGACACGCCCCCGTGCCTGTCTGACACTCTCTCTCTTCATTAATTGTAATTCGCAATTACAATTAATGCGCCTGCTGTACTTTCGCCACGCCCCCGTGTCCGCTGGACACGACCCCGTGGTGGGCAATAGAAGCTTCTATAGGTTTGTCTTTTCTGCTGCTTCTTGGGCACGGCCCCGTGCTGGCTGAGCACGGGGCGTGTTCAGTCTTCTGTCTTCTCTATTTTGCTTGGGAGGATGCCGTTGAGGGGTCGGGCAATCCACTTGTGTTCCTTTTCTTGTATTTATGTTAGATTTAGCTGTCTTTTTTGCTTCTTTTGTGAATTTGAGCTCATTTAATCCTGAAAATACAAAAGGAAGACAAAAGCACTCTTTTTCCAACATTAGTACTTAAAAAGGGTTAGTTTTATGCCTCATTTGATGTAATTTATATGTTGCATTTTACACACATCACTATACGGTGCTATTCGATACGATATTCGAACGACACGCGAGCTTTGAAGGATAGGTTTCTGTATTCTGACTGCGTCTGTAATCAAATAGGGATACGCTCTATGTGTACGTGCTTCTGTGCTTCTGTGCTTATGTGTTCTATGTACTTATGTGTTTCTGTGCTTCTGTGCTTCTGTGCTCTATGGTTATGTGTATCTGTGATTATGTGCCTATATGTTGCGAAATATGTGATTCGACGTGATTCTAAGCTTTAGTAGTCTGGACGTGTGAGGTGAGATTCGATTTCGTTGTGTTGAGTCTCGTGACGATATCTAATGTAGACCATGTCGTCGTCTGGATCCCGACACCGTTTGACTCGCCAAGAGAAGAGAGACCGACGTCTCGCTGCGATCATCTCCAAAACCATGGCGAAAGCTGTGAGTGAGGTGTATGAAAACGCTAGCAAGTCGTCTGAAGAATCCCGAGCTGAAATCCCTAAGGATTCAAGCAAGGCTGCTTTCAGCTTCAAGCAGTTCAAGGCATGCGGACCGAAAGAGTTCACTGGCGAAGATGGTCCTACAGCCATGTTTAACTGGTTCGACTCAATCGAAGTCACTCTGCGCCAGAGCGGATGTCCCAAGCATCTCCGCACTCTCAATGCTACAGGCGTCTTCCAGTCCCGTGCTCTAGACTGGTGGACGGCCGAACTAAACAAGCGCGGAAATGATGCAGCCTACGGGCTAACATGGAAGGAGTTGAAGGCAATCATGATCGAAGAATTCTGCCCTCCTCATGAACGCCAAAATCTGGAAGACGAGTTCTGGGGAATCAAGCAGAAGGATGGAGACAACGCTGCTCTCACTGCTCGCTTCAAGCAGCTTAGCATCATCTGTCCTGATCAAGTCAAGACCTCAGATCAAGCCATCAAGAAGTACATTCGAGCTCTACCTGACTGTGTAGCCGACTTTGTTCACGCCGCCAAGCCAGCAACGATCGAAGAAACCTACCTACTCGCCGCTGAGATCAATGATAAGCGAGTAAAGTCTGGTTACTGGGATAAGCAAACCAAGTCTCTGCACCAAGCCACTGCAATACCCACCGACTCATCCGCTCAACCCTCCAAGTCATCGAGAAGGAAGAAGAAGAACAACAACAACAGCTCCAGCAACAAGAGCTGTGCTGCCGCAACCACTGCTGCTCCTCTACAGGCTGTACCAGCTCAGCAGCACCAGCGCTCAGCTCCAGTGATCAATGCACCGCCGGTGAAGCGTGCATATACAGGCCCTCACCCACTCTGTCCGACATGTTCGTATCATCATCCAGTGGGTCTAGCTTGTCGTTTTTGCGCTCACTGCAACCTGTACGGTCATTTCACTGTGAACTGTCGCTATGGTCCCCGTCAAGCCCCAGCTCAAGCCACTGTCAACCAAGCTCCACTCCCTGCCCCTCAAGGCCCACCGGCAGCTCAAGCACCAGCAGCTAATGCTCGAGTCTACTTTGCATGTGGTGACCCTAACCACTTTGCCAACAGATGCCCGAACAGGGTGGTTAAGCAAGAGCCCCAGCAGCAACAACCGCAGCCTCAGCAACAGCAACAAGCAGCCCATGCCCGAACCTTCAATATCAATGCCCGCCAGGCTCAGGCGGATAACAACGTGGTTAATGGTACGTTCCTTGTGAATGGTATTTATGCATCATGTTTGTTTGATACTGGAGCCGATAACTGCTTTGTGTCATTTGAATTCGAGAAGCTCCTTAGTCGTAAGCGCTCCTATCTATCCACGTCATTCGAAGTCGAAGTTGCTACAAGAAGAACTATTGCCATTAATTCAGTACTCCGTGATTGTACTCTCGAACTCAACAATCACATCTTCCCAATCGACCTTATTCCGATGCAACTCGGAAGTTTTGAAGTCATAATAGGCATGGACTTTCTTCGTGAAAACCATGCTGAAGTTGTGTGCTTTGAAAAGATGATTCGATTCTCGCTTGCAAATGGTGATCTTCTGTGTGTGTACGGTGAAACAACGTCAAAAGGTCTCAACTTATGTCGTGTATTCAAGCCAGCAAGTATCTCCGCAAGGAATACCGAGCCTTCTTGGCCAACATTGTAGTAGCGGAGAAGGGAAAGAAAAAAAAGTTGAAGTCAAAGATGTTCCAGTGGTTCGTGAATTTCCTCAGGTGTTCCCTGACGATCTTCCCGAACTACCACCAAGTCGTGGTATCGACTTCCGCATCGACCTCATTCCTGGAGCTAACCCCGTTGCCAAAGCCCCTTATCGACTCGCTCCATCCGAAATGCGGGAACTCTCGAATCAACTCCAGGAATTAATCGAAAAAGGCTTTATTCGCCCAAGCACCTCTCCTTGGGGCGCGCCAGTCCTTTTCGTCAAAAAGAAGGATGGATCGTTCCGGATGTGCATCGATTATCGGGAATTGAATAAGCTAACCATCAAGAACCGATACCCTTTGCCCCGAATTGACGATTTGTTTGATCAGCTACAAGGTGCAGCATGTTTCTCTAAGATCGACTTACGCTCAGGCTACCATCAATTGCGGATTCAAGAGGAAGACATCCCCAAAACCGCTTTTCGAACCCGTTATGGCCATTACGAATTTATAGTTATGCCCTTTGGTCTAACCAATGCACCCGCGGTTTTCATGGATCTGATGAATCGCGTGTGTAAGCCTTATCTTGACCGTTTCGTCATCGTGTTCATCGACGATGTCTTGATTTATTCCAAATCGAAGGCCGAACACGCGCAACATCTACGTTTGGTTCTCGAGTTACTTCAGGGGAACCAACTCTATGCCAAGTTCTCCAAGTGCGAATTCTGGTTAGAGGAGGTTCAGTTTCTGGGTCACATTTGTGAATAGTCAGGGTATCCATGTCGATCATGCGAAAATTGAAGCTGTCAAAAGCTGGATTACACCTAAGAACCCGTCAGAAGTTCGTTCTTTTCTCGGACTCGCGGGCTATTATCGACGATTCATTGAAGGATTCTCCAAGATCGCTGTGCCGTTTACTGCCCTTACTCATAAGCACAAGCCTTTTGTGTGGGGAAACGCACAAGAGACTGCCTTTCAAACCCTCAAGCATATGCTGTGCAACGCACCGATTCTTACGATGCCCGACGGAAGCGACAACTTCATTGTCTACTGTGATGCTTCTAACCTTGGTCTCGGCTGTGTCCTCATGCAGCGAGACAAGGTTATAGCCTACGCATCTCGTCAGCTCAAGATCCACGAGAAGAACTATACAACCCATGACCTCGAGCTAGGCGCGGTTGTCTTTGCATTGAAGATTTGGCGACACTACCTGTATGGCACTAAGTGTACGATCTACACTGACCACAGGAGTTTACAACACATCTTTAATCAGAGAGAGCTTAATATGCGTCAACGCCGATGGGTAGAACTTCTCAACGATTACGATTGTGAGATTCGTTATCACCCAGGCAAGGCGAACGTGGTTGCCGACGCGCTCAGCAGAAAGAGTTACGTGCTCAGTACCCGAAACATCCAAGCCCAGCACAACCTCGAAACCCTTATCCACGAAGCTCAACATGCTTGCTTTAACGAGCGTACATTGAAGAAAGAGAGGATCTATCACGATGGAGCACAGTTATTAAACAAATCAGATGGGATATTCTATTATATGGACCGAATTTGGATCCCTAAGCGGACCGACTTGCGAAAGATTATTATGAATGAAGCCCACAAGTCCCGATATTCTATTCATCCCGGTGCAGACAAGATGTACCAGGATCTTCGTTATAAGTACTGGTGGCCGGATATGAAAAGGGATATCGCTCTGTACGTTGGAAGCTGTTTAACTTGTGCAAGAGTCAAGGCTGAACATCAAAGACCTTCTGGCTTACTCGAACAACCGCCGATACCTATATGGAAGTGGGAGAGTATAGCTATGGATTTCATAACGAAACTCCCGCCCACGCCATCAGGTCACGACAGTATTTGGGTTATAGTTGATCGTCTAACGAAATCAGCTCACTTCTTGCCGATACGAGAAGACTACAAGGTGGAGCGACTAGCCCAAATCTACACCGACGAGATCATTTGTAATCATGGTACACCTCGTGACATCATTTCAGACCGTGACGCTCGGTTCACTTCGCGATTGTGGGAAACGTTTCAAGCGGCCCTTGGTACGTCGCTTAATCTGAGTACTGCATTCCATCCTCAAACCGACGGACAGACTGAAAGAACGATCCGTACTCTTGAAGACATGCTCCGAGCGTGTGTTATAGATTTTGGTGGTAGTTGGAACAAACACCTGCCATTGGTGGAATTCTCGTACAATAACAGCTATCATGCCAGCATCCAAATGGCACCTTTCGAGGCTTTGTATGGTAGAAGATGTCGATCGCCTATTGTGTGGCACGAGATCGGTCACTCGCAACTAACCGGTCCCGAGATTCTACAAGAAACGACTGACAAAATCCACCAGATTAGAGACAACTTGGTGAAAGCTCGGAACAGACAGAAAAGTTACGCCGATAAAAGATGCAAGCCCCTTGAATTTGAAGTTGGTGACTACGTACTCCTAAAGGTATCACCTTGGAAGGGTGTAGTCCGATTCGGCAAGAAAGGGAAACTAGCGCCTCGATATGTTGGGCCTTTTAGGATTCTGGAAAGAATCGGAAAAGTCGCCTACAGACTCGAATTACCGGAGGAACTCAGTAACGTCCACCCGACTTTCCAGGTCTCTAACCTCCAAAAATGCCTTGCTGATCATGATCTAACCGTACCGCTCGATGATCTTCAGGTCAACGAAACGTTACACTTCGTGGAAAAGCCTGTCGAAATCATGGATCGCCAAACCAAGCAACTCAAGCGTTCTCGCATCCCGATCGTGAAGGTCCGATGGGAAGGCAAACGAGGCGCGGAGTTCACTTGGGAACTCGAAAGCGACATGAAGGCCAAGTACCCGCAGTTGTTTAAATAAACAGATCTGAAGCATCAAATTGGTAAATCACGGCGTTGTGTAGCCTTCGAGCCTAATTTCGGGACGAAATTCCCTAAACAAGGGGAGGCTGTAACACCCCGTGTTTTCGAATGTCAAAGTCAAAGTCCAAGTCAACTTTGACTTTCTTTGACTATAGATAGTCTATTTTATGTTTTAGTGTATTATGTGAAGTAAGTGTTGTAATCAGCAAGAATCGAGGTAATCGAATGTGTTTTTAACGCGAACCGATCTACGACTGGGAAAAGTAGGAAGTACCAATGCGATAAAGTTAACCTAATCAGTAATCAAACTGATCTAACAATCATCGAACTCGAGACTTGAATTATGTGAATTGTGGTATTGTTATACATGTGTGTGTGCCTTATGTGTTACTTGTGCGTGTTTACTTTATGTTGGTGTGGTATTCAAGCAAATCAATCGAAAATCAAATCGAAACTCGAAAAGCAATCGAACTCAATCGAAACCGACATCGAAACGTGACTTATAGAAGATTGTATGTTAGATATAGTAGTTGGGACTGAAAGTAATTTGACTAGGAACTCTATCGTATTCGTATCATCGTCCATCGAAATCGAAACGTCGAAAATCGTCGCAAAATACTCAAAGTGTGTCGCGGATCGAACAGAAGGCAACCTGATCGAACAGGCCAGCCGATCGGCTAGCATCTTGCCAGCCGATCGAGCAGCCCACTCGATCGGAGCTCCTGGCCGATCGGCTGCCACTTTCCTCTTTTGGAGCCTATAAATAGGGCTGTCATTGTCACACTTTCCATTTTTGGAAAGCTCTGACCGAACCAGCCTTCTTCTTCACCTTTTCTCGATTTCTCTCAACTCCGGTAAGTTTTCACTCTAATTCTTGTACGTTTTTTATCATTACTTGATTCTACACCTTTCTATCTTTCAAAACTTGGATTTTAACCGTGAAATCACCAAGATCTAAGTGTTCTTGGGTGATGTCATCATGGTGTTCTTGAAGAACATCAAACTTTGGCCTCATTCAACCATGAATAGCTTAGATCTAACCGATTTACACATAAACAAGTTAAGATCTGTCAAAGATCTAAACATTCACAAGTTGTGAAGGATTGGAAGAAGGAATCCCAACTTTCTTTCAAATCTTTTACACTCAATGCCTTCAAACCGCTTGAAACGGAGCTTGAACTGGCTAACTAATCATTCTAACAAGTAAAAAGGTTCAAGATTCGGATTCTATATACAAGGTTCACCGATTTCGGGTTAAACTCTAAACTAACATTCTGAACCGTTCACCGGCCGGACTTGGGTGATTCCTGTCCGAGCCAAAGAAACAAGTAGGAACGGAGGTTAACATAGTTCAACTCGTTGTCAAGATACCTTGAAAGAATGACAAATAAACAAACAGCCAAGTGTTAGACGAAAGGCCGACCAGGTCAGAAATGCTGGCCGAACGGCTAGGCTGTTCGAACAGCCCAGCCGATCGGACATGCCAGCCGATCGACCGGGCCAGCCGATCGGCTAGCACATGGTCCCACACATTTAAAATTTCATGAAGCATAGTATTGAGGAAGAGATGTTCGATCGAACTGCGTTTGGTGAACATTACTCTTCATATCATGAGATACTACTCTTCAACACTTAATCGTTTTCACAACTCGTTCGTAGTAGGAATGCCAGCCGATCGAACAGACTGTTCGATCGAGTGACATTCAGTTGAGGACTAATTCTGAAGTTCCTAGCCGATTGAGTGAGCTAGCCGATCGAGTGAGCTAGCCGATCGAACGAACCGTTCGATCGACTGACTTGAAAGGTAAGGACACTTCAGTGTTCTCAAATGCTGCAACGAAAACTTCAGAAGTTCAAATCCTCAAACACAAACACACCAGAGGAAGAAACAATCCACTCGAATGGCCCAACCGATCGAGCCAACCGACCGATCGAACAAGACTGTTCAACCGGACAGACCAGCCGACCGAACAGCCCGTTCGATCGAACCTGCCGTTCGATCGACCAGCCCATTCGATCCATTCACACTTGTCTCATTTTCCCCGTTACTTACCGTTATGCTATCGGACTATTCAGGCTAATCTTACTCTCAGCGCTCCCTTCAATCCACAATCAATCACTGTGAGTATACTCGATCCCTTTTTGCTTTTAGCACTTTTGGGTGTTACATACGTTACCTATCAAATCACAATCAAACACAAACTATTTGAACGCTAACCAAAATGCATGTGCTACTTGACTAAATGAATGCTGTTTATTATGTTTACACGTGGAGTGCTATCTACCTGCCTTAGCAACATAGTACTATAGTTTGGACTCAGCACCCGTTCACACGGGGGTTGTTAAGGACAATTACTTGCATGGATTACGGTGGTAATCATGTATTGCGAACCGTCTCGGACGGTCAACCCGCAGTCGTTGGTATCGATGGTTCCATGTCGATAATTAACATGCATCGTTTTCCTCTGTGTACATGCCTGGTTATGCGTAAACTATTCGAACTCTATATGCTATTATCAAACTTGTGTGCTCACCTTTACATTATATGTATTGACTTTATTTTAACGTATGTGACAGGTGCATAAGTTGCTAGGATGCTTAGGCGCATGGTGATGAAATCGAGGCTAGCGAGTCTAGAAACAATAAACAATTGTCTGTAATAATAATTGAATCTGAGTTGTCGGAACGGAATTATTTGCCTCGTTGCTTTCTATGATAACTTGTTATTTATTTGGGACACGGTATGGGACGTGTCATTTAAACTGAATTTATATAATAGTTGTTGTGGAAACTTCTGGACAATCTCTTTCGCTCAGTGTCGCGCCCCGATGATTCCGCCATCGGTTGGGGTGTGACATCTTGATACTTGATACTTGATACTTGAGAAACTATGATTCTTGACTCTTGAAACTTATTTGGTGCCTGACTCTTGAGACTCGTGAAACTTGATTCTTGGTTAAGCGAGAAACTGGAGTCTTGTCACTGGCGGAATCTATAAAGCTTTTGTGTTTATGATGTAATCTATTTATTCTTTTACCCATACTATACGCAAAGCAACGCTTAATCTAATTCGCAAATCGAATCAAAGACGGAAATGCGAAAAGGTGTTGGATTGGCCAAGTGGCAATCCGATCAGATGACCACTCGATCGGATGACCACCCAGTCGGGTGACCACCCGATCAGGTGACCACCCGATCGGGTGACCACTCGATCGACCGGCCACCCTATTCGCGCTGCACCTCCTTAGCCTTCTCCCACACTATAAATAGGCATGTCACATCACTTTATTCCCTGATGTGACAGCCCTGCTCGACCAGACACGCGCACACGTCATTTCTTCATTTTCTCATCGATTTCGGTACGTTTCAGGCTAGATCCTTGTACTTTCTTGATCTACACTCCATTCTCTACGTGATTCTCACTTGAAATCACACTTTTCACCGTGAAATCTCTTAGATCTGAGTTCTTGAGGGTGATGTCATCAGGGTGGTTTGTACAAACTACTATGTGACGTCATTTCCGACAGGATCTAGCTCGGATCTAAGGCATTTCATGCGTTTTCGCACTAAATCTAAGCTAAATCAAGACTTTTTCATATAAAACTTGAGTTATCTTATTCTTTTCTTCAAAACTTTTACTTAATTTGGTGGAAGCCGGGTCTAAATGGACTATAGACTTGATAAGTAGTCTAAAGTGGGCTTGGATCTGAGTTATTACCGGTGAAGACGAGCATGGAACGGATCCCGACATAAACTCGTCAGAGGCAGACGATTGATCGGACATGGGTGATTCCCACCCGATCAGAATGCATGTGTGCTGAAGAGTTTACCGTTGTCTCAATACGTGTCGTACCGTCACCAATAATCTAGGAACTTAGAAATTGTACAAAAGGGTAAACATAACAAGGATCGCTCGATCGAGTGGCAATCCGATCGGATAGCTGTCCGATCGGACAGCCACCCGATCAGGTGATACTTGTCCTTTAATCTTGAAACTTTGAAACTTTTCATCACTTAGAAACTTTTTCAGAAACTTGGGAACCTTGGAACCTTGATCGAGTGGCAACCCGATCGGACAGCCGCCCGATCGAGCAGCCACCTGATTGAGATGACCAAGACACTAAAGACAGAAACTTGAAACCTGGGACCCCTGATCGAATGGCAACCCGATCGGACAGCCACCCGATCGAGCAGCCACCCGATCAGAGGAACCAGTATACTAAAGCACTAAGACACTTGAACCGAGTGACCACCCGATCGGACAGCCATCTGATCGGGCAGCCCCTCGTTCAACTCACACTAAGTCACCCGAATCGACTGGCAATCCGATCGGACAACCATCCGATCCAGTGACTGACCTGACACTTTGCGTAATCTCGTTATCCTGCCCGACTCTTATCCGTTATAATCTAAGCAGGCTAATTATAAAAGAGCTCCCTTTGATCCAATAGCAGTCTATACTGTTAAGCAATCATTATGAGTATACTCGACCCCATTTTTCTTTAAACTTTTGGGGTGCAACATGTATTCTATGAAACTTAAACTTGAGTCTCTTGAAACTTGAACTCTATCCTATGTGTACATGAAACTTGTGATTCTTGATTCTTTGTGTTATGTGACGTTTAATCCAGAGTGTGTAGTTCCGCCTTAACAATAGTAGCGCTATAGGAGATGCACCTCTCCCATTACTATCGGGGGGTATTGTTAGGAGGATTCTAGTTTACCTTGAGTCTTGGGTAAACACTAAAGCATCGGGATACTTGGGCTATCACGGCGTGGACTGCGACACTAGCACGGCTGAAACTATTTTTATTGCTTACATTGTGGATATGAGTTGTTTTTAATCTATTGTTCTATTATCAAACTTGTATACTCGCCAATACTTTTGTATTGATATCTTAATACATGTTGCAGGCTAATAGGTTGCTTTGGAATGCATGGAAATCAAGCTAGGAGATGCTTAGAAACGTCGCCTAGTTAATTTAGACACTTTGGAATATTCGAAACAATGTTGTTATGTTTGATGCTTGATATTTGTGATGGTTGTGTTAGAAAATTACTATGAAATTTATTTAATGTCTATCGAAATATTTAGTGTTATGGAATTCTCATGAGCAATCTGAACGCTTAGTGATCGCACCCCGATGTTTCCGCCATCGGTTGGAGTGTGACGGACTGAGCATTAAGAATTATCTCTCAACTTTCCTCATCTCGGACGATCTCAGACCCATTCCGGACAAAAGGTATAAGATTCCGGACTACAAAGAAGCATCACGAATGATCTTGGACTTGAGATGAGATCACCATCTCAGATGATCTCGGATGGAATGACTATGTCATTCCGGATGAAAAGGTCCATTCGAGATGAACTCTCATCATTCCGGACTTTGACCTGTGTTGACTTGAACCTTTTCTGACCTGGTCCTTTGAACTACTTATCTGGACTACTCTTTGAACCTTCTTCTTGACATGTTGGCTGATATTTGAACTATTTGACGTGTTTGTTGACCCGTCAGTAATTCAAATATAAGTTAACTTTCTTTTTCTAAAAGAATCTAACATTTGTCGTTTAGTGCAGAAAATGGCTGGTGTTATGATGCAGGAGAAGAACCAACGGCAGCTATGAATTTCACAATCAAGCGGGCTATCTGTCAGATCCTCCAGCAGAACACGTTGAGTTATTTGGATCTCTCATTCAGGGTCTAAACAACTGTCCCCTCACTCATGCCTTACGAGCAGAACCAGTTATATGCAACAGCTGCATCTTCACTTTCTGGAACACAGCAAAAATCAACCGACAAGGTGTTGGTTCAATCGAAGCGACCGTTCAAAAGACGAAGATCATTGTGACCGAGGTAATAGTGCGAGAAGTCTTAAGACTGGGAGATCAACCACACCATTCTACGTCTTATGATCAAACTAGAGTTATTGCTGCACTTCGAAGGATGAGCTATGAATGGGGTTATCCAACAGTTCTGAAGAAATTGTTTCCACCATACTGGAGGTTGTTAGTACACTTTTTCCTACAATGCATCGCAGAAAACAAAGGCGGATTTGATCAAATCAACAAGACACAAACTTCTGCAATTGTGGCATTGGTGAATGGATGGGATTTCAATTTTCTGCTTTTATCTTTGATAATATGAAAAAGATGCTCGAAGATCCGAAGAAGAGTATATTCATGCTGTATCCAAGGTTTATTCAGATGATTCTTGATGACCGATACCTAGCGTTGGTCAAGGGCCCAAACTTCATCAATCTTAAGCCGATGGGGCCAAGTTGCTTTGAGAATGCATGTAGGAACAAGAGAGCTAAACATCACAATTTTGAGGGAAGATTAGCTCTTGAAAAACATGGAAGATTTGCTGATGTTGTACAAGGGGCTCCTGTTGCCCCAGTTCCTCCAGTTGCCCCTGTTGCTCCAGTTCCACCACCAATCAATGCTCAGATTGCTGAAGAGCATGATGTACAGCTTATGCAACAAGCACAACAGGTGGCTGATGATGAAGATGAGATTTAATTTGTTGATTTTGAATCAGAGACAGACTCTAGTGAAGAAACTGATTCTGAAAGCGAGATGGAGATAGTGATGTCCGATAAGGAAGAGGATACTGTTTGCAAGCCTGTGCCTTTAACAAGTGAGAATTTAGCGGCATTACTTCTAAGTTTACAGGGTGGTGATGGAAACCCTCCATCTGTCTCCACTGCTGATGTTCTAGAAACTGCTGCCACACCGCAAGCTGAAATAGAAGTAGAAGCGACTGCTGATGTTACTGAAGAATCAGCTAAAAAGAAACAAAGAACCGACTCCGCACCTGATGACATTCTTTCTGGCCCATCAACTATCCCTGAGACGACTCCAATCATTGACCCTCAGCCTGATCCACAAACAAAAGATGCATCGAAGAAGACAAGCACAGAGGACCCAGATCTGTATGACTTTAACTGTGATTTTGAAACCACCCCCTCACAGCCAGGCAGTTCAAGTGGTGGTGTTCAATTCGAAGCTGGAAGCTCAAGTGAAGGAGGTGCTACTGAGCATGATGAAGCAGCTTTTCCTTATGCGGCCGAGAAACGACAAATCTTTGAAAGCGACAGTGACTGTGATGAAGATGATCATGTAAAAAGGTTGAAAAGACGTGTGGTCATATTAGAACAGGATGCAGAGCTGAAGAATGCTCAGATTGTATCTCTTCAACAAGACGCTGTGTTAAAAGAAGCCCAGATCTCATCACTACAGTCATAACTCACTAACAGAGATCTTACAATTGATCAGTTGCAAGGTGATGTAGGGATGCTGATGTCCACTATGTATGATCTGAAGGCGAAGTTAGAGAAGACGTTCGGAAATGAGTTTGTTGACAAAGAAGATGAACAATTTTATGTGGGAAGAACTGAACAAACTCCTAAACAGAGAACAGCAGCTCATGTAACAGCTGAAGCAGAACGTGCAACTGCTTTAGAGGCTTATCTGGTTGCTAAGCCAAAGAAAAGAAGCAGCAAGTCAAAGAAAAGGCTAGAGAAAGAGAAACAGAAAGAAAAAGAAAAGCAGGGCGGCAAGAAATTGTTGGTGATGAAGAATCAAGATTTAAATCCTCTTGATGAAAACTTTCAGTTGAAGGATCCCACGAAGAGGCAAGACAGGCTTGTAATGGAATTGGGATCTTCTCATCATGATGAGGTCTGGAATGTGACACTCGAGGTTTTTCCGAACGATCACCTTGTAATATTTTGTGTGTATATATATATTATTAAATGGAAACGTGATTTTTGCATGATATGTGTGATATGTATGTATTATGTATATATTTATATGAGAGCCGAAACCACGACCCGAGACCATGACTCGCAACCGGGCGGTTGCGAGTGGGCCTCTTGGTTTCGAGTGGGCCTTTGGGCCGTAACCGGTTTGGGTCGAAACCCCCAAGCCCAACCCGAAACACCCTATGAATATATATCCCACCTCCTCCTCATTTCCTTCATTTGTTACACCAAACAAACACACACCTCTTCTATTTTCTCTCAACTAAAAACCCCAAGCCAACAACATCCAAACTCTTCCAAACTTTCGGTTCAAGCTCAAGGATCTCGGACAAGGAAACTCGGTCAAGACCAATTCGGACACTCCATCTTCTCGGTTCTCTTTTCTTTGTTTTCGGCTCCTCCTTTCATAACCGGTTAGTGTTATCTTTGTGTATCTTTTGTGTATAAGATTTATGTTGGTTAAATGAACTAGAAGTATTATGCTTGGTTAGAAATACTATGCATGATTTTTAGGAAGATTGTGAAGTTTTGACTATGTGTGTTAAACCCTATGTATGATACTTGCTAACATGCTTAAATGGTTATGGAATAATGGTTTAAGGATGTTTAGGGCCAACCGAGTTATGTTAATGCCACTAAGTGTATGTTTTACTTGTTCTTGCATATTAATCTTGTTAGAAATAGGTGATTTTCGGTCCAAAATGTGTGATTATGTTGGCATGAAAACCCTAGAAAAAAAAACTATGAACTTGATGAACTTGTTGAAGATAGTTTGAAGATTTTAAAATGGTAATGTTTGATCTATTGTTGTATATGGTCAAAATTAGGAAAAGTGTTTGTAGAAACCCTATTGGCTGTTTCCAAATATGGGTCTGATTCCATATGTACAATTTGGACTGTCTTTTCTGCATCATCACGTGTATATGAAAGTGACAGATTACGACTCGCAACGACAGCATTCCGACTCGCAACGGCAGCATTCCGACTCGCAACGACGGCATTACGACTCGAAACCACACGGTTGCGACTCGCAACCAAAGCATGACAAGTCGAAACCACGAGATTTCGACTCGAGACTACGACGGTTGCGACTCGCAACCAACACGTGACAACTCGAGACCACGATTGCGACTCGCAACCATAACGAGACAAGCCGAGACCACCTGGTTGCGACTCGAGACAAGCTGGTTGCGAGTGGGCTGTCCATTTTGGTTATTGGGCCATTCTGTGTTAACTTGGACTATCTGTTAAATGGACTATGTGATGCGGTTGACTGTTTAATTGTTTAGGCCGGCCCAATAACCCAATGACTGTTTACTTATATGCTTGATACGTGCCTATATGTGTTTTACGTGAATGCTTGTGCACCGAACCTGACCTATACCGGTAACCATGTTAGGACGTGGTGACCAACGTGATTGACAAGTAACCTAAACCTACCGAGCAACCCAAGGTGAGTTCACAACTTAAAAGCATGCGTCCCGGTGGTTTGGGACACGAGACTAAAACAATCCTATCCCCTGGTAAAAGGGGATACCATTTACATACCTTCCCTAGTCATTGGGAACAAAACTTACTTTTCCTTCCCGGGTATTGGGAAACCTTTTGGTTAATTACTGTTTATACAGATTGCAACTAACGGCACTAAACGAAACTCTATCACTCAAGTCCCTACTACAGATACCGATTAGTCGCCGGGTTAGGCGAGCGGGTTATTAGTTGATAGCGCTATTTAGGTGTTTACCAGCCTCACACCGTGCCCTGGTTTGGGACGGGCGTGAACTAATGTACTCAGATATTCGTCAATGATGATAGAACATTGACATCGGGGCATCCTGCGGATACGCAACGGTTACCTAGTGTTCGGTATTGGAAAAACAGTTTAGTCGCTAACTTTTGGGGTAGCTCCCCAGGGCATGTATAAACGGATAAATTAACCGGTGAAACAAAGTTTTTGGTAATTAAAACTGGACAACTAGTGAACTCACTCAGCATTATTGTTGACCCCTTACTGCATGCTTTGCAGGTAACCAGTGACGATGGAGCTTGCAGCTTGGGAACGTGTAGTGTCTGTTCACCCTTGTGTTGGGCGTTACCTTATTTTGAATCATGAACTTTGTTTTAAACTACCTTACTTATGCTTCCGCTACTTATTACTGTTTTGAACTTAAAACTTTAAACTCTGAACTTAATATTTGCTAAGCTTATGAATAGTAAGTATTACTTTTGTTAACAACTTAAGTATTCGGTATAATTGGTGGCTGGATCCTGGTCAGTCACGCCCCCGAAGCGGGTGTTATCCGCAGGTGGATTTTGGGGGTGTGACAGATTGGTATCAGAGCCATTGGTTATAGTGAACTTGGTTTTAAAAAGGAAAAATCTTTTTGGAGAAAACCAGACTATAACCCGTGACTCGTAACGACACTACACTCTAAGTGCAAGGCTCGACACTTTTGACCTCATAGCTCGGACCAGTGTTTACTTGTTTGCTTTATGTTCCTGTTATGCTATACGTACTAGTGTGCCTAAACTAGATAGATACACCTCTCTCTTCTATCTCATTCTCGCTACACTACGACATCACACTCATACTATGTTTTCTGGTTATGAAGACAATGAGTGGACGCGGAAGAGGAAACATTAACATGACGCAGGCTCAGTTCACTAACCTGCTCAACACAGTGGCTGCGGCTTTTGCAGCTCACCCTATAGGTAAGCTCGTTGTTTTAGGATGTTTAGATCCTACCGCCACATCGACTTTTCGCCTCTAAACCTATACGCTTCGCTTCTCACGAACAGGTCAGCATGCACCTGCGCAACCACCAGTGTGTACTTTCAAAACTTTCATGGATTGCAAGCCTCTCCCTTTCAACGGCACTGAGGGTGCCATAGGTCTTCTGCATTGGATTGAGAAAATTGAAGCTGTTTTTGCTGTTTGCGAGTGTCCGCCTGCAAATTGGGTGAAATTTGCTACTGCTACGCTTGAAGGAAGCGCGCTTTCTTGGTGGAAGGCGCAGATTCAGATGTTTGGTTTGGAAACTGCAAATGCTACGGCATGGGAGGATTTCAAGGATATGATTAAGGATGAATACTGTCACCGGGATGACATCCACAAGCTTGAGAACGAGTACTATGAACTCAAGATGGTTGGGTCGGAAATTGAAACTTACACCAAGTTGTCCAATGACTATGCTGCTCTTTGCCCGAACATGTCTCGACCAATGTACCGAAGGATCGAACTGTACATCAAGGGTTTGGCTCCAGAGATTCGAAGCCATGTAACTTCAGCCAACCACACTACCATTCAGCCGATTGTTCGACTTGCTCACAAACTTACAGATCAGGCCGTAGAAGAGGGCCGGTTGCCCAAAAGGATTAGTGCCACTGTTGGAACTTCTAGTGACAGCAAGCGTAAGTGGGAAGGAAGTCAAAGCAAGGATGCTAACCCCACTCAGGCCCCAGCACAGCAAAGGAAAACTGAAAACAGCAAAGGCACCCAGCAACAGGGTGGCTACCGGGGAAGCTACCCAAAGTGCAACAAGTGTAACAGACACCACCATGGGACGTGTAACAAGGGCCAGTGTCAGCGATGCCACAAGATGGGGCACGAAGCCAAGGATTGTAGAAGTCAGTTCCCAGCTAGACAGAATCAGCAACAACCCCAACAGCAACAGCAGCAGGGAAACAACCGGGCATGTTTTAAGTGTGGAGCTGAGGGACACTTTAAGAAGGATTGCCCTGAACTGAATCAGAACCGCAACAATAATCAGGGAGCTGGGAACAACAATCAGAACAACAATGCTGGGAATGGTGCTAGAGGAAGAGCTTTCGTGATTGGAGCTGGTGAAGCAAGGAATGACCCCAATGTCGTGGCGGGTAAGTTCCTACTCGATGATCGTTATGTTTCTGTGTTATTTGATTCCGGTGCCGATGCTAGTTATGTATCCCTACGTATTAGTAAGAAGCTTAAGCGTCCGCTTTCGTTACTAAGTTCTCCTCATGTCGTCGAGTTAGCTAATGGTAGAAACATCGAGGCCTCACACGTTGTCAAGGGTTGCAAACTAGAGTTGTCTGGTCAGACATTTAGTATCGACCTTTTCCCTGTTACTCTTGGAAGCTTCGACGTCGTTATTGGTATGGATTGGTTATCCAAGCATCGCGCTGAGATCCTTTGTCAAGAGAAAGCAGTTCGTATTCCTCGCCGTTCTGGCAAACCCCTCATTGTACAAGGTGGCAAAGGCGGAGAAGTCTCAGGCGTTATCTCGTTCTTGAAGGCCCAGAAGTGTTTACGGAAAGGGCACACCGCTATCTTGGCACTTGTTACCAACACGCAGGAAAAGGAAAAGAGGATTGAAGACTTTCCAGTAGTACGCGACTATCCCGAGGTATTTCCTGAGGAATTACCTGGACTCCCTCCCCATCGTCAGGTCGAATTCCAAATCGAGCTAGCTCCCGGAGCAGCGCTTATAGCTCGTGCGCCTTATCGACTAGCCCCCGCAGAATTGAAGGAACTCTCGACGCAACTACAAGAACTATTGGATAAAGGATTTATCCGCCCTAGTTCATCACCCTGGGGAGCACCGGTACTCTTTGTTAAGAAGAAGGATGGCACGTTCCGAATGTGCATTGACTATCGTGAGTTGAACAAGGTTACCATCAAGAATCGTTACCCTCTCCCTCGAATCGACGATTTGTTTGATCAACTGCAAGGATCGAGCTACTACTCTAAGATTGACCTGCGATCCGGCTACCATCAGTTAAGGGTCCGTAACGAAGACATCTCCAAAACTGCATTCAGAACTCGTTATGGTCATTATGAATTCCTCGTTATGCCCTTCGGAATGACCAACGCCCCTGCAGTGTTCATGGATCTTATGAACCGAGTATGCAAACCCTACCTCGACAAATTCGTGATTGTGTTTATAGACGACATCTTGATCTACTCGAAAAGTCAGGAAGAGCATGAACAACACCTACGCCTTATCCTCGAACTCCTTCGCAATGAGCAACTGTATGCCAAGTTCTCGAAATGCGACTTCTGGCTTCGAGAAGTCCATTTCCTTGGGCACGTGGTTAACAAGGACGGAATCCACGTCGACCCTGCAAAGATCGACTCTATAAAGAATTGGCCTACCCCTAAGACTCCCACTGAAGTTCGCCAATTCTTAGGATTGGCAGGTTACTACCGCAGATTTATTCAGGGATTCTCTAAGATTGCACAACCTCTCACGACACTCACTCAGAAAGGCATCACCTACAAGTGGAATGAAGCACAGGAATCTGCTTTTCAGAGGCTTAAGGATAACCTCTGCAGTGCTCCTATTCTCTCGTTACCTGAAGGAACGGACGACTTTGTGGTTTACTGCGATGCGTCTATTCATGGGCTCGGTTGCGTGTTGATGCAACGCGAGAAAGTTATTGCTTACGCCTCTCGACAACTTAAGACACATGAAAGGAACTACACAACGCATGATTTGGAACTGGGAGCGGTAATATTTGCGCTTAAGATATGGAGACATTACCTGTACGGTACCAAGTGCACCATTTACACCGATCACAGGAGTCTCGAGCATATCTTCAAGCAGAAGGAGTTAAACATGCGACAACGTCGATGGGTCGAACTTCTGAATGATTATGAATGCGCCATCAAGTACCATCCGGGCAAGGCCAATGTCGTGGCAGACGCCCTCAGCCGAAAGGACACTATACCACGGCGCGTGCGAGCATTACAACTTACCATCCAGTCTAGTCTCCCTACCCAGATTCGAAATGCTCAGATTGAAGCTCTGAAACCGGAAAACATCAGGGCTGAGTCCCTGCGAGGATCAAGACAACAGCTAGAACAGAAAGAGGACGGCGCCTACTATGTGGCAGGGCGCATTTGGGTCCCACTTTACGGAGACCTACGAGAGCTTGTGATGGACGAAGCCCATAAGTCCCGTTATTCAGTACATCCTGGTGCAGATAAGATGTACCACGACTTGAAAACCACATACTGGTGGCCTGGCATGAAAGCCCACATAGCAACCTATGTTGGCAAATGTTTGACCTGTGCAAGAGTCAAGATCGAGTATCAGAAACCAGCAGGCCTACTACAGCAACCCGAAATCCCGAAATGGAAATGGGAACAGATTTCCATGGATTTTGTTACAGGGCTACCTAGATCTCAACGCGGGAATGATACTATTTGGGTGATAGTAGATCGTTTGACTAAGTCTGCACACTTTCTGGCCATTAAGGAAACAGACAAGTTTTCTACCTTGGCAGAAATCTATTTAAAGGAAGTAGTCTCCAGGCACGGGGTGCCAACTTCTATTATTTCCGATCGAGACGCTCGTTTTACTTCCGAATTGTGGCAAGCTATGCACAAATCCTTTGGCTCACGTTTGGACATGAGCACCGCTTATCATCCGCAAACGGATGGGCAGTCTGAACGCACCATCCAAACCCTGGAAGACATGCTTAGAGCATGTGTGATCGATTTTGGCAAGAACTGGGAGAAGCATCTACCGTTGGTGGAATTCTCCTACAACAACAGCTACCACACCAGTATTCAGGCGGCACCTTTTGAGGCATTGTACGGTCGTAAATGCCGATCACCTCTTTGCTGGGCGGAAATAGGTGACAGTCAACTCACAGGCCCAGAACTAGTGGTAGACACAACAGAAAAGATTTCCCAGATCAGTCAACGCATGGCGGCAGCTCGTGACCGTCAGAAAAGCTACGCTGACAAGCGTAAGAGACCGTTAGAATTCCAGGTCGGGGACCGGGTTCTACTTAAAGTCTCACCCTGGAAGGGTGTGGTCCGTTTCGGTAAACGGGGCAAGCTGAATCCAAGATATGTTGGACCATTCGAAATTACCGAGAAGATCGGTAAGGTTGCTTATAGATTAAACCTGCCTGCAGAGCTGAGTGCAGTGCACAACGTTTTTCACGTATCTAACCTGAAGAAGTGTTTGTCGGATGAGACACTTGTAATTCCTTTTAAGGAACTGACGATTGATGAACAGCTACACTTTACTGAGGAACCGATTGAGATCATGGATCGAGAGATCAAAACCCTCAAACGTAGCCAGATACCCCTTGTACGAGTTCGTTGGAACTCACGGCGCGGCCCAGAGTTTACCTGGGAGCGGGAGGACCAGATGAAGTCCAAGTATCCCCAGTTATTCCCAAACGAAAACCCCAGCACTGAAGCTACAGCCGAATTTCGGGACGAAATTCCAAACTAACGGGGGGATGATGTGACACCCCGTTGAAACACGCTAGCTTGGCAGTGGCTGCTTCAACTTTCGGGACGAAAGTTCTTAAAACTTGGGGATAATGTGACACTCGAGGTTTTTCCGAACGATCACCTTGTAATATTTTGTGTGTATATATATATTATTAAATGGAAACGTGATTTTTGCATGATATGTGTGATATGTATGTATTATGTATATATTTATATGAGAGCCGAAACCACGACCCGAGACCATGACTCGCAACCGGGCGGTTGCGAGTGGGCCTCTTGGTTTCGAGTGGGCCTTTGGGCCGTAACCGGTTTGGGTCGAAACCCCCAAGCCCAACCCGAAACACCCTATGAATATATATCCCACCTCCTCCTCATTTCCTTCATTTGTTACACCAAACAAACACACACCTCTTCTATTTTCTCTCAACTAAAAACCCCAAGCCAACAACATCCAAACTCTTCCAAACTTTCGGTTCAAGCTCAAGGATCTCGGACAAGGAAACTCGGTCAAGACCAATTCGGACACTCCATCTTCTCGGTTCTCTTTTCTTTGTTTTCGGCTCCTCCTTTCATAACCGGTTAGTGTTATCTTTGTGTATCTTTTGTGTATAAGATTTATGTTGGTTAAATGAACTAGAAGTATTATGCTTGGTTAGAAATACTATGCATGATTTTTAGGAAGATTGTGAAGTTTTGACTATGTGTGTTAAACCCTATGTATGATACTTGCTAACATGCTTAAATGGTTATGGAATAATGGTTTAAGGATGTTTAGGGCCAACCGAGTTATGTTAATGCCACTAAGTGTATGTTTTACTTGTTCTTGCATATTAATCTTGTTAGAAATAGGTGATTTTCGGTCCAAAATGTGTGATTATGTTGGCATGAAAACCCTAGAAAAAAAAACTATGAACTTGATGAACTTGTTGAAGATAGTTTGAAGATTTTAAAATGGTAATGTTTGATCTATTGTTGTATATGGTCAAAATTAGGAAAAGTGTTTGTAGAAACCCTATTGGCTGTTTCCAAATATGGGTCTGATTCCATATGTACAATTTGGACTGTCTTTTCTGCATCATCACGTGTATATGAAAGTGACAGATTACGACTCGCAACGACAGCATTCCGACTCGCAACGGAAGCATTCCGACTCGCAACGACGGCATTACGACTCGAAACCACACGGTTGCGACTCGCAACCAAAGCATGACAAGTCGAAACCACGAGATTTCGACTCGAGACTACGACGGTTGCGACTCGCAACCAACACGTGACAACTCGAGACCACGATTGCGACTCGCAACCATAACGAGACAAGCCGAGACCACCTGGTTGCGACTCGAGACAAGCTGGTTGCGAGTGGGCTGTCCATTTTGGTTATTGGGCCATTCTGTGTTAACTTGGACTATCTGTTAAATGGACTATGTGATGCGGTTGACTGTTTAATTGTTTAGGCCGGCCCAATAACCCAATGACTGTTTACTTATATGCTTGATACGTGCCTATATGTGTTTTACGTGAATGCTTGTGCACCGAACCTGACCTATACCGGTAACCATGTTAGGACGTGGTGACCAACGTGATTGACAAGTAACCTAAACCTACCGAGCAACCCAAGGTGAGTTCACAACTTAAAAGCATGCGTCCCGGTGGTTTGGGACACGAGACTAAAACAATCCTATCCCCTGGTAAAAGGGGATACCATTTACATACCTTCCCTAGTCATTGGGAACAAAACTTACTTTTCCTTCCCGGGTATTGGGAAACCTTTTGGTTAATTACTGTTTATACAGATTGCAACTAACGGCACTAAACGAAACTCTATCACTCAAGTCCCTACTACAGATACCGATTAGTCGTCGGGTTAGGCGAGCGGGTTATTAGTTGATAGCGCTATTTAGGTGTTTACCAGCCTCACACCGTGCCCTGGTTTGGGACGGGCGTGAACTAATGTACTCAGATATTCGTCAATGATGATAGAACATTGACATCGGGGCATCCTGCGGATACGCAACGGTTACCTAGTGTTCGGTATTGGAAAAACAGTTTAGTCGCTAACTTTTGGGGTAGCTCCCCAGGGCATGTATAAACGGATAAATTAACCGGTGAAACAAAGTTTTTGGTAATTAAAACTGGACAACTAGTGAACTCACTCAGCATTATTGTTGACCCCTTACTGCATGCTTTGCAGGTAACCAGTGACGATGGAGCTTGCAGCTTGGGAACGTGTAGTGTCTGTTCACCCTTGTGTTGGGCGTTACCTTATTTTGAATCATGAACTTTGTTTTAAACTACCTTACTTATGCTTCCGCTACTTATTACTGTTTTGAACTTAAAACTTTAAACTCTGAACTTAATATTTGCTAAGCTTATGAATAGTAAGTATTACTTTTGTTAACAACTTAAGTATTCGGTATAATTGGTGGCTGGATCCTGGTCAGTCACGCCCCCGAAGCGGGTGTTATCCGCAGGTGGATTTTGGGGGTGTGACATGGAACAAATCCGAAGTTGCATGTTGGAGGTATGAGCATGACAAGCAGATGTGGCTGATTACACGCAAAAGTGGTCACAGAGAATATTATGCTAAGGAAAGTCAATTTGAGTCTTGGACGAAGATTGATTTGAAGAGCCTTCTGCGTGCTCCCTTTTATGATCCAGATCTAAATCGAAGAGATAGAGGTTGGGCATTCCACTCTAGACTTGAAAGAAAAGTGAAAAGCAACTTTGCCACAATGAAGACTGCTGAGACAACTATCAGAAGAAATGCAGGTGTTCGTGACCCTCACACCAAGCGCACTGTCAAATCCGTGATCTGGCCAGCTACCGACAAAGAGAAGATCATTCCAATTGCAAAGAAGTTTGAAAGATGAATTTTGAGAAACTTCAAGTTCTGGGCCTATGATCCTAAAATGGTCGAAGCTGCTATTGTCCTTGAAGAGCAATCCATCAGGATCCCGAATTCATATGACCTGATGAGTTTTCATGAAGAAGATATCATGGTTCTTAAGAATTATCAAATCCAGACCAATGAGAAATATGAAGAGTGTGCAAAGGCCTGGACAAGCGCTGCTGCTAACATTCTGATGAATCGTTTGTTTGCTCCAGAAGAAGAACAAGGTGGTCCTCAGGTCTGATGCAACTATTAATCCAGTAAACCTAGGGGGAGATTGTTAGGCCCTTGAAGGTTTATGGATAAGTAGTTTAGTGGATTAGAAAGAATTTTGGGTTAATGATGTAATTTGGGCTTTTTAGGTAAGTTGGGCCTAGGGTTTAGGGAGCCTCCTCCCTAACCACTTACTATAAATAGAATGTTATGTCATAGGTGCATGGTTGGTGGTTTTTGAGACAAATCTTGTATTAGACAACAACTAGGTTGTATGCAAGGTTGAATCATTGAATCAAAGAATCCTTCTTTCATCTCTTTTGTTTCTTTGCAACTTGTTTGTGTGATTCCGCCACCTTACGAGTTGTGCGATATCATTGTGATCTCGGTTTTGGGACTTATAATTCATCGGTTGTAGATGATAGAATGAATGAGCTAAAAGAGAGCCTTATCCAAGAAAAAGATAAGGCCAAGGAAAAGAAGGCTTGGTCATACGACATGTTTATGGCATGTAAACCTCCGATTTATAACGAAGAGGTAGATCCGTTTGCTTGTTAAAGGTGGATAAGCGACATGGAAGGTGTCTTTGAATGAACCCATTGTGATGTGAGTGATTTCATGGCTTATGTAACCGGCCAATTGAAAGGTCAAGCAAAAGATTGTTGGGATAAACTCAAGAACGAGCAAGGGGTTGAAGCTACACAAACATTTAAGTCACCCCACACCTCCTCCCATTTTTGCATGTAAGTCTCTTTTCTCATAACTTAAATCCGTTTAACTTTTTGGTTTTAGTTAATAATCAACTGTGTTTGGATTTTAGTTTGTGAATGTCTATTTCTCTTATAGGTTTTAATTGACGTGTAAGAGATTTGGATTACAAATTAAGGTAGAACTAGGATTGCGACCCCCCGCAATGCGGCGGGGATTCTTTAGTTATAACTAAGTCGATCTAGGACCCGCACGTTATGTTAAACCTATCAAACGGGAAAAAAATAGACGATGGAAAACATTCACCCACACACACACGTTGCATCGTGTTAACTCGCAAAATTTAGAACGAAACATAAAAATGTTAAGCCAAAGACACGTTGCGATGTGTTAAATCACAAAATTTAGAACCAAGTATAAAGCGAAAAATTTGTGGAAAATGAAAACTGTAAATGACCAAAGTTGAAAGTAAAAAAAGTTATAAGGATAGATTGCAGAAGATAAAAAGTTTTGAGTTAAAAGTAAAAAAAAAATAGTTTTAGGTTAAAAGTAATTTATTAAATACTTTTGGGTGAAAAGTAAATAAAAATCATTTTTTTTGGAAAACTCCCAAAGCCAACGTTACGACAACCATATGCATATCCATTTTTTCTTTAGAAAACCCCCAAAGCACACCTCGCATTGCAGCGGGGCGTAAAACGGTGTCAAATAGTACTAATGTCACACAACCGTCATCGACCACCAACACTGACTCGACCTAAGATATGTGTGTTGCGACGAACCTGTCAAACATGGAAAAATAGAGGCAAAAACGTTGAACCACACATGCACGTTGCGTCATATTAACACAAAAAATTTAGAAATATACGTAAAACGAAAATTTGCGGAAGATGAAAAGTATAAGTGACAAAAGTTGTGAAGTTAAATTGCAAATAATGAAAAGTTTTGGGTTAAAGTTAAAAAACAAATTATATAGGGTTAAAATTGCAAAAGGTAAAAACCTTTGGGTTAAAAGTAAAAAATCAAGTTTTTTTTTTGAAAAATGTGCAAAGCACAATGTAGAACTTGTTATGCACAATAACTTTGCTAATTTATAGTATATATAATATAATTTTCTTGGATGTCTAATTATCTTTTGGTTCAATTGACGTGTACGAGATTTGAATTACAAATTGAGGTAGAATTTTCTTGGATGTCTAATTATCTTTTGGTTCAATATAGATTCCCAAATAGTCATTGTAAATAGTTTTGTGTTGGATCTGTAAACAATGATCGAACTTACTTTTTGGTTAAAATAAGTTATTCCGTGTTAATCGTAACCGTAATCGTAACCGAATTTATATTCTGTTATTCGGTTCGGTTAGCCACTTTTTCGATCCAACTTTCAATTACCACTAAAAGTAGAGGGGGCAATCTTGACCCAAAGTCTTCCAAGCGGGTCAGTTTGGGTTGCTTTTAAAATTATATGGGTTGGTTTGGGTAAGATATTTTAACTAAATGGGTCATAATGGGTCACTTCAAATTCCATCTTGTTATTTTCGGGTCAAAACGGGTCGACAACATTAAAGAATTGGGTCAATGTGGGTTAGTGTCTTAAAGAAATAGGGTAGATTTTGGGTCGGAATGGGTTTCGAGCCGGCACAAGTATCCGCACGAGACGGGTTACGGCATGAAAGGGATTTTGGATCGGAACGGGTTCAGTTCAAATTGAGTTTCGGGTCGAGACGGGTTTCGGCACGACGCAAGTTATAGATCGGAACGGGGCCGGTCCGGGTCGGGTTTCGGGCCGACACGGGTCTCTGCATGTGACGGGTTTCGGATTGCAACGGGTTTTGGGCCGACACGAGTTTCCGCACGAGACGAGTTTCGGGTCGGGATGAGTTTCGTACCCTTTCGACCCGTACCGTACCGTTTCGACGCGTACCGTTTCGACCGGTACCATTTCGAATAGTACCGTTTCGACGTGTACCGTTTCGACGTGTACCGTTTCGACGTGAACCGTTTCGACGCGAACCGTTTCGACGCGAACCGTTTCGACCCGAACCGTTTCGACCTGTACCGTTTCGACCAGTATCGTTTCGACCCGTACCGTTTCGACGCGAACCGTTTCGACCCGTACCCCGTACCGTTTCGATCCGTACCGTTTTGACACGTACCGTTTCGAATCGTACCGTTTCGACGCGTAGCGTTTCGACGCGAACCGTTTCGACTCAAACCGTTTCGACGCGTAACGTTTCGACGCGTACCGTTTCGACGCGAACCGTTTCGACCCGTACCGTTTCGACCAGTACCGTTTCGACCCGTACCGTTTCGACGCCAACCGTTTCGACCCGTACCCCGTACCGTTTCGATCCGTACCGTTTTGACACGTACCGTTTCGAATCGTACCGTTTCGACGCGTACCGTTTCAACGCGAACCGTTTCGACTCAAACCGTTTCGACGCGTAACGTTTCGACGCGTACCGTTTCGACCCGTACCGTTTCGACGCGAACCGTTTCGACGCTTACCGTTTCATAAGAGCCCTGACCTTAAATGGCATACCAAGCATTAGTTTATAAGAGATACGAAATGGTAATAAAATGTTTACAGAACTGAGAGTTTAAAATTTAATAATCCTTGAGTTACTCAATCATCGACTTAAACACATAAAATCATACAACTCGATCGTCAACTATAACATACTAATCTCTTGCTAATAAATTCAAGATTCAAATAATAAGCTACACAGTTACTATTAAAATAAATATGATAGTTAATAAAACATTTTTTAACCAACCCCACCCGACCCGACCCGACCCGAAACCCGTTCTGACCCGAACCCGTTCTGACCCGAACCCGTTCCGACCCGAACCCGTTTTGACCCGAACCCGTTTCGACCCGAACCGAAACAACCCTTTTTTTAATTGACCCGTTTCGACCCGAACCCGTTTCGACCCGAACCCGTTTTGACCCATGACCCAACCCGACCCGACCCGACCCGTTTGCCAGGTGCAACTAAAAGTAAAAAAAAAAAATCAAATTAAACGTTAATAGAATTAATATAACACCTCTATATATCGATTCACTGTTTATTCCTATTTTATGGAATCAAACGAAGTACTCAAAATTAATAAAGAGATGATACATAGATTGTTGTTCTTAAACCCGCTCAACACGCAAATAATATTTAGCATTTATTAAATTAATTAAATTAAATTAATTAAATAAAAGAATAAAAATGAAGGTTTGTATGAGTCAAAGCTGTACTGGCAAGCAGATAAGTCGTCTTCCGTACCCCAATGGTGACACGACCTCCTTTGACGCGTGTCATCAGAAAACGCGTTTTTCTTCCTTCCCACTCTATTTATCAACAACCTCCACCCCTCCCTTCTACTCCCATTTCATTCCATTCACCCCCAAATGCATTCAAAATAAACCTTATCATTATTATTCTCATCACATCAACTTCCAGAACAATCCATCAATGGCTTCCTTCGACAATTTGGCCCCATGGAACTTCAGATCCCTCATAACCGATCCATTTTACCCCGACACATCATTCGCCAGAGAAACCGACTCCGCCCTAACCCTTGCTTTACAGCAATCACTCTTCAATCAACCCATTTCCGACAACTCTTTTTTACTCAATCCCAGTGATTATTGCAGTCCTACTCCTTCAACTGTAACCGGATCCGGATCTGGATCCGATCCCGAAACACCTGGATCCAAACTTCATTCTCATTCTAACCGTCTAGGTGTTACGATGGGTAAAACGGCGACCAAGAGGAAGTCACGTGCGAGGTCACGTGCTACCACTACGTTTATTCAGACGGATCCGACCAACTTTAGGCGTATGGTGCAGGAAGTGACTGGAGTCAAGTTAGCTGACGGGAAGTTGCCGGATTTTACGGTGTTGAAGCCGGAGCCGCTCCGGCAGCCGTTGGTTAATAAGTTGCAAGGGTTGTTGCCGACGTTGGACACGTCAGCTTACTTGCTTGATGTTCAGAATAATAATACGCGACGGATTCCGGTTTCTGGTACTTTTCCGGCGAGGAGTCACGTGACGGAGAATGGTGGTCACGTGACGGAGAACGGTGGAGTTGGAGTTGATTTTTATTCGTGTTCTAGTTTTCCGACGCTTGAGTCGTCGATTTAAATGTAGTTTTGGTGTTTTTTGTTATTGTTTTGTTTTAGGGATTTTGTTTTTTTTTATTTTATAAATTATAAATATTTTAAAGGAAAGTGAACTTTTCTGATTAAAAGTTGAATGAGATCGTGAAAAGTGGTATGAAACGTAAATGGTTAAAAGATAATTAATTGATTAGATTCTGTTAATAATATTCCGTTCATTTAAGGCTAGGTTGGTTTAGGATAAAACCTGTGTTATATCAGCGCCAAGTAGACGATATATAAGTGGGTGTTTTATTGTTAACTTACACGGCCTAGAATAACGTTTTCTGTATTGCTCTTTTTTAACTTTATTAAAAAAATAATAATAAATTCAAATCTGACTGGTTTATGCACGTGCTTCTCATGACTTACTTCTTCTAATGCCTGCTATCGGTTTGGCGGAGGCCAAGAATAGACACCCTTCTTGGCGAAGACAGGGTTGTGTAAGAAGTGCCACCTAGCTAAGATGGTTGGGGGCAACGGGAACGTTGCCCCACACCATCCGATCCAACAAGATGATCGTCTTTAAAAAAATAACTAAATGGTGTATAGACTTTTTAACGCTATACATGTTTTAACTTTTTACATTTTAATTAATTAAAGCCAAGATATTTTCTTTAGAGAAGTTAAAAGGCAATATATAAATGTTTTGATACTAGTAGATGCCCCGTCCGCGTTGCGGGGCGTTGGCCGAATAATGAATGAGTGTTAGGCAGCTCATTGATACGAAAAATAATTAAATCGAGTCAACCAATTAAAACAAAACATTTTTATAGTTTTGATAAAAAAAAAAAAACTAAAACAATGACAATGTTGTAATTTTTAACTGAGGAAAAGTTGTATTTTTTTTTTTACTGGGTTAAATCGTAATTTTCTAAAAGTTAAAGTGATGGTAGTAAATTTGAATCAGGGGCAAAATTGTAAATTTTCACAGGGGCAAATTCCTAATTTTTAACTTGGGGGTAACAGCGTAATATAAATTTAAATTAAGGGCACAATCATAATTTTAAGTTAGAAGCAAAACCACAATTTTATTTTGAACCGAGGGCAAAATCGTAATTTTGAGTTGGGGGCAAAAGCATAATTTTATTTTAAACTGGGGAAAAAACGTAATTTTGAACTGAGAGCGAAATTATAATTTTTTAAATGGGGAAAAATCACATTTTTAAACAGAGGGCAAGATCGTAATTTTAGCTGGGGGCAAAAACAAAATTTTATTTTTAACTGCGGGCGAAAAGGTAATTCTGAGTTGAGTGGAAAACCACAATTTTATTTTGAATGGAAGGAAAAATCGTAATTTTGAGCTGGGGACAAAATCGTAATTTATTTTTAGCTGTGGGCAAAACCTTAGTTTTAAAGAGGGGCAAAAACGTAATTTTAGAATGGATATAAATTAATAAACTGGTTGGTCCAATGGGGGAGTGCTAGGCAAAATCGTAATTTTGAATTTAGGGCAAGATCGTAATTTTAAGATGGAGACAAAAAGTATAATTTTATTTTGAGCTGGTGGCAAAAACGTAATTTTAAAATGAATGTAAAACAAAAAACAGGTTGGCCTAATGGGGAGTGCCAAGCAGCTGCCTGGCACTATTCCTCCAGCTTGAAATTGTATATATGTGCCTGGCACTATTCCCCCAGCTTGAAATTGTATATATGTTAATAATAATAATAATAATTCAATGAAAGCCAGGTATTTTCTTTTTGATAAGTTTAAAGTCATTGATGTACCTTTTTCTCACAAAAACTTGAGGCGGGATTCCCTATTAAGAATACTTTTTCTATTCACATGACTAAACGTACCCTTTCTATTTCTATTTATTATTTGTTACATCTTCTCATCTCACAAACTTGAGTTTGTGGTCTATTATTTTTTACACTTGGTATTCACATGTTTCTTCTTTCTAATTTTCTCTATACATACATAAATATATACAAAGAGAGAATCAGTGAAAAATGATGTGAAAATAAAATTTACAAGGTACAAGAATAGTGGAAACCTTATTTTTCCTCTCACAAGGAAGGGTGTAACAAGTAAATAGGATGGTGTATTTAGACATACCCGAAAATAATTGTAAGAGCATGATTTATAGAGTTGACCTCTTGAATTGCGTGACAAATCACATTCGTCATACTATCTTGATTACTAGGATAATGTCATACTTTTCTTTTTCTTTGAATGGTCAACTAAATCACCGGATAATCATACTGGAATGCACTCAATCGAGCAAATGGATTCGCTCATCCATAACGGTCAGAGTTGGATGCATACTCGAGCCACCACTTCCGGGGAAAACACGTCTGCCCGAAGGCCCACTGCAGTAAAACTCGGTTCGGCTTGGTTTCGAATTGTCGACATCCAGAGATGTCTAGTTCTAAACTTTATTGCCACCAATGTCTCTCACATTAATGCTAGTGGAGTTGAACTTAGAACCTCAAGGAAAGAAAACAAAGGTTAATAACTAGACCAACTTGTCAGGAATAGACCATGCCATACTATCTTGATTACTTAGACCATAGATGTCAAACTAACTAACCTCTTGTCATACAATTTTCTTTTTATAAATTATAAATATATTGATTGCTTATATCATACTATCTTGATGGTGTGGCTAGTGAAAAATTGATAAGCATGATGTAGTAGGATGTGTATACATGGTTAGTAGTTAGTAAGTATATGTAAAATTGTAATGTGAAACACGTTTTCTAACCTTACTAGTAAAAAAAATAACAAACATGATGTTACTAATTAGTAAGTACATGTGAAGTTGTAAGAATCTAGATGTGTATATATGCAGTGGCGGCTTTCATGGTGTGCGGAAGGACCTCCGCATAAGGCTCGTGATTTCTAGGGGCACCTGATTAAAAAAAAAATCTGATATATATATGTTACTTTTTTTAAATAGTAAACACATATCAATTCAAATATAAGTCCATTTACAAATCATTTTTTATAATTTAGAATTTAGCTCACTTGGCATTAGATTTATTGAGCCCAATACTAATTTGATTTTTTTAAATAATAATAAAACATTACGGAATCGCATATTTTTTGAAGCTCGAAAAGGGTATGTGAATTCTCAGAGACGCTACTGTATATATGGTTACTGGTTAGTGAGTACAGTCTTTAGCTATGAAATTATTTGAGAGTTTTTTATAATAAACAAATCAATATAATCTTAATTGTTTAAACGATGGATACCTACACCAAGCATGTTGACTATTGCACATTCTTGACTATTAGACATTCTATTTGACAATCTAGCACATAGTATCAAGACTATGAATGACTTGATTATGAGAATCAATAGGATATATACAAGAGCTTGATACTATAATATAATATCTGTTCATGAAATATGTTACGATTTTATAACCAATATTCACCGAGTAAATAGTTTTGTAAAAATAAAAGGTAAACAACATAGCACATGCATACACAAAACCATCACTATAGTTTACTTGATAAAATAAATGAATGAATGAATATAAAAATCAAAAGAGCAGTAGTTGTTAATAGTCATAGTCTCAATTATTTATGAATTTTGTTGACTGAATGGAGGTTGGCAATTTCATTAATTCCAAGCTGATTTCAGCGCACCATGTGTCACTTTGGTTGACTTGTTCCACCCTTCTTACTAAAGCATGACATCATCTTTACGTATTCATCTTCTCAAAGTAGAACTTTCTAAAATATTTCAAAGAATAACACTCTTTTCACCATGAATAACACTTTAGATCCCTCCACTAAACAGTTGGTGTTCGTGTTTTTAGAACATGTGTGGTCTTTAGATCCCTCCACTAAACAGTTGGTGTTCGTGTTTTTAGAACATGTGTGGTGGTGGTGAACCTTAAGCCCTTCTTTTGGC
Source organism: Helianthus annuus (assembly GCF_002127325.2). NCBI lineage: Eukaryota > Viridiplantae > Streptophyta > Magnoliopsida > Asterales > Asteraceae > Helianthus > Helianthus annuus. The sequence goes on from NC_035438.2 coordinate 82,489,273, forward strand.
ATGATCCGACATGTAGCTGTCTAGTCAATAATAAGACATTATAAGATAAATAATATTTTATTAAATAAATTAAAATTACACAAAAATTAAAGAACGCACAATATTAAAATTCGTCTTAATTTTCATCTACGCTTTCGCCGACTCGTCTTCATCTGGGCCTTCGTCATCATCTTCCTCTTTTTATTCACCCTCGTTTGGAATATACGAAACTGCCGATCATGTTGGATCAAATCCATTGCTAACGCGGAATGTGCTGACTCAGAACACATTTGATTCGCATTGCACACTCTTTCATCCATTGTTGCTTGTGGATTTTCATGAACAGCGTCCCGTATATAATTTTGACATATCACGTTTCCTTGTCTCTAATATCATATTATGCATGATTATACAATCATATATAGCGTCTCTCATTTTTTTCTTTGGTCCATGTAGTGTAATATATTTTAGATATATATTTTAAGCCCTTTTTACACTTTTTAGCCAATTTTTAAATTTATAAAACACGATATTTACTAACACTAAACACACATATGGGCAAGTGCACCCATCGTGGACGTAGTATAGTGTTGGTAAGATACCGAGGTCGTCCAAGGACACAAGAGCTTTTAGTACCAGTTTATCCTCAACGTTTAATCAAATCAAAATGTTAGAAAAAGATTTTTAAACTAAGAAAATAAAACTAACTAAATGCTGAAAAATAAAATAAAAATAAAAACAGATAGACAAGATGAATCACTTGGATCCGACTCGTGTGTTAGTATAACCTTTGATTATTTTCACACTTTTGCACTTGTTTAAGAGATTATCTTAGTTATTGTAGTAGGCCCCTCTTTTGAAGGCGACGTTACCCTCAACCCAGTAGTTTGAGTCAGCAACGATACAATCCTAAAGGGTCGGATTATTGAAAGATAATTAATTAAGTTATTAATGCAAATTATGGTAGGCCCCTCTTTTGGAGGTGACGTTACCCTCGACTAAGTAGTCTGAGTCAGCAGGGATACAGTCCTAAATAGCCGGGTTATAGTATTAATAGTAGTTAACTTATGAGGGGATCAAAGAGTTTGGACCCCCGCCATCCAATACCTTTGGGTATTGAAGGAGGTCCTACTAAATTTGACCCAGGTCCCTTGCAGGACCTCTAAACGCTGAACAAGGGCAAGACCCTTACCAAACCGTTCCCTTAACCCCCGACCAGGGAGCCAACATACCTCCATATAGACCGTGGAGATATGAATGGTGAAAATCTTTTATTTTATATAGACAGTAAAATAATGCCAAGACACTACGGACACACGATAAGGAAGAATCACCTTCAACATAAGCAACTAGTTATTAAAGTCATTAATACAAAACCAATTAAGAAGTGCAAAAGATTAAAAATAAAAAGTATTATACTAAACACTTTGTAGGTCCCCCGGAGGTCGAGGTTAAACCTTATCCTTGTTATGTTTAACACTCTAGCAAGTGCGGAATCCAAGCTAGAATGCAAACCGGTAGTTTTTATGAGAACACAATCTACAAAGAGAAAGAGTAGACACACAAGATATCAAAGTTTTCTCTTGTATTTCAGTGGACACGGTTACAGCCCTTGACCAAACTGAAAATGCTCTCTACAAGACTTGGTTCACTCACATACACTCACACACAACTCTATCGGATGTCTTTTTTTCTTTCTATCTGTTCTGTGAAGTGAACCCATATATATACCCATAACAGTTAGACTGGTCGAAGGATCAGATTGACTGCTCGAAAGATGATCTGTCGATCATACAGCTATCGAAGGATCCACATATACCTCGAAGGATGGTATATCCTTCGAGGTCCAACTGCATCCATCGAAGGTTATCTTTCAAGCTCATCGAAGGATATAAACAATCCTTCGATGACATCCTTCGACACAACAAACTTACAATCTATGTGTTAACTGTTTGGCCAAGTCAAACCAGGAGGATGGTTCACTTGGTCAAACTTACATCAAAACACCTATACAGACCAACAAAAGACGTAACCCAGACTAACAAAAGACATCGTTTTGTATCATGACAAAATACAGACAAAGTACAGACATAAGTGCACCAACAAACTCCCCCTTGGCTGTAGCTTTGTCTCGATTTTCGTGTCTTCAAGTCTCTGACGTCCTTTCAAGTCTTCAATGTCGGAGGATCTTCAAGGTCTTCACGTCTTGAAAGCAGAAAGTGTATCAACAAACTCCCCGTTTCATGTAGGAAGTGTGTTGACAAACTCCCTCTTAACATAAGCTCCCCCTTGAGTTATGCTCGTGAAAGACTTGATCCTTATAGCTTGAGATCCTTGTGGTGTTGATGATGGTCAGCGGCAACTCGATCATTTTCATCTTTTGAGGGCCTTCACGTCGTGTCTTCATTCCGAAGCTTGTCATCGACCATGTTCTCCTTGCCTTTAGAATCTGCACATGAAAGAAATCTAAACGCGTAATGAGAACAACTGCTTGGAATATAGTTTATATAAACAAATGACACACGAATGACCATGTCACAATCGAACACCGTCCGACAGTTTGAAAGTTTAACAAATTTGTCAATTTTAGATTTAACTTTCAAAAACTTGCAAATTTCGACCGTTTATGAAGATTTAGTCAATTCGGTTTTCAGTCAGGTTTCAGGTAACGAAGACTCGAGATCCAACATCGTACGATCGAAAATAAAGAAGAAATAAAATCTTTTTGGCTTTTATAAAGTTTATATTAAAACACACCTAAAATCTTTTTGGTATTTTTGAATAAATTAAAAGACAACAATTTTAATATCCTTTGAGTGTTATCAAACGACATCACCGCTAATGTCGTGCTGATATGCACCAAACGACAAAACTGTTTAAAATAAGACAATAAAAATTAAGCAGTAAATAAATATATACAGACATTCTTTTTGCGAGTTTCGAGGGTAAGAGAATCATATCAGTGCACGGTCAAGCCAAAACACTCTCTTTGTTCAGTTAGTTAACATTAAGATAAGCATCCTATAACAATTATCGGTATTGTTGTCCACATAAGCTCAACTTATCAGATGTAATCATGGCGAGGGGATACGTTGAGATATGATTTATACTTACCGACCGGTGTTCATCCACATCACGACACATTCCCGTATCAAGGTATGCACGAAGGTTCATCTTACCGGTGAGTATACCGATTATCATCTGTTTGACCGTATATGATGTGAGATTCTCACTTATTTTGATTTGAAAACAAGCCCTATGTGATAAAATCACTTATTTATGAGGAACTTGATTTTCATATGCATGAGGGCACAGGAGCAAGTCCGTGAACAGGTCAGTACTTCCGTACAGCAGAGAGACGAACTTGACTCCCGGATAAATGTGATATTTTATCACTTATTTGTTTGGACATGTGATTGTTTATCACTTATTGAGGTCGAATGCAGTATGTACACGTATGTATAGTATCATGGAAGATCTAGACTTGCGTCCCCGTTATTTTTCGGTAAAAGATACAACCATGATACCCAGATGATAAGCAGCATAAAGACCGAATATCTCAGAACCTCGGCAATCTATCAAACGAAATTTCGGTACTAAGACCATATGCCAATGAATGGTTCCCACCTGGTCTTCAGTCGATTTAAGATTTATATCACCCTGCACACTTTAAAATGATTGTGAGCCTACCGATACATCTTATATAGAGCTGCTTATCGTTTTTCATTTAAGGTTTAAAGAGGTTTGGATAGACCACTGATGTATTATCATTTTCTCTTTTGCTCGCCAGGAAACTCATTTTTGCTTTTCTATTGTTTTTGTGTTTTTGAAATTTTTCGATGTTTTTGGATTTTCAGATTTTTGGATTTACTCCCCCTAAAATCAATAAACTAAGACAAATTTAAAACACAAAGGTATTTACAAAAATGATTTTCCGATGTTGGTTTACTCTTGCTTGACCTTGATGCCGTTTACCAATAATAAAAAGTCAAATCTTGATTTGTCAAACGCTTTGGTAAATAGGTCGGCACGTTGGTGATCGGTATGAATATGAACCACATCGATAAGTCTCTTTTCAAAGCAATCACGTATGAAGTGATATTTAATATCGATGTGCTTCGTTTTTTAGTGCTGTACAGGATTTCTAGTGATCTGTAAAGCAGCAGAATTATCAACATAAATAGGAGTAGTTAGGAATTCAAAACCGTAGTCCCGCATCTGTTGTTGGATCCATAGAACCTGGGAGCAGCAACTAGACGCAGCAATGTATTCCGCTTCACATGTAGACGTAGCCACACATGTCTGCTTCTTGCACTGCCAAGTGACTAGGCGATTGCCTAAGAACTGACATCCTGCTGTAGTTGATTTGCCATCTTTCTTGCAGCCGCCGAAATCAGAATCACTGTAAGCCTTGAGATCGAAGTTATCATCCTTAGGGTACCATAACCCGGTGTCAGGGCAACCCTTCAGATAAAGAAAAATCCTTTTGACAGCAGCATAGTGAGAGACCTTCGGATTTGCTTGGTATCTGGCGAGAAGGCACGTTGGATACATAATGTCGGGTCTTGATGCGGTGAGATACATTAAAGATCCAATCATAGCACGATAAAGTGAAGAGTCTACAGCATCCCCTTTTTCATCCGGAGTAATCCCGTGATTCTGCGGAAGAGGAGTAGAAATTGGCTTCGAATCGGACATCTGGAACCGGCTCAAGATGTCTCCGACGTACTTGGTTTGATGGATAAAAATTCCAGATTCGGACTGATTAACTTGCAAACCCAAGAAGAACGTCATTTCACCCATCGCACTCATCTCGAATCGATCTTGCATCACCTTCTCAAATTCCTTGCATAACTTATCATCAGTAGAACCAAAGATAATGTCATCGACATACACTTGTACCAACAGAAGATCTTCACCTTTTTCTTTGATGAAGAGGGTACAATCGATCAAACCCCGTCTAAACCCGTTGTTCAGCAGGTAGGTAGACAGTGTCTCATACCAGGCTCGAGGCGCTTGATGAAGACCATATAACGCCTTGTTAAGTAATAAAACTCTGTCAGGATGTAATGGATCTTCAAACCCCGGTGGTTGCTCGACATATACTTCCTCTTCGACTACTCCGTGAAGAAAAGCACTTTTAACATCCATCTGGTACACCTTGAATTTCTTGAAGGATGCGTAGGCTAGAAAGATTCTAATAGCCTCCAGACGTGCAACAGGTGCATACACTTCATTGTAGTCAATACCTTCGATCTGACTGAAGCCTTGAACAACTAACCTTGCTTTGTTTCGGATAACAATCCCACGGTCGTCCTTCTTGCACTTAAACACCCAACGAGTTCCGATCTTCTTGTAGTTGTCGGGCCTATCAACCAATTTCCATACGCCCAACTTCTCGAACTGCTGAAGTTCTTCTTGCATGGCTTCCACCCAGGAATCATCTTTCAATGCCTCCTTCCAAGATCTAGGCTCTTCTTGGCTAACATAGCAGGCGAAAGACCAATCATTTTGTTGTCCCGATTCTCGTATCTCAGCATACAAGCCAGCATTTTCGTTATTTCTGATTTGATTCCTTGTCCTTACACCACTGAGAACATCACCTATAATATTCTGCTGAGGATGAATGTTATGAATTCGGGTTTCAGAAACTGGAGGAATTTCAACATTTGACCTCAAGTTATTGATATTTAAATTCCCGATATCATTCTGAAGCTGTTGAGTTGTAGAAGATGATGCATTTTCTTCTTGGACAATTGGCGCAGACACTGGATCCGTTGCTTCTGAAGTACCTTGAACCGGACGCAGTGCTTCACCATCATTTGCATCAACATACTCCTCATCTTCCGATGACAAATTGTAATCGACAGCATCATTAAACACCTCATTTGAAACGAGATTGTTGACAGAAGAAGATGCTTGTGAGTCAACAATGATTGGGCGAGCTAACTGAGAGCCAGTCGCATTCTCGCTTTCATACAACATTTGAGCAATTGCATTGTCATCATCAAATGTCGGCAGATTGAATGAGTCGAAAAGACCATCATAATTGAACATCCATGGATCTCCAGAAGGCTTCGGTGGATTAGAATATCTTTGAACTCTTACTTCACCCCATTCTTCAATCTTCTTGGTAGTCAGGTTCCATACTCGCAGATTAGGAGTAGCATACCCAAGGAAGTAACCTTCGATAGCTTTGGCACCAAACTTCCCGTCAGGCTCAATCATGGTACATGGTGCTCCAAAAGGTTCTAGATATTCCAAGTCAGGAGTCTTCTTGTGTAGGAGTTCGAAGCACGTTTTGCCATGTCTTTTCACTGTGAGAACCCTGTTTAACGTGTAGCAAGCCGAGGCAACAGCTTCAGTCCAGAATCGAACTGGAAGCTGAGACTCAACCAACATGGTTCTTGCAGTCTCAATTAAGGTTCTGTTCTTTCTTTCAGCGACTCCGTTTTGTTGTGGCGTGTACCGAGAGCTGTATTCATGAAGGATTCCTTTTGCAGTGCAAAATTCATCCATAACCCTGTTTTTGAACTCGGTTCCGTTGTCGCTTCGAATTCGCCTCACCTTTAGATTATAAAGATTTTCCAACAAGGTGATCAAATTCTTTAGAATTTCTGGAGTCTCACTCTTGTGAACCATGAAGTCAACCCATGAAAATCTTGAATAGTCATCAGTAACTACCAAGCAGAAAACCTCCCTGTGCACACTCTTGTGTTTGACTGGGCCGAAAAGGTCCATATGCAGACGTTCGAGTGGCATGTTTACAGTGTTAACCTTTTTCAATGGATGTGATTTCTTGATCTGCTTCCCTTTCTGACACGGCACACAGACATCTTGAAGTTGAAAATTCTTCACATTGACACCTCTCACCAGATTATTTTTGACAAGGTGATTCATTTTTCTGAGATGAATATGACCCATCCGTCTGTGCCAAGAGATCGTCTCCTTTTCAGTGGCTTTTGAAATAAAGCAAGTAACTTGTTTGGACTGAGTTATTGCTTGGCTCATATCAAGGACATACAAATCATTAACTCTTGGTGCTGATAAGAGAATCCATTCTGCGGGAATCTTGAATCCTGGCTTCAGCACATAACAACCGGCATCATCAAAATGCACGGTGAACTTCTTGTCGCAGATCTGAGAAACACTCAGGAGATTGTGATCCAACTGTTGCACATAATTGATTTTGTCGAAACTCACAATTCCATTTGAGATCATTCCCTCGCCGGTGATATACCCTCCTTTGTCTCCAGCAAACGCAACATATCCTCCTCTTATACTTCGCACATCGAAAAGAAGACGATAGTCGCCCGTCATGTGCCTGGAAGCCCCACTATCAACAATCCAATGACTATTAATAGTTCCTCCTGGAGCCGCCTGCACATGCAACTAACTTATCAATTTGAGAGGGGGACCCAAGCCTTTGTGGACTTGGGTCGTCCTTGATCATCAAGGAAGGTGATCTCAATCACTTGATGATTAGGAAAAAGAACTTGTGGTGCCCCCCCTGATTGAATTACCTGCTTTTGCTTCCAAGCTGTTTGTCGTTTACCAGTATTTGAATTTATTGTTTTAGCATTTACTGGTTTTACAGTTTCAGGTTTTGCTTGTACAGGTTTTTCTTCTTTGACCTCTGATTTTAAGGCCTTTTCAATTACCTTTTGATTCTTTTGCTTTAGCTTCTTTTCCCTTTCTTTCAAGACACGTGGGTCCTGTTTCGGGGAAACTGGTCGTTTTTGGTAATTGATTTCTTGGGGAGCACTCGTTTTTTACTTCAGCTTTTGCAGGTATGGGCAATATCTTACAATATGCCCAACTGTGCCACATTCAAAACATGTTCTCCGCTCTACAAACCTCGGAGAAACATGTTGATGACCAGACGAAGAACCAGACAATGAACTTTGTGATCTAGACGTACTAGGACCTAAATCACATCCATTGGTGTGTTGGGTGTAATTATTTTGATCATTTCGTTTTAAAATTCTAACTTGTTTTACAAAATCAACGTTAGATTTATCCTGAAATGTTTCAAGTTTGTCTGAACCAGTGGATCCAACAAAGTTCATTTTTGGTTCTTGTTTCTTAACAGGAGCTCTTTTGTTTTGCACCTTTTGTTGTTGAACCTTAGGTTGCTCAACCCTTGATTGTTGAATTTTAGGTTGTGCAGCCTTAGGTTGAGTAGCCTTAGACTGTTCAATTTTAGGTTGTTGAACCTTTGGTTGTTCAGTCTTAGGCTGCTGAACTTTAGGTGCTTGAACATTCTTGTTCTGAGCCTTCTTTCCCTGTACCTTACCCTTTCCGGAGTTGACTTGTTGTTTTCGCTCAATTGGTAGTTTTTGGTTTCCGTATTGTTTTCTAATTTGTTCACACGGAATTGGATCACATTGAGTAACTGTAACTTTGCCACTTTTGTTCCCCAAAAACTTATCAGTGCATCCTTCAAAAATTTGCTCAATTAAATCTTGATTTACATTTTTAATTGGAAAATCTTTGTTAGAGTAGATTTTGCTATCTCCTTTGAGCGTATACAACAAGTTATTCCCTTCAGAGCTAACTACAAGGGATTCCATTGCTTTTGACATTTCAGTCTTACTCGGTTTCACTGGTGGATCACACAGAATGTGATTCTTGATAGGAATATCTGTTGTAACCGAGTTAGACTGTTGTTTCACAATTTCTTCAGATTCATCGTCCGAAGAATCAGCATCCTCAATAATGGGAGGACTCTGTTCCTTAACACACGATGAATCTGTCACATTCTCAGATTCTGATTGACCCGAGGATGATGTACCAGTTGTGAACCCGAGGCCTGCTGCAACGTCATCTAGACCGAGTGGCACAGTAGGTTCAAAACGGGGCATATCCTCGTCATCAGGCAATTTGGAGTAATTGTGATTCATTGGGGGAGGACATGAGTTGAATCCAATACATTTTGTATCCCCCTTTTTCTTTTGAACGTCAATGATGTGATCCAATACATAGCGGGAATTGGAATAGCTTTCCAGTTTCTGCTTAATTGTCTCACATTCACATCGAGCTGTTGCTAACTCTACCATTTGCTTGTCAATTGTGTCAATAAGATTATTGTTAGCATGTTGTTTTCGCAAAACAGCCTTTTGTAATTCTGAAACATCATGTCTTAATGACGCAGTTGTTGCTTTAAATTCCTTTTCATTTCTGGTTAAAAACAAGTTAGCTTCGGTTGCTTTAGAAAGATCTACAATCAATTCTTGATTGTGTTTGTGTGTGATTTCAAACTGACTTTCCTTTTCAGCATATTCTAAACACTTAGCACATTCAATAGGAACAGAAATAGAGTCAGAATTAGTATCACATACCTGAGAAGTCTGACCTTCTACGTGAGCCATAAAGGCTGTATGAAAAGAAAAAGATCCATCTTCAGAGAAAAACTTAGCAAGCTTCTCGGAAGTTCCAGCAGATTTCTGGCAGAGAATAGATCTCCTCTTGCATAATGCTTCAGCTTCAGCCAAAAGCTCATCAACTTCCAAATCCAAAGCATCACTTGACAAATCACCAGCATCAAGTGATTCCCCATTCATGCTCCCACTATAACCCGAACTATCTTCATCTTCTGAAGATTCACCAGCAGACACGGGTTCTACTACCTTCTCAATCACTTTAGCATAACATGCTGTTCCACCATTTCCTCCTTCTCCAAGCTGAAGGTTCCAGTTGCAGATTTCATCAGCTTGAACAACCAATCCTCTGTGGGGATTAGTGTTTGTGGATCCAGATGCATTTCCTCCAACGGGAACTATTGATCTGACAGAATTGTTATTCGGTTGTTGTTGTGGCTGTCCTTGATTCCTGAAGGGATTCTGATTTCCTTGCTTAGGTGGCTTCTGACACTCCCGCTTGAAGTGACCCTTTTCACCACAATTGAAGCAAGTGACAGCATTCTTGTCAAAACCATACTTGGTGTTGTTGTTGCTTTCCAAGTTGGTTCTCCCCGTCCTTTCCATAAACTCCTTTGCTCTTCGTATTGCACTAGCAAGAGCCCATTTGATATCCATCATTTCAAACTCTTCTCTATCCACTTGCTGATAATCTTCATTGGTTAGATTGATATTCCCAATCTGACCTGCGACTAATCCACAATAAGCACTAACCAAGGTATTCAACATCTCCATATGCTCCTTGGCTATTTCGACAGTGACTTTTGAAAAGTTGGAAGTGTCTAATCTGACTGTGTTCGGATTGGAAGTGGCTTGAAAGTTTGAAGAGCTTCCATAAAACCCTTGTTGTTGCGGTTGCACATACTGTTGTTGAGAAGAAGAATCTGGTCTTGAATACATCTTCGTGTATGCTGAAGGATCAAACTGATTTGTTGTGGAAGGTCCGGTGTTTGAGATGAAAGCTGTTTGAAGCTTCGCGTGTTGAGAGGCTGGTTTTTCTCCACTGATACCTCCTGCAATCCCAAAGTACATCTCTGGATTTTGAGGAGTTAGTGTTCTTTTTGCCTTAAGCTTTTCTTCCACATCCTTGTTCTCCAATTTTTGAATTAACTCATAAACGGTGATTGTGTCTAGAACACCATTTTCTTTGAGAATTTCAAGAAAACTGCTCCACTTTGCTGGTAAGCTATCAGCGAATCTCTGCACCATTTCTTGTGGAGTGGCAGTGACTTTAAAGGCAAACATCTCGCTCAACAAGTGATGGAACCTTGTAGATAACTCTGCCAAAGTCTCATTCTCCATACACGTGAATCCTTCAAACTCTTTCTTCAGTAATTCTTGCTTGATCTTTCTAGATTGAGCATTTCCTTCACATCTTAACGTGAGCATATCCCACAAGCTTTTAGTAGTCGTGCAGTAAACAAACTGATGGTAAATGTCTCTGTGAAGAGCTTGTGTGAGAATCATGAATGCTTTCTTTCTAACTCATATTTCTTCTTATCATCATCCGACATAGTGCTGTAAGTCGTTGGATTAGATCCTGCAACTTCCAAATCATTGTCAAATGCAGTGAAGAAACACATCCATAGATCTTGACCTTGCCCCTGAACATAAGTTCTCAGCCTTTCTTTCCACCATCCCCAATCATTGATGTGATTTAGCTTTGGCGGTTTTGTGCTTGTACCAGTTTCACTGTCGTTCTGCAGCATTGCTTGAATGCTGCTGCTTTGATTTGTGACCAATGCCCATTGATTTGCAGTTATCATTGCAGCTTGAGGTGGGGCAATAGCTCGCATCCATGCAGTTTTGTCGAAATCTGATGTAGATTGCGTAGCTGATGATTGTGGAGTCAAAGTTGTTGTAGTCCACGCGGTTGGATCCCACTGACCATTTGTTCCCATTTTATAAAAATTAATATATTAAGTGAAAATTAATTTAAAATTTGAAAAACAAGTTTTTCCTTTTTGAAAATTAAAGTTCACAAACTATGTTAATATGTTGAAATGAAACAAACAGCCGAAAGATCCTGGATCGAAAGACCTGAAAAACACAACTTGTTAAATTTAAACAGACAAGAATCGAAAGATAATACTTGTTCGAAGGATCAACAGTGTTCGAAAGATCACTGTTGAATTTCGAACAATGACTTCGAAAGATTCTCCAAGACGAAGGATCCTTATCTTTCGAATAATAACTGTAGCTCGAACAATATATCCTTCGGAAAGATTCCTTGGCTCGAAAGATAAATCACAGACTTGAAGGATATTCGAAGGATCAATATCTGTCGAACCTCCTTTGATCGAAAGATGATCTTTCGACTTCGAAGGATATCTTTCGATGTGAACTGACACAGTTGATAAAAGGTGACAGGTT